>NC_135860.1:11127844-11445439 GCF_031162955.1 Sander vitreus
TGTTTTTAAAATCGGTGGACTTCCCTTAAAGGCAGACCACTGAGTCTAACAAGGCATCAACAAGCATGACGCTCAGATAGCTGTTAGCACAATTCATCACCAGGATCTAACTATTCCACCAACGTAAACAACTAAATTAATTAGCCCAATGTTAGTGTGAATGTGTGAGAGTGAGAGAGAGAGAGAGAGAGAGAGAGAGAGAGAGAGAGAGAGAGAGAGAGAGAGAGAAGTTAAGCAATTGAGCCCAGAAGAACAGCAACAGTGGATGAGGTGTCTAACTTAATCCCCTTTTAGTCTTATTTCCCCATGGCCACTGCATTGTGATGCAGAATCACTCAGCCACCTCCCCAAGTTGTGTGTGTGCTTGCACATGTGTGTGTACACCCCATTATTCAAGTGCTTATTTTCTCAGTCTCTCTTTCTTTCTTTCTTACTTTCTTTCCTCCCTCCCAGTTTTTTGTCCTTTCATCTCTGTAGCTTTCTGTCTTTTTCCTCTTTCTCTCCAGATCCCTGTTTGCTTGCTAAGCCTCATTAACAATTAATTACCAATCAGCTAGTCAAGTCACCCCTGGACCGCTGGGCTTCTCAATGATTCATTAGTCAGGGTTACACAACGCTGCAACGCATAAACACTCTCACGCACCAACACACACACAAACACACCCATACTCTGTCCCTCTCTGGGTGTTTCACATGAGCACAGACTCTGTAGAAATGCAAACACATACATAATAAAGCAAGCATATGGACCTATTAAACACTCCGTCACATGCACACACCTGCACAGTGCCTGTATCTAATCACAATGTCCTCATCAAAAAGAGATGCAGAAGAACTGATTGAGTTGGGAATTCTACACATACAGGGCTCCCAAAACTTACTACTATGTCAGCTTGAAGGATTTTTTATTGACTTTCAAAGTTGTTTGCAGAAAATCAAGAACTTAGAACGGGCATATTTGAAGACAAGACATGGCACTAATTAAAATAAGACATTGCATCCTAGGTCTCCTTACTTAATCATCCTATTAAGTCCAGAAATCCTGGTAGGAAATTTAAGAACTGCTGCTTTATCAACCCCATCTATCAGTGTTTTTTCCTCAGGCTGTGAGATGTTGATTTTAGGATGGAGAAAGTCCCAGCGTACTAAGGCACGCTGATGAATATGGCCGCTACATTTTTAAATTGGAAAAAAGAACTTTCAAGGGCTGTTCACTTTCATTAATTTTAAAAAGACAAGTTTAAAGACCTTTCTGGTCTAACCCACACGGTTTCATCAACTGTGGAAACCAAAGACATTTTAACCTTTCTACAGCCACACTTTTTACAGAATAAGAATTCAGTGTGATTCTCTAAATCCCCAACCTCAATTCTCAAAATAATATAGAAAACTGCAGATGAATAATTGATTATTTTTAATGAGTCGCACATTGAAAAAAGTGTTTTTTATATTGCAAGAGCTGCAATTTTAAATATTAGTTTTATGCCCTGGTAGTTCACCTGGCTGAGCGTGCGCCCCTTGTACTAAGGCTTACTCCTCATTTCCACCGGTTGCGGAACAGTTGCGGAACGGCTCCGCTGCGGAATGGCTCCGTGCTCCGTCGTCCATCAATACCCACCAGGTCCGGATTTGTTGCGGTACGGCTGCAGCCATGACTGACAGCTGAAGTCACGAGGTCCCACTAGATCTCGCAAATTCAGGTAGAATAGAACCACAAAACCACCAACAGTTTGTTTCCATCGAGAGGATTAGAGGGGAAACAACTCTGTGCTGTGTTTTCAAGGTGGAGTGCAGGGAAATATGATCCGCCGTGAGCACGGTTCATTTTATTTTGAAAATTAACCGGATGTTTTATTTTGTTTCTGTACTCGACTTCCTGGCCTGCACAATCTGAATTGTGCTAAATTGCTGCGGAACTCTCCAGCGTCCGGCAAAAATAGAAGCTCTGCGTATCTGCTCCGGAGGGCTGTGGATCGCCAGAGCTGCAGTCAGTGGAAATACACACATTTACTTTAATGGAAACCTAATGACTCCGCCGCCGTTCCACAGCTGTTCCACAGCTGTTCCGCAGCCGTTCCGCAACCGGTGGACGTTGGGGGTTAGTCCTTGCCACAGCGGCCTGGGTTCAATTCCGACTCATGGCCCTCTGCTGCATGTCATCCCTCTCTCTCTCCCCGACTTTCCTGTCTTAAGCTGTCCTATCCAATTAAGGCAAAAAGCCCCAAAAATTATCATAAAAAAAAAGAAAATCCTCTCAACATTAACATTAAGTTTAAGCTGGCAAGGGTTACACTTAGTAGAGTATTCTACTTAGCTGTAGTTAATCATTAACTGGCCACTTATTACTAGTGCACAACAGGTTGACGCTTCTGTGTAGAAGAGACCCCGAAGAAGAGTTTGGGATCATTTTAAGCTGCAAACATGCTACTACATCATCTTTGTAGAAAACATCCAGTCTACTCATCCATTCCACGGAGCGAACCCGACACAAGGTAGCTAACTAACGTCTGCTGCTCTTGTCCACCGTTTTACACAACTAGCCTACAGCATGCTACTCTGCAAATAGCGATGTTTTACCAACAAGCTAAAATGAAAGCTGTCGGTTAGTAGTCTAACTGTTGATTAGTTTGCTACTAATCTTTGGAAACTTAGCTGCTGCCGGAGACAAACCGGCTCCTCCCCCCAGCATGGCCACTTAATATGCACGTGAATGACGTCATCATGCCGGTGATGTCTGCATTCTTTATTCTTTCTCCTCACTGTGTATCAGGCTTCTGAAAATGTGTCCCCCAGAACAGTGTAGTTGAATAGCCCTGCTGTAAGCTTTGTACCGTCACATTTACCCTCTGGTTAGTGAACAGCTCTTTTGCATATCCAGTGCAAAGAGCCAGTGGCAAGAAGGGGAAGGGGGTGAAAAAAATGTACATTTGGGCCACCAAAAATGTACTTTTTTTTTTTTGGCAATAAAAAATTTAACTTTTTCTTAAAAAAAGGAAACAGGTTTCAGTAAACAGCAATAACAAATATTTACTATTGCTGTTTACTAAGTATTTCTTACTAAGTATTTCTTATCCGATTACTCGATTAATCGATGGAATAATCGGTAGAATACTCGATTACTAAAATAATCGATAGCTGCAGCCCTACCTTCCTCCACAAAGCTGCTGAGGAGGGTCTGGCTAGTCCACACAGCATTCCGGGATGGGAGAAAAACGTGCTGTGGTTTATTGGCATTTCTTTAAAGCGCTGCACGGAGCCCCGGTGCCGCTGCAAAATAGCCTCTGGAAGGAACTTGTTTTGGTGAAACGTGTACGTTCAAAAGTTGTTTTAGTCGTGCAACACAAAACTCAGATTGGACAGATAGTCTAGCTAGCTGTCTGGATTTACCCTGCAGAGATCTGAGGAGCAGATAACCATAGTCCTCATTAATCCACCAGAGTTTAGAATTCCAACACAAAGGAAGCGTTAGGCAACGGGAATCCAGTCGAAAAAAAGGCAATCCCAGAAGTGGAAGGTTGTGGATATAGACTACCTGGTTAATAAACTCATCGCATGCTGGTGTCTTTCATACTTGGACTATGGGCTACTATGTATGGGCTTAACTTTTCTAAAGCTCACTAGCCAAGTTTAGTTAGAAGTTCCCTTTTCCCTGACTGACTGGTTTAAAAAGAAGAAAACTCTGGGACAACCTCAACAGCATTAATCAACATTTTTACATGGTTATAGTTATGCAGCAACTACAAACAATTGTGATTATGCTTGCCTATGACTTAATTAATACTATGAAGACCATAAGTACACGCCTGTAGTTTACATTATAGAAAATAATCACAATTTAAATTATTAGTAAATTATTAGTCAGAAAAATTGCAGTTACATATTTTTTTACATAAAATCGTTCTGCCTTATTGGAAACTGAGGTTTGACACCTGTAAGAGCAAGTGTGTCCTGTAAAAATGTAACTGAGCAACACCTCAGCCCAACCAAAGCCAGACAAAGACTATGCTTTTGTAGAAGTTCAACTTCTCTCTATGGACACAGGGGAAACAGGCTGCTGATAAAGGAGTACAAGGTTTATATTCCTTTCCCACATTTGTCCCAGCTGGATTCAAACGCTAACCTTCCTCTGACCTTAAAGCTACTACTGCCTCTCAAAGGGACATTTTATCGGTGCCTCCACACACCATGAGCCACTAAAGCTAATTGTACACATCGACCGGCCCAAAGAAAGCTGTTGACCAGTCAGCTGCAGTGATGCCTTTGGATAACTTAGCTTGTGTTTTTCTAAATTTCTCCAGACGCTCCACAGTTTCCAACAGTTTAGCCCTCCCAGTGTGGTAAATTACATTTGTCAATTTGCAGCTCTGCACAAACTCTGCCTTCAGCTCTGCAGACATTGACACAACTACAGCATCATGGGATCGAAGCGGAGTGTTTTGTGTGTGAGTGCTGGGGCTTATTCTGTGTGCGTGTGTAAATCTGAGAGAGAGGGGATGTGGAGGGGAGTAAGTGGGTGACCTTGTTGGAGCCGTAATGCACGAGCAAGACTGATGATGTGTTAAACTGTACACACACACACACACACTATGTCAAGGTAGACGTTACCTGAGGTCATTCAGAGTGCTCTGTTGTTTTGCTTAGGTTGTCAAATGATCCCTGACAGGTTCAGAAGCACAAGAGTAAGTCGATAAAACCGATAACAAGGTTCAAATAAGATTTTGAAAAGCAAGAAATAAAAGGGGTGTACGATCCAGAAAATGTTACGATTCGATATCGATTTTCAGGCTCAAGATTTGATTCAAAATCGATTTGATTCAAAAATGATTCTCGATTAAAAGAAATGATTCACAGTCTGTAAATGTAGTTACTTTTCCCATGTGATTGCAGTAGACATACAATTTAAAAAAAATAAAATTGAAGCTGCAAGCAGCGTTGGACGGGCCCTCGCTCCTCTGTGCGCGTCGGGGTTACTGGCGGACACCGCTCCTTATGACCGTGCATTTATGCGGCACTCAGACACTACAAAACATCACCAATGAAAAGGGAACTCCCTGCTGAGTTCAATGATACCTCACACAAGACTCTACGTCATACAGTTCATTAGCTGTGAAAGGGGCGTGGCTTAGGCAAAGGGGGCGGGCCAAACCATCACCAATGAATAAGGAACTCTCTGCTGAGTTCAATGATACATCATACAAGGGTCTACATCAAACGGGTCATAAGGTATAAAAAGGGGGCGTGGCTACAGAATAGGGGGCGGGTGAAACCATCACCAATCAAAAAAAAACTCTGCTGAGTTCAATGACACACACAAGACTCTACCTTAAATGGGTCACCAGTTATGAAAGGGGCGTGGCTTAAGCATAGGGGGCGGGCCAAACCATCACCAATGAAGAAGGAACTCTCTGCTGAGTTCAATGATACCTCACACAAGACTCTACCTTAAATGGTTCAAAAGCCAAGTATCACATGTAGACCACACATTATCAGTTTCATGTAAATCGGATTATTTGTCATATAAGGCGGATTTCCTGTTGCCAGCGGGGGGGCGCTATGACCAAAAGTCAATTTTGGCATGTAGGTGTCCTCATGCCTGGACTCTGGTCAAACGTGAGACATTTCGGGCAGATATGACAATGTACACTAAAGTTACAACAACTTCTTCGTTTATCGATAAATGCTGAAAATGGCCGCGACGCCCACACTGTTTGACGAAAAGTTTTTCTTTTAACAACTTTTCATCTTTAATGTCTTAAGATGGCACAGACCAAATTTGAAGTTGATCGGATGAAATCTCTAGGAGGAGTTCGTTAAAGTACAACGTGGAAATGGCCAAAATCGCACTAATTTCGAACTTTCAATTCAAAATGGCAGACTTCCTGTTGGGTTTAGGGTATGGCTCCAATGACGTTTTTTGTACGTCTTGACATACTTCATATGTGTACCAAGTTTTGTGAGTTTACGTTACTGCAGGGGCTCAATTTTTTTATTTTTTAGAGGGCGCTAGCGAGCCATTTTTTGTGCGCCTATTCCCGAAACCCTTAAAATACGTAAATTTTCACCAGAATTGATGCGACCGACAGTTTTTGAGTATGTTAAGCCCATCAAAAAGGCGATTCATTTGCCGGAAGAAAGAAGAAGAAAGAAGAAAATAGGGCCTTCGCCGCTGTCGGCACTCGGGCCCTAATAAATTAAAATGTATTTTTTTAATTAAAAAATATGAATAGATTTTTGGAATTCTATTAATCGATTTTGAATCGGTAGAGCTTGAATCGCAATTCGAATGTGAATACATTTTTTTGCACACCCCTAAGAAATTAAGTGCATTTGTTTATTTTTAACTCATGTCTTGATTCTGATTTGCCATACAATATAAAAAACAAAACAGTTACTTGTTTAATTGATTAATCCATCAACAGAAAATCCATCTGCAACTGTCTTGGTAATCGTTCAAAAATGCCGAAAATCCACTGGCAGCCTCTCAGATGTAAATATTCGTTGATTTTCTTAGCCTTTTATGATAGTAAACTCAATATATTTGGATTCCTGAGTGTTGATTGGACTTTTCTCTATTTTCTGACATTTTATAGACCGAATGATTGATCGAGAAAATAATCAGATTAATAGATAAAGAAACGATGCAGATTAAGTCAGAATTTGCTTATTTATGTAAAACCTCTTTTACTTGTGGCCTTACATAACAAGACAAAACTAACTAAAACTATATTCTCATTTACTGCAGAGGACTAGAAAAGTAGGCGCCCGCCTTGTCAAGAGCTGGAGTCACACACACACACACACACACACACTTGGAAGTTGCCCAGTGCAACCTATTGCTGGCCACTGAGCAGCTTCACTGGAGCAGGTGCAGATTCAGCGCTGCGTTCAAGGGCATCTCAACAGCGGATGGATGGATGAGTGCCTCTTGTTCAATTTATCCATTCAGATCTCCGTCATCATCCTGGAGATTCAAACTGGTGACTTCAATCTCTCAGTTCATGGCGCATTGTTTTATTTACTGTAGTCAATGTTCAGGTAATGTGAGCACGTCAAGTCAGAATGCTAGAGTGAGAATTAAAGCTTGTTGGCTCAAACTGCCTGGTGTTGGATAGATTCTGTGATATCCAAGTAAGGTGATATACTGGTGTTCGGTAGCAAAGTATTTCAGATCTTTTGTTGCTGCCAAGTCACATTTTGGCAAGACATAAAAACCTTTGGTACATGAAACACCTCAGAGGTTGGTGCACAATGTTTATACCGTGTTTTAGTATTTTAATATTTCTGAACATGGATGCACCTTCCATCACATTGTGACCCGAGTAGAAAAGTGCAACAACATAGTAGCCCCTCCCCCCTGCTGTTGCTGCAAAGAGGCGACTGAAGACATCAATTACTGAGGGTGCTAATTGATGAATTAGAATGATTAAAAGAAGAAAATTGTAGACGCAACTTAGCCTCTAAAATTGTTTTGGTATGTATCTTATGTTGTATACCTATGTGGCATATTTATTGAACATTAATTTACTTTACCCTCTATTTAGAACTCACTTCACAGATTAAAAGGTCAAATGTGTTGTTTCAGGGAGATACATACTTTGAACTTCGCAGCACAGCTTTAGTAGAACCATTAGAAACATTATGGTAATTATTCCAACATAATTACCATAATGTTCTAAACAATTAATCATTTGAATTTAGTGTTGTATAGCCAGTCCTGTTATAGAGGCTACTTTATCTGCATTGTGGCCTGTATTGTTAAACTTACAACAAAATGGTAGACATCTGTTCTGTACTATGTCAAACTTGATCCACAAACTCTTGAGAATACAAACCAGAGCTTTGGAACAGTAGGTGGTAGCCTCTGAATCACAAACAGCCCAGAGCTACAGTATCTGCTCAGCTGCACAGTTAACATTTTAACTCGCAGATCTTGTCAGGGCAGCGATGATGTCGATGCTGATCTGCCTGAAAACAGACAAAAAAAAAAAAACCTGACCAGGCTGGACTGAACCCAGTTTCTCAAGGATCACCACAAATCCAGCGCTGCGCGCCAGCAGCCGTATGACGCACACCTGTAACGGGTCCTCTAATCATAAACAGAAATCCCACCGCTAATTTACATTTAACAACGGCAACAAACCATGCACGTTAAGCTGGATTTGGCTTGAAGATGAGTAATCACAACTGAAGGCTGGGCAGCAGTGGACTGGTGCGATGCCGCTTACTGGGGCTACAGTGATGCCAAAGACTATCACAATGAGGGTAAAATATACGCCACAGATGACTCGCATGCAGATGGCGCGCAATTGCAAAGCAGAATAGAGGTGAATGTGTTTCATATGGCGGCAATAAACAGGCATGTAAATATCCGAGGCAACTTCGAGGTGAACTGGTGGTAGCCCCTTCGTCTATCCGCGGAACACCACAGATACACCACAGAGACACCTGCGTGAGGATACGCAGTCGAGTCCCCTTCCCCACTCCCACTGTGTCGGTGTCATTGACGCAAGTGGCAACTCATTAAGAAAAAAACAGCGCTCACCTCTTTGGTGTTGACGATGCCTTTGACGTATTTACCGAGGACTGAGTCCACGAAGAAGACGCTGGACAGCACAGCCAGGCACAGGAGTCTCTCCCCGACCCTCACCTCCATCTTTCTCTCTCCCCGCTGCCGCTGGTCTGCTCTCCGGTCTCCCCGAAGCCTGTCTCTGAGCGGGAGCGCGCACGGTGAAACGGCTCGAGCACAGAGAGGAACCGGGCGCCTTCACGCTAGTCCCTTCAATGCATGTGGCCCCCTACAGCAGTTGAAGCTGGATGTGCGGCTGTTTGGGAGGAGGAGGAGTGAGGTACAGAGTGCGCGCTCCCGGTTCTGCTCGTGCTTAGAGAATGCGACACGGTAACACATTAAAAATGTTTTCTCTGATTGCGATCGTGTTTTCATTAGAGGCCACACACCTCTAATGAAGTACCACTGAGACACATGACGCCTGGCCTCCTGGCTCACATTATGTTATCAGTAATCAGCAGGATATATATCAACAGGATCTAACAGGCTGTATTTCTGCTGAATTACGTCCGAAATGTTACATTTTAAAGGTGTCTGCAATACTGTGTCCATGCAAACAGCAGTGAAATAAGTATAAGATCATGTAATTAAGTAAAAGTAGAGGTCTGTTAGCACAATGTAATCCCTGCATTTAAAATTGTATCTAAGTAAAAGTACAGAAATATGTACATCAACTCAAGTTATGCAGAATGTCCACTTTATCATACAGTAATTACATATAATTTAAATTGTCTTATGTAACCAACTTATATACTGTTGGGTAGTTTAATCTATACAAGAGCGTCATATTTTATTAGCCCATATTGTATGTTAAATCTTTGTATGTAAATGTAACTATAGCCGTCGATAAATGTAGTTGAGTGAAGAGTACAATATTGTCCTCAAAAATGCTGTGGAGTAAAACTATAAAGTAGCATCAAATGGAAATAAAAGTACTAGTAGTACTCAAAACTATACTTACAGTACTTGGTTACTTTCCATCTTTGTGTAGAGAAATGATAAAGGAATAATATCACAGAGCTCTCTGCAGTGTATTTTTAAGATTTGATCTGACACTTTATACATTTCACAAAATGTCAACCTCATATTTGACCTTTCCCCAAGTCCTGACTTTCAATATTTGGGTAAAATTCAATTGAGTTTTTATTATTCACAAATACATAAAAAAAAAGAAGAATCAAAAGCCAATATCTGACCAGCTAGATTGAATTATAATCTATATTTCCTTATTCTCAGTGACTTTTAGCTAACCTTTCATTCTCTTTCGACCAATGCAAAGAAATGGATGATTCTCGAACACAACAGCGATTCATGGGAGAATATATTTATTTAGATACAAATCAACAAATGAAGAAACCAGCCTACTCATGGTGTATCAGACACAACTCTGTAGTATGAAACCTGCAAAGAAAATGCAGTCAAATCAATCAATCAATCTAATTAACAAATCTGAAAGTAAAAATATCTACATTAATCAATCAATCAATAATGTTTAATATACATTCTTTTTTTTATTCACAGGTTTGCACTTGTGGCGTTTTTGAATAAAAGAATTTAATTTAAGACAGCTTTGTTTCCAGTCTATGGCTTTTTTTTTTTTTAAAGGCTAATTATATTCTACATCAGAATTACATTTTACAGTTCAGAGCAATTTGCATATGAAGTGCAGACAAGCTATGGCACTGACTAGCACCTGCATTGATACCAGCAAACACTAAACGGCAAGAACAACACATCTGTTACAAGACTCTGGCTGCAGTATTTGGTTCCGTTTTGAAACTAACAATACATTTAGAAGATCTAACTTATTAATCAAATTAGTATTGAGGTCAGTCGCATCAACACATTGACGCTTTTGAGGTTTCCAGGAAGCTCAAAAAAAAAGTGCTGCGGTATGTAGGTTGGTATGCCAACAACCTAGAGGAGATTCAAACACATTACACAACAATAAACAGCATCACAGCATTTCTGACTGAGGAAACAGACTGTGATGTGTAACTGCATAGCTTTACTGTAAATGTCGTTGAAGCAGCTAGCTCACGTTTGTAGAAGTATTGCACTTTGACGAAATAATCCTGCAGCAAAAAAAAAAAAATCTCAAGTAAGAAGAGTTTTGGAAGAGTAAAACTTAGGAAGTTTGCTGTACAACCTGATAATTGAACGACCAAATGACAAAAAAGCAGCATTACACTAAACTACTACAACTAGCTTGTACTCACAAGGACAATTTGTAATAATAAAGTTAGTCAGTGAAAGAACAACAATTAAGACACTGAAGCAGCAACACTAATGTAAGAGCCACACAAATGCAAGGAATTGGGAAAACTAAAAAAGGTAACACTGCAAACCTATTTGTCCAAAACACCAGATGGACTCTCTGGTACATCACCTGCAGTCAGGTTAGCCTGATGCATGAGTGGTAGTCAAGAGTAAGAGGCATACGGAGGTCAATAAACAGCAAGTGGGTGAATTTGACACATTTAAAAAATAAAGTTTAGTAGTAGCTCACTTGATACAAATGGTCAATCAACCCTGCTGGGTTTCAGGCGGTAGTGTTTTACAGGATTAATGGAGTCAAGTCGATATCACAGACAAAAGACATTGTCCCATAGTGGTTTGAGGTTGCTCTCCGCTACAGATGATTAATACTATGAATAGTCTCCTGACTGTAAAGTGCCAAACGTGTCTTTATGTGAACACATGACAAACAAAAAGGACGCACTCATGGGTGAGCTTGTGTTCCTCACACACCACAGACTAGTGTAATCAATTGAATTTCCACATTCCACACACACAAAAAACAGTGACATGTATACAAGCTTAAAATACACTTGCACGGATCGCCAAACTACTGCAAAAGTGCAGTGTGAGCATAAACAGCGGCTAGTAAAACAAGTACAAACTTCAGCCCAGTATCTCGGAGAGGATGAGTGTATTACTTTCTTCCTCTTCACGGTCCTGGTTCTTTCCATCAATCTGACTAAAAATATTGCAGTAAGTACTCCGAGCTGACAGAACTGAGCATGGTCTAATCCTGTAGCATGACTTTACTGCTGAAAATCCTGCTCTTCTACGTGGGGAGGATTTTGCACTCAGAGCTTCAGTTAAATCCTATTCATCACACAGCATCCCTCTCTACAGACCTGGCAACCCTAGTCCTGTTACCAGGCAAGGGCAGGACAGTGCCAGCATTGTTGGCATCTATATTTAGTTGGACCTGATCGAGGGACTGAACCTCCTAAGGACATTTTTGTGTACTTTAAAGTGCTTCGGTGGCAACACGCTCAGAGGAGTGCCGCCAGGTTATCCAAAACAAAGTCAACCATGAATGTGATGGTGGAAAGCAAAAACATCTGGTCCACCAGCCACTTTTAGTTGGTAATACAAGTTTGGTGGCTTTTACACAGCACTCTTACAATCTCTTGTCTTGGTCAGGGTCCTCTAGTTTTGCCTAAAAGCCTCTGATTTGTAGAAACAGATTGTCAGGCAGGAAGTCCCCTGACTCAAGAGAAGTGGTACTTTGACACACTGCATACTGTGCAGAGCACAGTAAGTAGTGGGCAATATCACCTGGCGAGGAACGGGGACAACCTGAGAGGGAATCAGTGCCATGGAGTTTAGCTAAGGGCTTTTTGCTGCCCCTTTCTCTCTTACTTACTTCTGCAGAAGGACAATGTTGACCAATTGAAGTATTGAAATAACAATTAGAACATTTAGCCCCTTTCAGCCATCTAAATGCTAGGACTGTTCTTAAAAGACGAATAAAGCTGGTACCCACGTCTTTAAGCAAGTACTTGCTCTTCAGAAAATGATGCATCTCAGTGCATCTCCACAAATTTTAATGTAGCAATTAATAAAATGCAATCTTTGCATTAGTAATATCGACACAACAAAAAGCCCCAGGCAGCATCTAGATAGGGCACGGTGTCCCTGTGTAATAATATTGTACATTTATTCTATCCTATCAGTATGCATTTCAGAGAGGAGTTTAATGGGAAAGGCCAGGGATGTCGAAGGAGTTGTGCCAAAGAAGCAGAGGTAAATATTGAGCACATTCAAAAATGCTGAATAAACAGCATAGGATTACATTAAACAAACAATATGATGTATCAACAACAAACCTGTAATGATTCAAGGATTAAAATCTAGAAATAAAAAAGGATATAAATAACAAAAAGTACTGCATAGGGTTAATGATATGATTAAAAACTGCAACATTATCTCAAGTACATCAATTCATCCAGTTTAGAGCCTTTCAGTCTGTTCTCTTTAAGTGTTGTAATTCTATTTGAGAGAGAGTCAACAGTTACTATCCACAAAGTGAGCTGTATTGACTGCCAAACTGGCGTAATAGATAACACAATGTGGAGTTATTAAGTGTGATTTAGAGTGGCTTCCTAAAGTACAAGTGGACATTTTGATGGGGATGACTCTATACTGAGCATATAGTGTGCCTACCACTATCTGATTAGTGCCTAAAATGACTGCCTTAGCCTAGATGAATCACCCATTCAGGCCTCGTCTTAAGTATCTTCTGCGCTGCTTTATGTCCGAGCCTCCGCTGCCGAATGGCAACTCTGTTAAGTATGTGTGCTGCATGTGTGGGTGAGTGCTGGTCTTTGATCTAAGTAGCTGGTAAATTACCATTTTATTCTAAAACAGTCTAAAAGTCTTTTGTGGGTGTGTTCGTTTTGACTGCCAGCTTTGCCTCGGTGCATGATGGTGCACGGGCAAGTGATGCAAGTGATTGTAAAGCAGAGGAAGTTGTATTTCAGTGCTCCTCCTATTTTTTTGTCTCATAAAAACTGGACAATCACCTAGACTGCCCCCCACCTTCTGTTTTTTAGGATACTTTCTCTCTCCCTTTTAGGCATTGCACTGCCTAAATTTGTCTGACTTTCATTTACTCTTTGTCCTTCACTCCTCGGGTAAAGTGCTTTTTTATCTAACCTTATTTAAGGCCCAATACCAACAGCGTCAGTGTTGTTCTGGGCTGCCACAGCAACTAAGCCCTCCCCATCAGCAATTGTAGTCCCTCTCCTGACAGCTAGCTCCCCTCTCTCTATGGGGCCTACGAAGAGAGAACCATCTTCCCCAGGAGAAGCCGATACACCCCTATCGGTCCTTTCCAGCTTGCGGTGCTTGCGTGGCTCTGGTGGGGTGTCCTTCTGGGTGAAGACGGCGCGAATTCTCTCCACGCAGACGTTGGCTGCCTCCTTTGTGTCGCTGCAGAGCTGTGATAGGCTGAGGAAGCCATGGGGGAGGTCGTCCACCACGCACAGAGTGACAGGCTGGTTTATGTTCCTCAAACGCTTGGCAAACATCACAGAGTCATCCAGCATGGGGTCTAATGCACAAGCCTGAGAGGGGAGAGAGAAGAAGCGAGAGGGAGGGAAAGGGGTGGTGAAAAGCAAATTAGGATTCCCTTCAGACATGTCAAGAATCTTAATTAAGGGATGAAGAAAAGGAAGCCAAGCATCCCAGTCTCTTTTGTCCCCGCTTTCTTTACATTCTTGCTGACTCACTCTAGCCACTTAAAAATCAGCAGCAATTTCTTCATTTTCATTTTAACACCCTTCTCACATGAGAGAACAGGCTTCAACCTCCCCATCTCTCCCATCACACTCCATCTCACTCTGATGTAAGCATTACATCAGAGTAAGCATTACATCGGTAATTTAGCTCTTAACATTTTTGCATGTTTTTACCTCCTCAACCTTCTCTCTGCTCCTCCCTGCTCTTCTTCACCATCATAAACAAACAATCCTTATCCCGGTCTGCTCCTGCAAGCTCTAACAACATCATATCCGCTAAGTTGAAAACTTGTTGAAGAAACATGCCGTATGAATGTTCAGCTTTCTCATAGAGGATCATACATGCAACCAAATGTAGACAGTTGCAAGGGCCTCAAAAGCCCTTTAATGTAATAATTGACAGCTTGACACTTGATTTGAGTGAGCAACCTTTGACCTATGTGTATTTAACTGTATAATTTCCCATTTGCCTACCATTATCCTGTCAATCATTCACACTGTTGCTTCTCCTTACCACTATGTGTACAGGTGGCAGCCCTTTCAGCATGCTATCAGGAGCCAGCAGAGGAGAGCAGAACGGATCCTTGAACACTGGAGAGCTGTGCAACCTCATCTTAGATGGCTTCTCTGAACGCAGTGGCTCAAATCCCAAGGGGAACTCCACAGGGTGCTCCAGCTCTAATCCCTCCTCTACAGCAGGGGGTGGTAAAGCTACTGAAGACAGGTCGCTGGACACGGCGGGATCCACATCCTTGGAGAGGAAGAAATTCACATCTTCTGGCTACATAAAAAAGAGATAAATAATTCAGGAAAGGTTAGACAGCACTGAGTTGACAGTGAAGGTAATGTTGAGGAAATAAGAAGAAAGGCATAACATATTAGACAGGCAAACTTGATTACAAATACACACACAGCACTTTGTCCTTGTGAAGATCTTCTAAACCTTGGCTCGATGCCTGAGAGTCTTGGCTGAACAATCCCCATTTAAGGAGGAAAAGCATATTTAAAATCTTGCGTCAACACTGCTAGCTATTTTTCCCAAGCCAGCCACTAATCCATTCTGCCTGTGTGAAAATACATGCGAGGATAATCTGCAATACCTAACTGGTACCTGCACAACCAAAACATTTTGATATTCAGTCAGCATTTTAAAGCCAAATCTGTTCATTAGGCATGGGTGACATAATCTCAGCTGAGTTCATCGAGATGAAACATGCACATCACTGCAGGGTATACAACATTGTACGATAGAGGGCCAAAATGTCTCAACGTTGATAAACTGTTGAGCCTCTTAAAAAGGCTATAGCTGTAGGCTAAATCGTTTTATTGCAAGCTGTCTGAAAGCAAAGATAACCTGATCATAGGTTGGAGGCAGGTGTGATTTCTCTTCACTGCAATGGTGCAATAATTATCATCAAAATACAGACCTTCCCATCATCACAGGTTAAATTCCCATAACAATCCCCACTAACAGCTGAGTGTTCTTTTAAGTAACAGCCCTTAGCCATTTAATGCAGTTAACTTCTTCTGGATAAGAGCATCAACTGAGAGCATGTCAATCTCAACGTAAACATGTTCCAGGGTGACGTACAGTGCGATCATTGAGCAACGGTGCACTGTGAGAAGTGGAATTGTTGTGGGATCCCAAGTCCTGGCAAGTCTGACTCTTAACAGATAGATTCCTGGAGGGGAACTCTGAGGTCTCGGAGGCTACAGGGGGGTCTGCGTGACGAGAAGAGATGGACGCCTCTGAAATGCTCTTCCTCACTGTGTCTAAGAAACAAGATGGAGAGAAGGGGAAATAGAGTGATAATTGAGACATTTGGCAAAACAAAACTAAATGTTTGAGACAAACAACAAAAAAGAAACAAACAAAACAAAAATAAGTCAATAAAAAAAAAAAAAACTATTAACCACACAAAGTGCAGTTCAGTCAGGAACACTCTCGTCATAGATTTAACCATTTATTGCAACAAATGGAAATAGAGTTATGCTTGGCGCTGATGGCTCCGCTCTTGATAATGCTCCCTGGACCAGCCAAGCAGCATGCTAAGCTGAAACAGGGAGCACCATGCAGAAACCCCCCTGGGTAAAAAAAGAGGGAGCCAAAAGAAAGACATTGAAAACCATTTTTAAACTTTGAGTCATGTTAGGACTCTGAACTAGGAAGGTGGAGGCTAGGGTGGTGGAGGCAAAACATTGCTAGCAGCAGCAGCAGTGAGTGAAGCAGCGTCAGCGTAGCAGGGACCGGTGAGGAAGTCACATTTAAAAGGGACCGCCTTGATGTGAGAATGGCTGTGATTGGTGTGTGTCTGATAGGAATGATAATTCAATCAGCGGCCGTATGCCTTCCGTGTCCTAACGCTAAAGCTTAATTATATGATGTGTAAAGTATACAGACTTGGGGTCAATGGCAGCTGGAGGACAGGAAAAAATACACACATAGTAGTACACAATCACTTTTACTTATTCTACCGTTTCCACTTATCATATGTCCTCTGGTTGACAGCCAACAGATAAAAGCATAAAATGCAAATTGGGATGTATCATGAAGAATAGAGAAGTGGGTGGAGGAAATTCAAACAGTGCTGTCACGGTGATGTCATCCGCCCGCCCCGAGCCGTCAAAACACAGCTGTAAGAGTCGTCATGGCTGGTCTCTTCACAAAGCGCCACCGATCTCCCATCTCTTTAATAATGAACCATCTCAGCACCACGATGGCCTTTTAATAATGTACACCCACCAATGACATTCTCATTAGTTTGGGCTTGCAGCTGTGGGGGTGTCACCTAACTAAAGGGACACCAGGGAAATTACGATTCGCCACTAGATTTACGGTGGCTACAATTAACAATTACTGTCAAAGCCCTGCTGCTCCAAAGAGGTGAATTGATATGAATGGGCTACAGGAGTGTTACCTAACAAGGTTGGATAAAGCAATAATTGGTTAGTTGAATGCTGAATAAAGGAGATCCATGTCAATAACCTCCTCCATATGGGGTGTAAATGAACTTTGGGGCAGTTGATATTGTTGCCCTCAAAATCGGCCTAATGAAGAAGATGCTGAAAATACGACACACACACACACACACACACACACACACACCTTTCAGCAGATAGATGTGATCAAAGACACAAGACAACTTTAGACGCAGTAGCTGCCATGCAAAAACACATTTAAGCCACCCACATCTCATCCAGTGTTCCCACCGGGATGCATGCACAAACACACCCATACACACAGTCACAGTCAGTGGTATACCAGTGGCTCCTGGTGGCGCCTCTGCAGCTGTACTGGGGGAGGCTGAGGCTCTGCTGGAATCCAGCAGAGAGTGGATCCAGTTGGAGGCTCCCTGTCGGAAATCTCTGAGCAGCAGAGCTGTGTCTCTCCTCACCATGCTCATCGTGCTCGCCTTCTCTATCTGTGTCTCGGTTTGCGGGTCAGCACCTGGAGAAGGAGACATGGCGGAAGGCTTAGTAGGACAGATGATAGAAGATAGATGTACAAGAGAGATAAAAAGTGGTTTTGTTATTCTTGAATAAGCATGAATGAGTAACAACAGAAAGGATGGGAAAGAAATAACAGGAAAGGTAGTAGAAAAAAATGACAGTTGTTGGTTCAATACTGCAACATAGCAATTTGTATCACAGATAGCAATACACGTGATGAGTGTAGGAGTAAGGAGAAAATGATTAGTGTTTTAGTTTAGTTATTGAAAGGCGACACAGGATAAACAATATCTCTATCAGAATTTAGCATATGTTATTACAGTCCTCCTTTTCTTGTGAGACAACAATTTATCAAAAGACTTGTAAGAGTTCTCCTGCTTTTTACATGCATTATTGCACGGCTAGAATAAAATCAATAAAGATTTATGATTACAATTTCTTATATTATACACATTGTGTACTACATAAGGAACAGTGAAATCCAAGCTGAGAGCAAAATAGTTTCATGATTAATAAGATTGTTATTACTGTCCTAAAACAGACAGTTGCATTGACACAAAATCTATTTCAATTTAGCTTTTTAGTATTTTAGCTGGTAATAAAAAAAAATTTAAAAAAAAGTTAGATTAGTGTATTTAATCAAATGGAATAGAATATCTTAATTGATAATGAAAATAACTGTCCCAGCACTGCAACAGAAAACACACCATTGAAGTGGGGTGAATGAGGTACTTATCCATACTTTGGTGTTCTGAAGGGTTAGTTTGAATTCACCAAAGTCACACAATAACACAAACAAACCGATCGAGGCATCGATGGACCACAAACTCCCGTGTTTTGCGAGGGAAAAGTACTGTTTTTGTCAAACGAGTCTGGCATCAACAACAGTGAAGCCCATTATGTTAAGAATATATGTATAATGGGGAGCAGCAGAGACATGCAATAAAATGGAGGAAAATAGATGTAAACTTAATTCTCAACTCCACCAGATAAATTAAAAATCCAGACCAGATTTTCTTTTTTAAAAACACACACACATATATATATATACACACACACACACACACACACACACACACACACACACACACACACACACACACACACACACACACACACACACACACACACACATACCAGCGTAGGCGCTGAGACACCTGGAGAGCACACTGAGCGGCAGCAGAGGATCCATAAGTGTTAGCAGACGGGAGGGAGATGCGTAGGCGGTCAGCAGGGTAGCCGGGTAGACTGCCACGATGCCATCTGGCATTCGCACACCAAAGGCAGCAGCACGCATTGATGTCGTCACAGACAAGTTGCCTCCCGCACTGTCACCTGCCAGACACACTGTCTCTCCGGTCCAGCCTGGAGAGATAAAAATAGGACAGTGATGATAGCGGTGAAGAAAAAGAGGGAAAGAAAACAATGGGAAAACATAGATGTCATCATTGTCTTCCACTTTTCTAAGAGAAAATGCACTGTGGTGCAAGAAAAAGCAGTGTGACCCAAATCAAGTAACAGGATCTCTCTTCTCCACCATAACACTGCTGAATATGTGGCTGCTTTAAGGGGGTGTTGTCTCGCTGTCTGCCTCATGGCCGTGATATTGTTTTTCTTGTACACTACAGCACAAACATATTGCACTGCGATCACTGTTAATTTGACACAGTGCTTCAGCGGGCGGATGTACCCCAAATCGACCAGATGTCTTTTGTTGTCTGCTTGAATATCGAGCATCATAATTTGTGTGATATTGCAGAACACAGGGTAAAGTGCAAGACATCGTGCTGCAGCAAGATTACTTTCAAAGTGATGAATTCTCTTGAGGGGTACAGGGAATTGGTAAACGTTGGCGAGGATTTACAGAAGCAGTCCACAGGACACCTTCACTCTGAAATGAGTGAGTTTGACCCCTTTTGTTATGCCTGCTCATTAAGTATAATAAATCTACTTTCTTTTACCTGCCTAATGTATTTAGCATTTCAACTGCATATACTTTCCCAACTACTTTAAAAATTAAACAGAAAATGTATAGGGGAGCTAAAAAAGCCAGCACTCCAAAATAAACAATGCTGTGTGATTTATATGTACCTAGTAGGTGGTGGTTTCTCAGAGCCCAGCAGTAGGCATAGAAACACTCCTCCAGGGCCCTTGGGAAGGGGGCCTCAGGGGCCAGAGAGTAGTCCACTGACAGGATGGGGACACCAAGGTCCTGGGACCAGCTCTTCAGATAGGGCTGCGCCAGACAGAAGACATGGGAATGGAGGGGGGAATTTATGAATATAAAAACACTTACTTTCACAGTGAATATATTACATGTTGTTAAATGTATGAGAAACAACAGCGACCACAATAAAACAAAGAGGTTGAGTGACAGAGAGAGAAAGAAATGTAGTGGGAGAGAGATGCGTGGGGGTAGACATTAAGCAGCAAGGATGAAAAGTTATGAAAATGATGTGTCCCTCTGATGTCATCTGTCTGCTTTCTGGCTTACTGTCTAGACAAAGGGAGATTGAGCTGTCCTCACAGTAACCTTCATTTCCTTTCTTCTTATACGGTAATAACAAAAGGTGCCCACATGTCCTAGTTTGCTGTGTATGAAGGAAAAAGACAAAGGCAAGGGGATGGTGTGGATTTACAGGGATTGTCTACCAAAGCAAACTTACTTTCAGAATACTTAGTTTCTCTTTTTCGTGTTGCTACAGTCAAGTAAAGTGTTTACTATTCTTATGCCAACCTAAGGCAAGTGCTTTACTTCACAGCTGCAATGCAGTGACCTTAAAATGCGAGAAAGGCATCAAAACTTGACAAACAAAATATTCCTTCAACCTCACATTTGTCCTTTCCTCCTCTGTCTTTATCTTCTCCAAACACCTTTTTGACAAGCTATGACAGGGCTGGCAGTGAAAATGACAGCTCTCCATTCACAATGCCAGAAAAAGCACAGTGTGTGTATGTTTGTATGTTGCCTCACCAACCAGTGATTCAGTATGAAAAAAAAAAGTAGCAGCTACAGCAGTGCTGTCTTAAAGCCCTACTTGTCACAATAAATCTTAGAGTGAGACCGCTGACAAGTGAGTGCGTGAGTTCAAGCACTGTTTCGGTCAGTGTGGGTTTGTACAAATCAGCAAATGTGTGTGGGTGCGCAACTGTGTGTGAACAACAGCCATTGTTGCCAGTGAGTGTCAATATATGCCAGAATCCATGGACAGGTGTCTGACAGACAGTTCATCATCTGCCTGCATACAAGAAGCAAAGGGCTCACAGCAAATGGCCCAAGAGATGAGTATGTACACACGTACACATGTACACACACACACACACACACGTACACACACACCCCTCTACTCAGTAGAGTCTACTGGGATTGTGTGTGCGTTCCCTGCCCAAGTTGCTAAATGCACAGATGCCAACATATCCATTCCTGTGATCTCAGTATAATTGGGCATTGAGAGGACCACAGGCTCCTGCCACTGAAGTCCAACTCTCCATCTCGCCCAGACAACACGCGAGACAGGATCGAGGGAAGGATACAGGAGTAGAGGACAGACATATGAGAAGTAAAAGGGACAACCCTGGCCTCTGCCCTCAGAGAAACTTTTCTATTCTTGCTTCCTTGGCCTTACCTTGGGGATTAGGAGAGTATTACGAAGAAGGTGAGTACAAAATAAGACAGGAAGGAGATGTTAAAAGAGTGAACTAAAGGGATTGTGTGAGATATTAAAAAAATTTAGAGGGAGGATGCGATAAAAAAGGCTCTCTGAAGAGGAGAGAAGGATAGCCTGACAAGTCTTCCATTAGTGCCCGGGGTAATCTTTCTCTGCGGGGTTGTACAGTTCTCCGTTAATTCAACATGACAGCCCTGTTCACCCGCGTCTCCGATTGCTCCCTCTCATCCTCTTGTTGCTACGCAGCTTCAGATCAAGGATGCCCATGTCCTTGGCGATTTCACAGAGCCCTGTTCTGCTATAAGCAGCCTGATGCCACTTAAAGACCGCACACAGTCACAGATGACCAGATCAGCGTAGGCAGACAAGGAGAGGTAGGTGCACAAACTTAAAATAAGCTTTCTCGTCAATATGAAGTAAGTAGGTTGGCTTCCTCCTGCTACTATTTCATATATTGTCTCTTATGTAAACTTATAATAAAACTGGTTGACAAAAACAAGACTTTTAAGTGCTTTATGGAGCAATGACAAGAAAGAGCCAACTCAATGTTTAAGACATGAGGACAAAGCTTTTGAGTATGTGTCCTCTTTTCTATGACAGTGATCTAGAAATTAATTCTAGGACATGAGCCCCTCCTCTATGAGAAAAAAAGAGGAATGAGGATGAAGTGAATGACAGGAAGCAATGATTACATGAAAGAGACAAGCAAGCCTTGTGTGCACCTTACCAGTAAAGAAGGCATGGAGGGAGGGCATAGTGTCACTATTTATATTACACACGTTTTCAGGGATTAATTACAAACTAATTATCTAAAGGGCTCATTATATGTCACACTATTGACCAAGAAAGAGATTTATTTTATTTATTTGACAGGGACAATGCACAGCTCCTTAGCAGTACCAGAGTTAGCTATAAGCTAATTTTCATCTGTAGTCCCTGGGCAGGAAACAGAGGATAACATCTCTGTCAGAAGGGAAACCTAACACTGGAGTATAAAAATGCTAACACAACAGTAAAGGACAACAATCAAATTTCACAGTATTAAAACTCACCCATCACAACAACAAAAAAAACAAACACAAAAACACCACTTTGACAACAAGAACCACAACATGAAGACAACACTACAACAACAATACCATTTCATAACATTAAAACACCACTACAACAGGACTTCACAACATTAAAGTTAGCTGTTTGGGTTTATGCTTGATGGGAACATAATTGGGTTGATTTCAGCCATGATTTCATCTTTAATTTAAAACCAGCAAAGCTGTTACATTCTCTGATCTCGCTTGGTACTGAGTTCCAATACTTTGTGGCTCTAACAGAGCAGATCAGATTTAGACTGCTAAGTCCTCTGCTCCTCTGCGGTCAACTAGTACCCGTCTCCTCTACACTTAAATTAGCCGAGGTTCAATTACAATTTGTTTAAGAAAACACAGCCACAGAACGAATGAGAAGCTGAATTGGATGACTGCTGTGGCAACACTGGCTTAAATCCTGGAAAAACAACATCTGAGCCCGGTGTCTAAAGGTGGAGGTGCAGTCTTCAGCATTTGGATATGTAGACGCCACATCACATAATATACTGTTTCCTGGATTTTTAACCAACTGTTCCATTATAAATATCACAAATGGGTCAAATACATGTACTAAATATAGCATGTGTAAAGTCTTTTGGATTCAGTTTTTCTTGCAAAATAAAACTAATCACATTGCTTTTCTAGTCAGGAGTAAGGAAAACTCTATTTGAAGAGTACCATCTCACCTCATGGGACTTGGAGGTCTGGGCCACAAATCCTCCCCCATGAAAGTGGATCAGGAGACAGGGAGATGAGGGGAGGCGCTTGGTCTTCAGCCCCAGCGACAAAGAGATGGCGCCCCCTTCAGCGCGGGCAAGAGACAGCAGAGCTTCGCTGTCCTAGAGAGAGTGAGACAGAGAGGTGGAGGAAGAGGAATGAATGAACAAAAGAAGAGAAAAAAAAATCAATCACATACAACTAATACAGAACATCACATGATAACAGCTGCTGATATTTGCATCACTCTCATAACTGTCCACAGACTGTGTATACTGCAAACAAAGCCTTGTTTTCATTGGTAATATATTTTATTGCTAGTGTTAGCAACAGGGCTCCTGTGAGAGAATGATTTACTAGCTGTTCTGCAGCAGCTTGCTGCCAGCCTCTTTGGGCCTGCATGAACACACACTAATTCCCATTCATTAACAAAAACAAGAAGGCAGTGTAGCTTTGGTTGAGAGGGAGGGTTTCCGCAGATGCAGGCTTCTATTTTGTGACATTAAAAAAGACACTGTTGTTCTGTTGGAGCGCGATCAATGGCTAAAAGGGTTTGTTGATAGCATGTCTGGTTAAGTGCTAGGCTACAAAGAAAGGAGGAGTGCAAGCTTGGATGGAGAGAGGGAGTCTCCCAAGAGAATTAGGTAGGGAGGCAGAGTAGAAAAAGTGAGAGTGATACCTATGACAGAGAAATAGAGAGAGGGGGACATAATGAAGGGGATTAAGTCCATGAGGATGAGTCGGAGCTGTCGTTTACTCCAGCCCAGAGGAATACCAGATATGTTATTACATACTGTTCGAATATTTTAAGAATTTGTATGACTGGTATATGCAAGCTGGTTTAAAAAGTGCAAGTGGAGGAAAACTGTCATAAACTAGGTCACACAACTAATACTTAATACTTTGCTTGTCTAGTTTTGCATAAAATCTGACATTATGAAGCTGTTTTTATTGCATTTTCCAATGCACCACTACAGTGTGAACATAATGATTTAAATACCTGTCCTTCACGTAAGTCATAGGAGATGAGCCTCATCTGAACTGGAGCAGTGCCGATGTGAGCTGATGGTGGGGCTATAGTTACAGATGCTTTGTGGTTGGCCGCCAGGGGAAGGTCAAAGGGCACGGCGGGCACAGAAAGAGTCCGGTTCACCTTAACTTGAGTGGATGTCATACTGGCAAGACTCTTGAGGAAGAGAGATGATGGAGAAAAAAAGAGAAAGAGTTGGACAGAATGAATTGAGACAGAAGGTCAGAGAGAAAGAGAAGAGTGCAAGTTACAGAGAGTCAGGTCACTGGAGAGAGAAAAAAACAGGATGAATAAATCATGAACCCCATTGAATAAATTTAATTCCACTCTATTATTACTATCGCCCTATAGGCCAAAATGCATAATCATAAAAAGGTACTTTTACCAGAGAAAAGTAAAATATTCCTGTTACAAAAAATTTAGTTTTAAAATTGAAAACAGGGCAGCACACTTGTCTGTGTGCATGGGTTAGTGGCGATAACATGAGTAGATTACAGATACCTTAGGAATGCGTTTGTGTGTGAGAAGAAGCATTACCAGTCTACTCACCGACAGGACTTCGGTCTCAGTGATGTTCCAGAATGCCTTCCAGAAATGGACATCCAGGTTCTGGGTGATGCGTTCAAATTCTGCCCCTCTCAACTCTGGGTCAATGGCGTACTTCCCGGAGGTAAAGAAAGAGCTGGCTGCTACACCTGGTGCAAGGAGTAAGAATGACATAATGAGGAGGGTATAATATTGGGTAGGAGACACCAAAGAAAGAGTAATACAAGAAATGGGATTAGAGTTCAAAGAAAAGGGAAAGAACCGAGGAACGTGTATGGTTGAAGAGGGAGTGAAAATGGAAACGAAAAGTGATGGCGGACAAATGACAAAAGCTCAGAATAATGGGGATGAAAACAGCGAAAGACAAACAATAGAAAGGAGGGCATAAAACAATAACATTTAGAAAAAACTCGCCGATAATGCAAAAGAAGGAAGGTGAAATGATGGAAGGCAGATGGTCAAGAAGGAAATGGAGTGCTAAAACACGGCAAACCTCAGAAATAAGGCCCTAATCGAGTCGTCAAACTCAACAGAGTAAATTGGCTTTGACGTACTCAAAGCACTATAATCTTTTTGCCACATGGATGTTTCAGGTCCACTGTGCTAGTGCTAATTTTGAAACAGAATCATTTCATGGTACTGCAATCAAATTCCACCCTGCCTTTAATGCTCTGCAAGAAATCAAGGATGGGCAGTAAAGAAAGGGAGGGAATTCCACTCTTAGACAGCTTAGGACAGCTAATGCAGCTAAGGTGCTGGAGGACAGAAGCAATTTCTTCATATAGGCCTATAGCATGTGTTCACTACAGAGGACTTTGACGAAGGGGTGAGAAGGTTCCAGTACACTCACCGTATGGTGCAACACCTCCTGCCTCCACTGTGGTGCAGCACAGAGCGCAAGAAACCATGAGAGTCAAAATGATTCTTTTTTGAATGTTAAATATTAACGTGTGGGCACGCTGAAAAATGTGTATATGATGGTGCATGTTCTTCTAGTCCTGCCTCTGTACATAACTGGGTGCATGTTCAAAACATTTTGAAATATAGAAGAAGCACACCAGGTAGCCCTTGAGATTCCAAAGGATGAAAGAGCATCTACAATCCAAGCACACAACATCAAAAGGTACACTGTCAGGGGCCAAGGAGCAATGTAGAAGAGGCGGCGTGTGGATGAGTACGATCTATGAATGAGAATTAAGTGACTGGATGATGAGAGGGTACAGCTTGTAGACGAGATGATGCTGACCTATTCCTGACTGATGGCGTTTGTAGTTTTCTCCAAAGGCCACAAGGCCAATAGCGATGGTCTGGAGACAGGGCCGAATGCCTGGACTGAACTGGAGGGATAGACAAAAACAGAAACAGGCTTTAAATTATTATCCATGGTGCATTTAAAAACAAGAAATGGACTACAATTAAAAAAAAAACTGCTGTCTTTCGACCAGAGAAAGTGAAACATAGATGATGGGATATCAGAATATCTTCATTTTACCTGCAGGTTTGGGCAGCAGGAGTCATTTGTATCTCTGTATTTGTTTCCTGGGTTTCTGGTGCTCTCTTTTCAGGGTCAGTTCCTTTAGTCTGGTGACAAACTAGCCCCTAGCACAGTTTTTGTTCTCTAACATCAACAGGTCACTTATTTTTTTAAACAGAATACCATTTTGATTGACGGGCTACGGGAGACTTATGTAGGGAGCTTTATTCTGTACTTGAAACGCCCTAATATTATAACAAATATAATTTTTTTAGGAGCTACAGAATCTAATATGGACAGTAACATAAGAGCACAAGTACCTTTACAGAACTGTAGATGTAAGTACATCCAGTTGCTTGTCTGTACAGTGTGTGTCAAGTGAAAAATGGTGAGTTTGAGGTTGCTTTCCATTACATTTTCTCTGCATTGTTGTGAGATGTTTTATTATTGTTCTTTATGTACTTAGGTTTTTAAATTCCCTGCCTTTCTTTCTTCGTGTCCTACTTTTGCTTCACCTAAAAACCCAGTTCTGGACCATCAAGCATGAGGCACTGCTACTTCTAAGCCTCCCCATTCACAATTCTCACTACCTATCCCTGTGCCATGCAGCTCATCTCACCTGAAAGCCAAGGCAACGGCCATAGAAGCACCCCTTGTGCATGGATGAGTATTCACGGACAAAGCTCTCACTCAGGCCACTTTCATCCTGGAAAAAAAGGTTGCCATGGCTGTTGTCATGTAGCATGCGTTGAGCCAGGTAGAGCAGGGCGCGCAGCTGGCACAGAGCGTTGCAGTAGGCCTCCATCTCCCCCGCATTGTGTGCTACTCGAAAAAAGATGCTGCGGCGGTTGGCGGTGATGTAGCGCCCCTTCTGGATGATGTGGAGAAGGCAGCAGCGCACTACCTAGAAAATGATGAAGAATGTGTGAATAAAATTTGGGGGGGGGGAAATTATTTTTTATTCCAAAATGTGTCATCTACTGTGCCATGCCACCTGCTCCATATACCAAATAAAATCAGCATAGCAGGTTCATTTAAGTTGAATAACAAGCACATTATGTAAATTATTTTATTAGTTAATAAAAAGGACAGACTTGTTACAATGTATATGTAATGATATGTATTCTTGAGATAATGAATGAATGGACTTCAGGTTGTCATTTCTTTTCTTAAAAATGGATCCATAGCATTTTGACTTATAACAAAGCAAATCATAGCTTTTAAATTGTGCAATCATTAAAGAGCCATGTCTTCTGGGTCTGCTTAAACTGTAATTAAGATTAGGTTGTTAAGTTTAAAGGAAGAAAAAAAAACAACAACAAAAAACAATGTATGATAGCATGCGTGAACGCGACCATGTGAAAAGCTTGCTGCTTCACAAGGGTCTTACAGATTAGTCTGAGTAGCACTGTGGGAATGAGAAGGATTATAAATGTGGAAATGAAAAGGCAAGAAAACAAAGCAGCATTCATTTGCTGCTATGCTAGACTCGTTCAGTTGTGGTAGGTTGCAGCCACTGAAGGTCATGATGTTTCATCAATAACTGCAGAAGAGTACAGTGGGTACAGTAGAGTAAGATTTTCTGCAGCTGGAGGAATTTATCTAACCTGATTTGCAACATAAAATCAATCTGTAAAACAAATGGACTGACCTTGAAACAAAGTGATATCAAGGTAAAGAGGGGCTGGCGAGCTCTTTCTCACAGTGTGGAGAGAATATTGATACGAATGCATTGCGTTATGAGGCTTATTATTTTCAATGCAAACCAATGCTTGACTCGTGCACACAAAACATCCCACAGCTTACTTTAACCAGTGAGCGATAGCCATTGGCAGGTATGTGTGGGTCAAAGTCATAATGATGGTAAACTGCAGCGAAGCCGGAGATAACAGGCTCCAGACTGCGAGCATGCTCCTTGATCAGCTTCATGGTATCCACCAGCCGCCGTGCCGCATCACCCTGTGAACCCTTGGCTCCTCCTGAGAAGAAGGTGGCATTCTCTTCGCACACGCTGTACAGGGCCGCAAACACTGCCTTGGTGTCCATCACTAAGAGCAGTGAGATACAGAAGCAAGACAAAGGTTGAAACCGAAACAGAAATCCATTATATGTACGGAATGTTGCATGTGCGTAATGATATTTTCCAATAATAATTCATGTCATTCTTTATGTATTCTAGTGTGGAAATTTCTCTTTTCGGCAGATTACTGACTTGTATGCCAATAACACCCACTGATCTCGCTATCAATTATGCCACCTTGCTGACTCCCATGCATACTTAATTTGTAGAATTAGAGATCTTTCTTTTCTGTAGTTGTTAAACTTGACTGTCAGCTGGTATCTGGTCCTGCAAGCATTATAAAAAAAAAACCCACAGCAGCCTGATCCCTATTCTGCACCACACCCACACTTGATATTAGCATGTAGACACTGTGCAAGGTGGGATATCATTGGATATATCCTACATAATGTTCTCTTACTCCTATTAACTAATCTTGCATAGCCTGGCGTATAGAAGCTCATTGATTGAAACGGGTTAAGCAAGCCTTGAAATTAAATGATGTAAAGCCGGGCTAAGCAGCCAAAATCCACCAAGATCTAGGCAGACATGCATGGAAAAGGAGGAGAAGGCAGAGGCCCTTTGCTAACGTCATGCTGCTGGGAAAAAAAACAAAGATTAGTCATACACTGACAAAAACACATAAAACACACTCACAGAAGAGTCCCAAAGGGAGGTATACAGCTGACAAAACACAGCTGAGTCTGTTTATCAAGTGTGCCCATACCCTTGTCCTAATGCAGCATAACAAAGATCTAGTGCTATGTCCCTGTTGGATTCCTACTATTGGACTGAGCTCTTCTGACAAGTCACCTGAGACATCGGTTTCCACAACACCTAAGCCTGGGAACTAGCTGGTACTTACTGTATAATGTGACTGGTATGCTGAGAGACAGAGGAAAGAGGAGAAGGACTGGTGGACACAGAGAATAAAACAAAAGGATCGGAGACAGCAGTGCTTCCCGAAATAGATGTGAAAGTGAGAACTTTAGGGGAGAAGCGGAAAATAATATATTTGTTATGGATGGGTTTTAACCATCATTACCTTGCAGGACTGAAGAATGAGAGAGAGATAATAGTTAATGATTGGATTGAATAATACTTCTGCGTTAAATCATCCTAAGTTAAACTTAGTTAAACTATGCATACCTCTTGAACATCCCAAATGACATCAGCTGCCCAAACTTTTGCTTTTATAACTTCAACTGAGGCCAGTACAATAAAGCAATACAGAAAAATAAATAAATAAAGTAAAAACAGCACAGTGGTTTCTTCATAGATCCCCAAAGCAACATCTTGGGTTGTGGAGCAGAGATTGCCTATGCATGCTAAAAAGTGAACCGATTCTACAAAAGTGAAATATTGTTTTGAGGGTCACAGAAATAATGGAGCCCTTATCGCACAATTATTCTACTATTCCCTGCCATTCAGGAAGAGTAATAGGGGAGGCAATTTCAGTTTGCTGGGAGGAATTACCCCCCACGACATCCAGGAAGAGACATTTATCAGCCAGATGACTTCTAGGACACGCATATTGCATTAAAGATTTCTTCAGCAGTTGCCCGTCTTCTCATTTTTCTGTCTCGTCATTACCTTTAACTCCTCAGGGAGGGCTTTTTAACCATAAGCTACAAGGTAAGATGCCCTTCTATATGGACATTATTCCATAATGGATGCCAGTGTGTCACAGTTAAAGGTTTAGCCATGGATAAATCAATTAAATCATATCACAAAGATTTCTTTCAAAATCTTTTGGCAAAACTGAAAAACATCCACTTCAGCATTTAGCACTCTGCTACTGGCTTAGATTATGCTAAAGCTGGAAAACATGTCTCATCTGAATACACCCACCTTTAACCCCATGTTACAGAGTTGGGCCTTTTAACATTAACAGAAACTAATGACAATGCAGAAATATGTAGTTATGTGCCATATCCACTTATTTATGTTCATCGTTTCTATTTCTGATACAAGCTAAATTGTTGTAATCATCTGCAAACTGCAATGACCCTTTGAATTTAAGAGGCATTCCTTGGCCCTAGGGTATAGAGACGGACTGAAAGAAATCTTCAGAGCCAAATGAGTGGACTACACAGAGCAGCACTGCAGCGTTTTGCCAAGTAAGTTTTCACTTGCATGGACTTTGCCTTGGTGCGTTTGGTGCATACATTAAACATATTAAAATGTGAAAAACAATAGAGCAAAGTACTCCAACAGCTAAGAACATAAATATAAAATGGAAATATTACAATACAAATGTAAAAGTCTATAATAAATATGTACAATATAACTGTTTAAAGGCTGTACGGTTTTGTGCAAGGTATGCAAAAATAATCTGGTCCAATCTAGTAATTCAGGGATAATAGTCCAGGATGTGTGTTAATGTGTAGTTGGAGGTTAAGTGTCTGTCAGTGGGGATCCTGGGCGTTGTAGATATGGCACACTGCAGCTGGGAATAAACTGTTTTTGTGGTGGGAGTTTTGGTCCTGATGGACCGCAGCCTCCTGCCAGAGGGAGTGGTTCAAAAAGTTTTATTTAAAGCTATAGTGCGTAGTTTATGCCTACCCCATGAGGAATTCCAAGTAATGACAACAAAACTGTCATACTGTCAAACTGCCACATGATAAAATGGAGGAGGTGAGGATAGACTTGATGATCGCAGTGTAGAAGTGCACCATCATTGTCTTTGGCAGGTTGAACTACTTCAACTGCCGCAGAAGGTACATCATCGGTTGTGATTTTTGAGGAGATAATGGAGCCCAGGAAGTGCAAGGACTCCACATTGTTGACTAATGAGTCACCCAGGGTGATAGGGGCGGGTGGGGCTGCATTCTTCCGGAAATCCACAACCATCGTCACTGTCTTCAGAGCGTTTAGCTCCAGGTTGTTCTGACTGCAGCATGTCACCAGATGGTCAATCTATCACCTGTAGGCGGACTCAAACTTCAGAACTTCTAGAAATTCCTGCAAAGCTTAGTTAAGCAGCTTGGGGCCTTATTTCACACTGATTAAACCATGTGAAAGAAAGACTCCAAAATAAACTTGTCTCATGAATTAAGGAGAACTCCATACTAATACAGAATTTACATTGTGCTAGTTATCTTAAATTACAATCTAGAAATATAGCCAACTATCTCCCCAACATGCCTCTGAACATCAGAACTTGAATTTGTGATCTCTGGTGACACGTTTTGAGTTTGATTCGTTTGACAGACAATTAACATTAACACCATGGGCTGGGTTCAGAGAATGGTTTTTATCCAAATGACTTCTACTGTGATTTAGATCTTACAGCTGTAAATGAGCAAATTCCCCCCCTATCCCAGTTAAATCCTAATTGGTTCTGTCACTACATTCTACAGTAGTTGTTCCCTTATTCACTGTCTCTGGAAGAGCTTTAGGGCATGTCTCAACTCTACATGACAACATCACTATAGTTTGTTCATCTTAGAGAGGCGTCCAAGCAAAACGGAGCTGCACAGGATTAAGAAAATGTGAATTACATTTTGGGGTGGATGTTATCTTTACTCGAGGCTCAAATACTGCAGAGTTGTAGCAGGAGAGAAGGATCGAGGAGGCACAAAACATTAGTAAATTGGATTTTTTTTTTTGCCAATATATTATGCAAACATCAATCCTACAAATCCATCATGAAGATCAATGAAGGAAGTCTACAGCACTTGCATACATCATGTCAATACAATTCAGCAACTAAAGGACAAACACACAATCCTGGGATTGTTGCTCCATCTCAGGTACTGGTCAAGATGTGATTATGTACTACTTGTAAATGTTCTGAAGCTGACAACACAGGAAACAGTTACCCAATGTGCAAAAACTCAACGCGTATGTCAGCATAAAACTGGAAACACTAAGAGACACACAAAGAACATCTATAAATAAACATTCATCTGCCTGCATAAACACAAGCAGCAGTGCGGCCTTAGGGAACACAATGACTGTTTTGCTCAAGCAGTCACCCAAATGCCATGCTGCAGGACCAGCTAGTCAAACCAGTTTGGGCAAGCAACCAAAATTAAATTACATTGCTTAATTAGAGCTGGTGGTACAACTCTCTTAGCTGGGCAAGCCAATAGTTCTTATGTTGATAGAGTAAGCTAGGCGGAAACTTTATGAACCCCTGGATTAGCATAAGCTGTTCTAAAACGTGCTTAATGACAATGAAGCCAGCGGACATTACACCCCTGTCTAACTACAGGGAGTATATGATAAGCAAATACAATGCAAATGAACACAGTTACGCGAAGCAGTGCAATCTAATCAAGTTCAAACATGCCATGGCCCAGTGAAGACTTCACCTTTGTTTGATAAGGTTAATGCCTCAAACAGAAAAACAATTTAGCTGTCACTCACTACACAAATACATGACTCACCTGCTTGCAATATCACATCTGCCTTTTGTCAGCAAATGCTCCACATATCTACATCTTTCTATGTCAGTACTGAGCAATATGTTTCAGCATCATCCCTTACTGTGTTACTGACAAAAGTGGTCACTGCAATCCCACTGCAACCATTGAATTGCACCTGGTTTCTTAACATTAAAGATGGATGAGAGTGGCCATTATTAAGTAATGTACAACAACCTACACCAGTGACATTACATACATATGACTCCTGCGGGGCCCACATACAGTGTGAATTGAGTGTTTGTATAAAATTACCCACAGGCTGCTTCTGCATATATGCTATGGGCTAACTATTGAAAAGCTGGAAGAGAAAAAAGTAAAAAGTGTTTACCAATGTCTGAGTTCAAGGCTCTGTCCTTGTCTGTCTCCTCTCTTCCACGATAGCGTTGAGAGCATGGAAAAAAAAACAAAGAATGAAGAGAGAGGAAGGAGATAGAGTTTTCCGACTGCTTTTGTTCTACCTCTCACCGTCTGTCACTCCCTTGTATTTTCGATGTAGCTCTTCTGTCAACCTCTGTATGTCAGACTGTCACAACCAATTCTACTCAGAAGCAATGTGTTGTCTCTCCCTTGTCCCTCCCATGCCTCTTTTAAAAAGGGGTAGGGAAGCTACAGACAACCCCGTCCCAGTTAACTTTCTCCTTGTGACAGTGGACTATTTTTCCATTGGCTGTTCAGCTTGCAACTCCCTGTGACCTTCAACCTAATTGGCAGATCACGTACGGAGAGACGTTGGCAAAGACAACCATGAGATCATGCAATTGTTCAAATGTGGCTTTTTCATTTTAAGTGTCAAGTTTATTTCATTTATCTAGCACTTTAGAATCAAACAGGTGTTGCACCTAAGTACTTAAAAAAGACGGACATAGGCCTATATGTCCACATAAAACCATAAAGACATACATGTGCATAGATGTGTGTGTGTGTATATTGCATCTTCAGTGCTTTGTTTGATATTAAATAAGGTCACAAATCAAATGCAAACAAACAGCAGCCAAATCAATAATTATCAATGAATTTATTCATTAAAAATTATCATTTTGGCTTTGAAATTTAAAAAATAATGAGTGCACTATTTACCAGAGCACACAATGTCTTAAAGTAAAATTACTTTATGTGAACAGTCAAAAAACTAAAAAAAGGTGTACAAATGACAATAACAAACACAGAAAAGGAAGAATGTCCTCACATATGGCTGTCTTGCTGTTTCCTGTTGCTCTAGTCTCAAAACATCTCGCTAAAGGACTATAGTTTAAAATGAGCCAGCTGGCTAACACTGGCACATTACAGTAATGTTGATTAATATGCCTTGTTCTTGAAAATGAAATTAAAAAAACAGTACAGCATTATTAGACAATCATTAGAAACGGAAAATTGTGACAATCAACCGTTTGATTAATCAACTAATCATTTCCTCGCTAATCACTATGTTAACATTATTTCATCAAACATTAAACCCACATTAGGTAAGAGCCCTGCACCTTCAACCAAAATTGAAACTAGAGATGCACCGATAGACCGGCCGGTGACCGGAATTGGCTGTTTTTCACGAGTAACATTGCATGACCTGGCGACCGGCAGGTCAGTCTGACATATGCCGATTTCATGCCGGTCAATGCTACAATTAACTGGCAACATAAGTTATACGTGTTACAGTTTTCAAGGGCCTTGCGCCTGCAGACGCGACAAGCACAGTCCTCTTTTTCCTCTCTCTCAACTTTTTCATTAAATGTGTCCACGGCCACCGCTCGCGGTGTGAGCGCGTGTCAGCGCTACTCGCACATGTAGGGAACCTCATTGAATTAACCTGCAACATGTCAGCTGTTGGAAATTCTTCAGCGTGTGAGCAGAAGCTAACACGTTTGTATGCATCACCTGCAAGGAAAAAGTAGAGGCGTGGAGGGACGACGCAAAAACCAAAATCCACATTTTTAGTTGGATATTGGATGCTTGAAAGAAGGAAATGGTTCTTATTGCACTAGATGTGTGTTTCCACACCAGGAGTCATTTATATAGTTCTATTTTATAGTGATCCATTATCTATTCAAAAAATGTTCTATGTTCTGTGCAAAATGTTCTATTAAAGAAAAGATAGAAAATAAATATTTGTGTGTGCTGTAAAGTGGTTAGAAAAAATGAAATCGGAATCGGCTAAAATCGGTATCGGCTGGCCTAACTCAAAGAAAATCGGCCTAGAAAATTGTAATCGGTGCATCTCTAATTGAAACCAAAATGAACTTCTTCGTCCACCAGCCAAATGTCTAGTGAATGTTCAAATTTTATCAGCCACTCAATAGAAAACCAGAAAAACATTTTGAGTTTGGTAATGGAGAAGATGGGCTTGTACGGAGCTTCAAGTCAATTAAGATTTTTTTCTCTTGAATGTATATGAGGTTTTTTTGCCTGGTGAGTGAAGCAAATCTACCAGCCGCATTTGGCTGGCGTATGGTGCTAATTTTGAAGCCTGTCTGCAACCTATAATAATAATAATAATAATAATAATAATAATAATAATAATAAGTAAGTAGGTACTACTATCTTTTGGTGGCACCTGTGGTAGACTTTTGTGTCGTGAACAATGTTTATGCAGCAATCTTTAAACATATTTGTCATTTGTGTATGCAGCAGAAATGTGCTTTATGTGCCCACTGATGAAGAAATATGAATGTTTGGCAATGAATGCAGAACATGGACAACGTGTGCACACCCAAAACAGAGGAATAAGATGTAGAGAATGTTCAGAGACTCTATTCTGGGGGGAAATTATGCACTTAGTTTAGACTTCTTGGCTGATATCACAGATGACAGTCCCATAATTCAAAGAACTGAGACATGACCCCTCACCCAGTCACAGAAATACAGAGATCCACAAACACACCCAGAACACTGAGACACAGAAACCAAAGACCCACTTGTTGCTCTTATTGCTTTGGCTATACAGGCTTATTTCATGGAAGACATGTCACAACAGGAAATGCATACATTTAAAAAAAAAATACAAATAATGATGGTTGAATTCCTTCAGTTTTAGGGTCCTGCATGCTGGCTCACTGTCACGACTTTCAAGGACACTTTACAGAACGGCACTATTGTTACCGTTATCAGTAACACATGTACTTTCCCTACTAGAAATCAACATGTCTTCTGGTTAAAAGGCCTATTAGCTGTAACTTCTGTACAAATACACACAAACAACTAGCAGTTCTTGTTTGGGGAAAAAGTGCTTGTTTGCATTTGTGGCAAGAAATTACAGCAGGGCTGGTGCCTTCCTCACAGAAAACTTCAAGCTACTCTAATGGGCTAGTTTAATGTTGAGCTACTTCTTAATGTCAGTATGATTAACTGTGCTGGTCTTGTCTAGGCTGTTTCTAACTCATGGCTCTCTTGAGTTTCTCTTTATCAAATCTAAAACAGACACATTCCAGATGTGGTAAATGTAAAGTCTGGGTAAATGTAAGCCCAAGGATATGAAAACACAGTGACTGATTCTTGAAGTGGAACTCACCGTTACAATACAGTGCCCTCATCTATCTACGCAAATAAAAAAGTCTCAACAGTTGTTATTTGTTGAGACCAGACAGTGTTAAAGGTAAAATTCCACCTTTAGGCCGTTTCTGTTATTTTCTTCTACAAGATATGGTATCTGGTCAGTCTTTTGGACTCGGCCAGATATCTGATACTCTACAAAATGCTATGTCTACAGGAAGCAAGCTTTAAAAATAGCAAACTTTGAGCAGTCCACATGCGAGAGGAAGGGTCAACAGCAGGGGCTCTGTAGTGTCGTGTTTAGGAGGCTTTGACCCTTCTCCCAGACAGAGCATCTTCAAAACACACAAGGCCAAACTGAACAACAGGAAACTAGAAACAATAAGCATCCACACCCCCTACAAAGGGGATGCATATGGCTTCCCTTCAGTTGTATAATGCAATGCATTTAAAGCTGCAGTAGGTAGAATGCAAAAAACACTAGAATTTGAAGTAGAGTGAGACCTCTTCCTGTGCATGGGCATGAGCAAAACAGCCAATAGGAACACTCTCTGAAATGACCTGTGATTGGCCAAAGTCTCCCATGACAGCTAGATTTTCTAAAGCCTTAAAGTGCTCATATTATGCTCATTTTCAGGTTCATAATTGTATTTAGAGGTTGTACCAGAATAGGTTTACATGTTTTTTTTTTTTAAATACACACACCATATTTTTGTTGTACTGCACATTGCTGCAGCTCCTCTCTTCACCCTGTGTGTTGAGCTCTCTGTTTTAGCTACCGAGTGAGGCATCTTGCATCTGTTCCATCTTTGTTGGGAGTCGCACATGCGCAGTAGCTAGGTAAGGACTACTAGCTAATCAGAAGCAGAGTATGAGGGTGTGCCACGCTAGCAGCTAGGCGAGCATTATAACGTGTGTTACAAAGTGACGCACGGTCATCACGGGAAGTTAACTTGCGACTAGTTAACTTTCCAAAGCAGGCACAATCGCTTGTTTGCTAAGAGTCGGGTCGGTGATTGTGTAAAGGTGTTCACGAGATAGATACCAACCTTTAGCGAACTTGTGAATTTCGCCAGCCGTCTTCTCTCCTTTATGGAGACAGACGCTGTGTGCACGGTGGGCTCGATGGTGTTTTAAGCCTCCAAGGTCACCTTACAGGTAGCTAACCCTCACCTTAACACTAACATAACTTCTTTGACATAACCATTACCGCTCTGCCTGGAAGGCGACATTGGGGGCTAAAAACACCAAACACCGCACGGTGGGAGGAGCTGTGTGTGTATGTGAGCGAGATACAAGTTACAGAGAGTTGGCGGAGAGCAGGGAAAGGAAATGCATTAGAACGTGTTTTAAATAGCGTTAAAAAAAAATAAAAAAAATGAATAACGAAATGTGCGGCGGCCGGTGTTGATAGTGAGGCGCACCGCCACACATTAGTCTATGTGTGGGAAACACTGCTTCAGCCAGCCCATTGGTCCCCATGTTTCCCTGCTCTCATGTCACATAAGCAAAGCTGATGACAGCTTCCCCAGTGGCCCTATCAATTGACACTTATTGATAACCTTAACGATGGCTCAATTCCATCAAGTGTCCCAGTAAGCTATTTCAGTGAGTCAGCATGCACAATACCAGCGCCTCTCCTAAGTGGAATGCAGCCATAATTAATGGTTTTGAATACACCTGTGCTTTTTCTACTATGACATGTCAACATGTCTGCCTATTCGTTTAATCGATTTATGCACATACTTCCGTGTGACGTTGCCACACTCAGGAGGTTAATTCAGTTACACTCCATCCCTTTCTCTCTTGTTTGTTTGGAGTACCTGTTCGGGTGGGTCCTGTCAGTGTCAGCAGCTGAAACTAGGGGTACGGAACGTGAAAGGTGAATAGAAATGTAGCATGGAGCCATATAAATGTAGTTAAAGGATTCTATAGCGCAGATATTACTACCACTGCTACATCTAGAGGCTAACGGTACAGCGCTTCTGTAGCTATAACCGGGGGATGCTCGTTAACTGTGGACATGCCAGCGAAGGAGGTTGACCGCCGGGCAGTTTTCTGTAACGCTTTTAAACACTCTACACACAGATTCTATCAATGCCACTGCCGACGCGTTTTGATGTCATAAAACAATTACAGGACTTAGCTAAGCAGCTGAGACAGAGCCAGCGGTATAATCCTAGTTCTTCATTTCGGCTACCCGAGGCCAGCTAATGTATATGGTGCTAACGGACGCTAGCGGGAGGTGACGGCAGGGAGCGTCAAAAAGGGGGGATGTAATGAAGGGGGAAAGCGATAGGGGGGCTGTGACGAAGTCGGCACGGTCACAGAAAAACTCACCTACTAGACCCTCTTTGTGTTTGGACAAGCGTCTTCCATTGACACCTTTCTCAAATCTGCTACTCCCACCACTCTTCTTGTTCGACGCCATCTTCACCCACTGTTTACGCACCGCCTCTCGCATCTCGCCTACATACCTGCCTGCAAGCGCCAAGGCCTGTGAAAGCCAATGAATGACTGTCCCGCAGTCCAGTAGCCAATCACGAGGCTCGGAAATCAACAATTATTCACCCCGTTGGCTTGGTTGTACAACTTGTCAAAAGAAAAGTGAGCCCATGGTACATTCAGCAGGAGCATTATTATTGTAGACAATTTAGAAGAATTTGTAGGATTTTTTTATTCGTTGAGTACTCTTAGAAATGGCAGAAAGCAGATACATTGTCGCACATCATAAAGCCATTCAATAAAATGCAGGAAATTCATATATATATATATTTATATTTTAAATGAACATTAAGGAAGCTGACAACAAAACAATCTCACCAATAGGTCCACTCAGAAGCTGTTCTGGAGCCTTTGATCGCATCACACAAGTGTGCAGGGCTGCAGCTACAGAGGGTGTGCCCTCTGTTAAAGGGATACTTTGCCAAATTTAAACCAGTGTCATCTTTGTGTGGACAGTGGGTTTAGATGAACGGTGTTTGACTTCACTACGTGGAGGAGCAGAGCAGTGGAGGCCTGTCGAGATCAGTTGAATTGCTGTGGCCCTAACTGAGTGGACCCTTGTGAGGCTGTTTTGTCAACTGCTGTTTCTAAGTTCAAAAATGAATGTTGCATCTGAAATTAAACAAGCTGATTAAACAATATGTTATCAGATGCTAAAACTGTAACTGCAGTCTATGTACACAATTCCAATCAGCGTGTTGAAGAATGTCCTTGAATTCAGATATCACACAGTTAATCTTTCAAATATAGACTCAACACTCTCCCTTTCTCTATCTTCCCCTTTGTTTCAGGGTTTCTCCAGTTGAATCTGCTCCTCCTCCTCTTTAATGTTGCCCACATCCTGGTATGGACCATGTGCCTGGGAGCGTTCAATCTGATCATATGTGGAGCAACAATCGTCCAGATTTAGCCCCTGAGGTATGAGGTAAGGGAGAAAAATCATTGAAACATTTTCATGTTAAATTGATTAGTACAAGATAACATCCATTCATATCTTTTTTTGGTTCCTGTTTTCAGCAATGTGACTTGGACGAGTATGGCTATTTCCTACAAGCCTGCCATGACATGTTTGACTTGGAGAGGATGTGACTCATTTACCTGATATATGTTTTCCTCTTCCTTCTTTGCTTTCTTTTTCTCCAGTTCATTTAGTCTCTTTGACTGTGAGGGGGAAGCAGACGTTGGTAAAGCTGTGAAATGGTGCAACTTCTCATGGAGGAAAGGCAAGAAACATTATAAAAAATATCCATTTGAGAAATGTATTGCTGTGGAGTCAAAGCACACTTGTCTTACAGATTGCAATAACTTCTATCGTGTTGACATGAATGATATGCCATTTTAAGACATTTTTGTAAATTGCTGCAACATCAATGCTATGAGTCAGGGGGCGTTGACAGATCAATGTATGGTAATTTACAGTCAGTCATAATAAAGTGACTTCTGACCTGGAGGAGAAGGGCGACAGAAGGCACAAGCACACACAGTAGCAGTATGACTCCCTCAGCTATCAGGATCTTGTTTTTGGTGCTTTCGCTGAGGTTTATTGTCTTCTCCATTGGTTCTAGACATACAGACAGGGTCCAGAGGTGAAACAAACTCAACAAGTGTTTGCATGTTTTTGTAGTGACTAAGGTCAGGTTAATCATGGTAACCTAATATTTACTTAACGAAATTACTTTTTATCAATCTATTATGAGATTGGTTTGTTATATAACTGTACCATTTAGTATAAATAGCACAGTCTGATATAGGCCTATGTAATAAATGAATAAACAATTTATGCTTTTGTTAAGGCTTCTCATGAACTAATGTGCATAATCCCCAGAGGAGATTAGTGGTTGTTTTACATTTCCGCATCTGCCATCTGTGTCTAATGAGATTATGATGCAAAATGGCATTTCAGTGTGACAAATGCCATTAGCTTGACTGCAACTTGATCCAATCTTGGTGCTATTTAAAGTAAATGACTGGGCAGCAGACTGGTAATGAGACCATCCTGATGATGTATAGATTAACCAAACTGCAATATGCCAGGATGCTGCCACTCACACAGCTCTTGGATAGACTAACGTTAACAGGATTTATGGCTTATGAAGCGTTAGCCGTGCTTAGAGCTCGCCTGACTCCATCTCAGTCCATCACACACACGAATACTCACTGTAGACCTGCAGGTAGGTGCCATGTGAGAGGAGGCTGAAGTCGCTGCCGTTCAGCCAACACTGGTACAGTCCAGAGTCATTCAGCTGGACTCGGCGGAAGGTTAGGGTGCCACAGGATTTGTCCATTTTGCTGTCTTTAGCCACAGCATGTGGAGCCAGGGTTTTGTTGGGGGCGTGTTTGATCCAAGTGAATATCACTGATACACTGGTACTGTAGCAGCACTTCAAGACAGCTCTCTGGGAGACCTGTATCCTCAAAAAGGGCCTGTCCGGCTCTAAAGTCACCTTATTCTGAGCAATACCCACTGTGGAAGAAGCAGCAGTTATGTTGTTTTGTGCATTTGTTATACATTTTTTCATTTATTTATTTTAATCCAACATTTGTTAAATCATGTATTATGACTGCATTTATCATACTAGCATAACCTGTATTAACAATGGACATGTTAAGGTCTTAAAAGTTTGTAAATGTACAGCAACAGGATAGCACAGCCATCTGTTTTGACAGGAGATGTGGTTCATTGAAGCAGAACGCAAAAAAAGCTAAATGTGAAAAAAGTTATACAGAGTACATACATATAGACTACTTACAGTATACTAGCTTTAATATACAGGCATGCCCATTTTCCACAAAACCCAAAAGATAATTGCATCTACACATATATAAACTATTGAATATATTCTCTGTAAGTATTTCAATCAATATTGTGTCTTAAAATAAATTGATCTGACTCACCGACAAAGCTGCAGAGGAGAATGTTTGTGACTGTCCCCATTGCGTTAACAAATGTTTGGTCCAGAGATTAAAAAACGTTCTGAAATAACGCAGATCAGTCTTTATACAACACTGATCCCAGTCTTCACTGCTATTGTACTAACGCACTGGTGTCTTGTTTTTCTCAGTCAGGATTTACGCTTGAATGAATTTGGACTGTCCCACATTTGCATAAAAGCTATATCTGCATGCATTTAGAAAATAGATTATATGTTAATTTCTTCAATAAGAATACTATGAGGTAGGCCAACAAATCCCTTTTATGTACATACACTGTATATTTTAAAAGAAATATACAGATACAGGATATGGTTTATGAAATCAACATGATCCTCGTACAATCCATCTCAAAACCCTGTGGTTATAAAAAGTGAAACAAAACTAACCTTGAACCCCAAATTTACTCCGCAGTTATTCTAACATAGGTATTAGCTCATAACTATATAAAATGACAATACAGGAATGTATTTCCTCAATTTATTTAAAAAAGAAAGAATTAAAAAACAGAACGTACCACAAATGTCTTCCTAAGTATACATCATTAAAGAGCCTCTTACACGATAAAAAAATCAAAACCCAAATACACAGTATAGTTCTTGCATATTCATTGTTTATAGATAGACATGATGGCAGATGCCTGTATCACAAGAAGCAGTGTTTTTTTATATACAGGGCACTGGCTGAGTTGGTGGAGGGCTCAAAACCTATTGCTGTAATGGAGGTGAACACAAAAACACAATCCTGGGATGATCTCTTAATCGTTAGTCATTTGTCATCGTCTCTCACTCGGAGAGATTTTACAGTCCTCCATGATAGACGGCGCAAACAAAACAACAGTGATTGTGTTTGTAGACTTAAGAGCCCTTTAAGAAGAAAACAACTTGATCGTTGGAACAAGGCACCACTCTATAAATACATTTTCTATACATCTAGGTGTTCGTATCTAGAATGCATGAGGAAAAGCATCTGGAGGAGGGAGAGCGAGAAGCGCCTGTAGCAGTCGTTCAGCCAGTGAGTGAAGGCATCACTGTAAGCTGGTGTTAATTGGGTTTCACCTGCTGACCACGGCAGTTTGACAGTTAAAAAAAATCCCCGGTTGAGATGATCTCTTTAAATGTATCCCATCATTAAGCTGGATAACCACAGTGCAGAGTAGGTTTGCACTTTAACATGCACACCAAAAACATATGTTGTGGTTACAATATCTGCATATTTGTTCAATTCATTCATGCATAGACAAGTTACAGACAAGTCTCGTCTCTCTCACCGTTATGGCCAAATGCATAGTACATAATTACAAAAGCTTGTTTGAAAAACAAAACAAAACAAAAACAGTAACAAAACCTCCCCTGACCCGTTTAAGTAAATCAAATGAAATATATGGTAAAACTGTGCGGTAGGAAAAGGTGATCATGCTATCACAAGTGAGGGTATTTTCAAGATGTGTATGTACGTAGCTAATTAAAATGAGGGGAGCTAATTTATGCTTTCTCTAAAAAAAAAAAAAAAAAAAATTCTTTAAGCTAACATCTATGTACATTTTACATGAGGAAAACATGGGGAGAGATGGCAGTAATGTTAAAACACAAACTTACAGCATGTTGTGACTAATGGCAACATTTGCACAAGATCACACTGAGGTTCAGAGGGCGTTTGTTGTTGTGGCAACAACGGTGAGAATGCATATCAAGAAGTGATCATGATCACAGTGCTGATAAGAGCGAAGCTGGACTGAGACTGCAGTTTTCCTTTCTCAAAACCTTCAATGTTTCCTTTGTATCCTCACTGTCTTGTTGCCTTGTCCTTTTTCTTTGTTGCTGGAGCTGGTCCCATGTGTTCAATAACAGTCCACTATCCAGGTCAGAACAGTACAGCTTTTGGCAGTTACACTGGCTTTTACTCACACTTACTGACCCAAACGGATCTTTTTTTTTTTTTTGCTTACGAAAGTCACTGAAGTGTATGCGAGAAATCACAGATTCTGTTTGGGTTTGGTCATAAGGCTAGGGCAGTCTAACATTCTTCATCTTGGTATCTATGTATTTCTTAATGACAACCAATACTTCCTTCTTCTATGTGCTTTTAAAATCCCTTCACTTAAGTTGTAACATGTTGGTGTTTGGGTAGAGGGAAAGCAGCTGCAGGCTGAGCAATCACTCCGGCATCAACATTACATTACCGTAAGTGACACATGCTGCTACACAGGTGAAGCAAGTCATTAAGAGAATTACAGCTTCTGTGAGGATCTAACGGTGCTTTGTTATGTCTTTGGTCCTGTGTGCACGGCCACAGTTATGCCACTACTAGAAATTATATCATCAGAATTATAATTACAATCAACTGCTGAATAAAATACAAAGACACAAGCTCAGTTTAGATACAAATATTGCTATCAGAGAAGAATAGAACCTTTTGCTAATAACATGTGAATCTAACGTCATATAATACAATTTATAACCCCATCTTAAGTCCGTGTTTTGGATCAGGAGCTCTGAATCTGGGGGGAAAGGTGACACTGTAGAAATGAGGCTGGCACTAAACGACCTTTGTGAACACTACTGTAGCACTGGGCCTTCAGTGTTTGTGGCTGTACATGTGTGTGTTTTTCTCTAGTACAGTGAGAGCAAATCCCAATCTTGTGTTTTCTACACATCTCATGACCATCTGGTTCAAGCTAGCCTAAATTAACCAAAGCGACCTCTAAACTCACTCCCCATTAGGCCTTGCACGATTCGGGGGAAAATATGAATCATGATTTTTTTAGCTTAGAATTGATATCACGATTTTCTGCCACGATTCTTTTCTCACGAAGTGTAATGTTTATTGCACACATGAACTATGATAAAAAACAAAACAAATTGACAGTGCCAAACATAGATTTTTTTTGGCACCTATAGCACATTGCGCATCACCACAAGCCTGGAAACATAGAGGCTTCAATGAAGAGAAGGAAGAGCATTGCAGCACTTGGGAGCGCTTTAAAACCTTTTTATACAGTCTGTTTAAAACTCACAGAAGAAACTAGTAGCGTTTGTGATGCAGTCGGCTCGTAAAATTAAATGAGCATCAAAGTCAAAAAAATAATAATTATTATTATTTTTTTAAATCCCCCCAAAACCCCCAAAATAATCAAAGTTATTTAAAAATTAAATTGTGACGGGGTGAACTGAGATCGCGATTTTATAACGATTAATCATGCAGGCCTACTCCCCATCTCTACTCCCTTCTTCACTCTCTACCTTGATCTTCATTACACATTCTAGGTTTGCCTTCAAATGTTTTTTTCTTTTCTCAAACACATTGCTCTCTTTTTTTTTTTTTTGCCCAGTGCTGTAACAGTTTCACTCAGGCGATGCAACTCACTGACCCAACAACAAACAGAACTCAGAGGAATAAATAAAACCGGTAAATACAAACAAGTCTCCATTATTAACAGCATGATTATCTATAGTGCCACTATTTATAAATGTTTCTATGTGACGTAATAACAGTAAAAACCCGCCAAACAAGCACATCCTTAATTAAAAACTTTGTAACACACATACACACACACTTCCTTGCATTCAATCTTTTCAATAATCAGGGCTACCTACATGAAGCCCAACTGTTTAAAAACTGTACTGAATAGAGAGTAAATACATTTTACAAAAACAATGATGGTTAAACTTGTTTGATAAAAAGTGCATCTCTGTGGTACTTTGGCATAGACTAGAAATAACACTATATATCAGCAGTAGTATTTCAATACATCTTCAAACGCTACATTACCTCCTTTAGGCTTCCACATGCTTATAGCTAACCTGGTGGGAAAACATTGGATTTCTCCTTTACTGCACATCTGCTATTGGCAATAATGTACATTATTTTCTAGCGTGCATGTTTCTGGTGTGCATATGTGTGTTACAGCAGATCGCAATCACGACATTTTGTTAGGCAGCATCTCTCTCACAGCAAATTTATGCTTCATTTTTTTGGCACATCTGAAAAAACAACCTCCCACTCAAAAGTAGGATGTCCTGTTGTTTTCTTTTTTTTCTTTGTATACCTGTCTACCAAGCACGCACGCAAACAGACACACATACACATGTACACACCCTCTCATGTTCCGTCACTGAACCACTGCACTGTGCATAAAGCCCCCTAGTGCAGCAAAGGGTCCAGGCATGACTTATGAGGGTTTAGGAATTTCCAGGGAAGCCTCTGAAAGTCACTCTTGCACTCCAAAAACCAGCACCAGTAAAAATCTAAACAGAAGAAAAGACGTGGGAAAGTTTGAATGTGACAACACGTTAACAAGTTAATGAGCTTGATGATGAGCATTGTTTCCACTGGGGATGGGATAAGCCCTTTTCAAAATCCTATTTTTGATGAGATTCTTTTAAAAAGATGCTAAAAGAGACCATCAAGTCTAGTAAACATGACTAAGTAAGTTCAGTGCATTAATAATACAGAAATGTACATAGCATTACAATTGTTATTTATTATGCTATATATATACACACACATCTCTCGAACCATTAGTCCGATGGATTTCAAACTTGACAGGTGTCTTGCTACGGGCACGAGTAAGTGCAGTGCCAAGTTCGTCGGTAAAAGAAGCACACATTGGCTTTTGCCGCTGGCCACTCCCCCCTCACTGCACACTGACTGAGCTCAGCGCAGGACCAGACACAGAAAGGGTCGAAGAAAGCAGCGGAGTTTTGGCAGCTAAAATGTGAAATACACCTCAGACCCACAAAAATATGCAAAGTAGCACTACTTTGGACTGTCTTTGACTTTGAATAAACAAACGACAATTCCTGAATTTAAGGACGTTTCAGAATCCCACACATGCAAAGCAAAACCACAGACAAGAAGTGGCAACCTACACATCACACGCAGACGCCACATGCAGAAGGCTTTACAACAGCAGGGGGTGGTGGGTGTTACAGCCTTTGACTCTTTTCCTGCATTTATATCTATTAAGTTGCTGTGAGCTGGCAGAACATAACGTAATCTTGGAGATTAGTCCTTCACAGCGTTGTGTAATGTGAGAACATCTCAGAGTTGAACCGGGCAGACACAGCACCCTGGGTAAATACAGTAGTAATTAGGCCTACAATGTCTTCCTCTGATGTAGACGTAGCCTACACTGTAAGTCAGTAGTAGGCTTTAGGCTACAGTGGAGTAAGTGGTTTGGGGTCCTTCTGTAAGTAATTTTGGGGTACAATTTGGTTTTGAAGAATTCTACAAGCAGCAATACCACAGGCCAAGCAATCACCCGTTCCAAACAGGCACATTTTCAATGGGCTCTGTACTAGTTGTTATAATATCATTATTATGGAAGGCATGACAACTAATTTTATAATATAATGTTTTCGCAGGATTGATGCAGGAAATGGCACACAATCACAGTTTGTTGTTGAAAAGTATCTGGCGTAGTGTCTCTCCACTTCATAAAACCTATCCTATGCCCTTGATAATAATTGATGATACTTAATCCAATACTTCTATTTAAATTATACTTGAGCATCACTTTAAATATATATAATATACTTTAAATAGTTCAGCGTTCTCACCTAGTGGCCAGCAGGTGGCATGATGATGTCTCACTGGAAGTTACCCCCCTCCAGTGAGAACTTGGAAAGGGCCTGCTGCAGCTTGTGGTGCTCCTCTTCTACAGTCTGCCACACACAAAATCAATATCACCATAGGAACTGAGGACAGACACTTGCATCCTCACGCGCGCATTCACGCGCACACACACACACACACACACACACACACACACACACACACACACACACACACACACACACACACACACACACACACACACACACACCCCTCCTCCTCCTCCTCCTCCTCCTCCTCTTAACATCCTCTTCGTCTCCCTCGCTGCTTCTCTGACACATCCCATTGCAAGCACTGGACATAATAGCCATTTTCAGAGAAGTCCAATTTCACAAGGCAATTTTCAGCCAAGCAATAACAGCAGTGGTTAAATGGTTTTCTATTCTCTAGTTTCTCTTTTCTGCCATTTTGGCCCCATTTGACCAAAGTATACCACAGCTCAATCCTTACTTAAGTTATCCTCAGTGAAATTCTAGATGTCCAACTGCGTGTCTCTTTCCAGTCGGCTCCCACCTTTTTGTTATGTCTCTCATCTTTATCTGCCCGTCATTCTCTCTCTCTCTCTCTCTCTCTCTCTCTCTCTTCTTCTCCCCCTCCCTCCTCCCTCACCTGTAGTCTCTTTAGTTGTTCCTCCAGACTGCGGAGCCTCCTGCACACTTCCTCCCTCCTCTCCTGGGACAACACCAGGGGCGCACTGATGCTCCTCTCCTCCTCTCCCTTCGTCCCCACACCTTCTTTTTCACAAGCGTTATTGCTCTCCTCCTCCACTCCCCTGTCTGTGGCCTGGCTTTCTTCTGTGGAGGGAAATACTCAATTTAGATGGGTCATCACTCAGTTTTGTTTTGAATTGCAGTAAATTCTGACCAGTAAAACTGATATTTAACACTAGTAAAACCTTGGATTGTGAAGTTTCCTGGTCACAGTGTAACGTCCTTTGTTTTTTGTTTGTAATGAAGAGAGGGAGGAAAAAACATACTTTTCTACTCATGAAACATTGAAGAAATTATAACGCCAAACAATATTTGGACATCTAACAAGGCTAAGAAGCTATACAACCAAAACAGAACATGATGTTTAAAGTAATAGTTTGACGTTTTGGGAAATACATTTGCTTATCTGAAGAGGATTGATAAGAAGATTGATACCAGTCTCGTATCTATAAGCTGAATATGAAGCTAAAGCCAGCAGGCAGTTAGTTTAGCTCAGCATAAAGACTAAAAACAGACAGAAACAGGTGGCAACAGCTAGCCTGGTTCCATCCAAAATGCCTGCCAGCATTTCAGAAGGTCACTAATTAACACATTATATCGTGCTTGTTTTATCCGTCCTGGTATTTTAACTTCACAGCAATGATTTCAGGAAGTCACTGCTGACGGCCAACAAAAAATCTGGCATACTACCCCCATAACACAGCAACTTGCAACTATTTTTACTTACTTGCAAGAAAGTGAATAAGATTAATTTCCAAAATATGCCTTTAAAAAACACAAACGCCTACCTGTTGACTGACAGCTATCCATTTCTTGACTTGGCCTCTCTGATTGCTCCTCTCCGTTTTCTTCATCAGGCTGCGAGTCTACTGATAGACTGATGCTGCCGACCAACAGCCTTTTCAGCAACATGACTAACACAGGAGACACATTTATTAGGACAGGCAAGCTACTATGAAAGAAAGGAAAGACAGTTATATAAACAAACATCTATAGAAGCACGCTCATTCACCTTCATCCAAAGCACTGTTGGCCACCTTCTCCTGATCGCTGTTGGAGTGGCCTATCAAGTCGAAGCCTTTGTCTGACAGGAAATCAATCAGCCTGTGTCTGGGGTCTGAAGACTTGTCATCCGTCCACTTGCTGTCCTTATCTCGATCTACAGACAGACTTACAAGGCTTAACTTTGGCTCCAGCTTTCAGAAATGTGTAACAATAACAAATTTGTACTGTTTATTAAGTGTTCAGCACATAAAGCGCTGCGGTCTCACCACTGCTGCTTTTCAAACCCCCATTCTCAGTCGGGCTCAAAGGGGCAGTCAGTCTGACAGAGAGAAAATGACAGAAGAAATGAGATATTTTAAGATGGGTGAACTTTGGCAGGTCATGAATATGTCTTGCTCGTTCAACAAACGTGTAAGTACACACACACACACACACACATACGTGGAGGGACTGAAAGGAGGTCCTCCACTTCCAGGAGGCAGTGTCAACCTCATGGGTGCTCCACTCTTCTTCAGATCTTCCACTGCTGACTTTATGACATCAGTCCAGCTGTAAACACACACACACACACACACACACACACACACACACACACACACACACACACACACACACACACACACACACACATTACAATTCATGCTAAGATTTACCTTCTGAAACAAAACATGGTTAATCTGTTTATTTCTCTCTAAAACTTACATTTTCCTCTCCCCAATAGACTGAGCCACCAATTCATAAATCTGAGCACCGCTGTCCCAGGTAAATATCACATAAAAGGCCTTCCGATCTGACAGAATAAGAAAAAAACAGCAATTGGAAGGTTGAATGCTATTGATCTGACGTATTTGTCTGTGAAACTACTGTACTGTTGTGTGCGGCTAACCTGTGGCCACCTCACGTAGGAAGACGGAGTCCAGCTTGATGATGGGGCTCAGCATCTGCTTACCCTCCTGCACAGCGATGTTACTCTTGCTCTGGCATTTGAGGACCATCTTGTCGTCCTGCCTCTGTAGGAGCACCAGCAGGTCGCCAAGCAACACACACTGCACCTCTGAGAGACAGGAAGGAGAAGGACGGTGAAGGGGAAAAGGTAAGGACTATCCGTTTTCTCAATCCCTCATAGGTCATTTTTATGTGTATGGCTTCATTACTTTAGATTGCTCTTTTTAGATATGTATATTTATTTATTAATGTATTCATTACCAATTCCACATATAGTTTATATAGGGTAAAGCGTATGGCCTTGATTGTTAATTGAGGTTAGGTTATTGAATTGAACTGGATATTTAAAAAAAGGAAGTCAAGGGGGAGGCCAATGTGATCTAAAAAAAATAAAATAAAAAAAAAAGACAGTGCAGCTGGGTTTCCTTTTATAGCAAACTTTAATCTACAAACTTGAAAAGGGAAATGAAAATGTTTTCAATATCGCAAAATAAACCATTGTGCATTTTTTGTCTTTTGGAAACAGATAAAAGGGCAATCTAAGAGAGTTGTCCGAATTAAAATTATAATAGATATTAGCATGAGCCTACATTTTTTATTTTTTATTTAAATTAATAACAAATAATAAGCACATTTTTAAATGTGTGTAAAATGTTTGTTCTTGTTTCTGCAGCAGATAATCCCAGGCAGTTTAAATGTATTATATGTACACACAAACATATATTTACCAATTGCCTTCTCCTTTGTGACTCTCCAGGTCACAGAGCCTTCATAAAGCATCTTTTTCTGAGTCAGGTCAATGTTCTACAAAAGACAGTGGGAAAATAATGAGAACATTTCTTGCAACAAAAACATCAAAGAAACTTAAATCTGTAAAGTACAACAGTGTGTGGAATCAAACGTTGGTAAAAGAACCTTACCTTATATTCAGTATAAAGCTCAATACTGGGTTTGAGCCCTGATGTGTCCAGTCTTCGCTGGTAGTCCTTCAGAGTCTGGGAACAGAGAGAAAGGTTAGTGTTAGACAGAGGACAGACAGCACAGAGGAAGAAGTAGTCTAACAAGCAGAGACCCTCAGAGGTCTTAAAATGAATTTACAAGACTCCAATTGGTGCTCAATCACTACATAGCAGTGTGTTGCGTGATGGATTGTGTGTTTCTCACCAGTAGGTTCTCCATCACTTTGACCTCCTCGTTGACATGGTTGAGGATTTTTCTGCAGCACTCTGCGCTCTGCTGGATCCTGTCCTTCTCTGTCGGATTCTCTGTGGAGAGACAAAAAACTCAGAGTTGAGGAAAATACAGCTTTCACAGCAGAGGCCAAACAAAAGCAATAAATCATGAGCGTACCAAAAAATATGGGACAGACAATAATCCATTGTTTAAATGCTGGTGTGATTAAATTAGTCCACATTTATCCTGTGCTTTGATGCAGATTGGCACGAGGTTCACAACACTGGCATAATAATCCTCTGCATTCTGGCCTAAAAATATGTAATTTACTTATAATTTCAACATTTACACAAACGGAGAGATCATCAAATGGCTGTCATGAAAAATACAAGCCCATGTATCAGCTTCAAAATCTACATAAACATCAGACATGTATTAATCAAGTATTTAATTTGCAGAAATAACAGATATATTAACAACTAACTTATAGAATTTACAAATAAAATATATAGAAAGTGGATATTGTGATATAAAATATGTGATAGAGGACTTTTGACATTTTAATAATTTACATTTTAATAATTAGCGTAGTCGAGTCACCTGTAATCAGTAAAAACATGGTTTCATAAATATGTTTACAATTATGACAGGAACACACACACACACACACGCACGCACACACACCTGTGCTCTTGGCAATATTCTCCAGCAGCAACGGGTATTTGGTCAGTCTCTGCATCTCTATGGGAATGATGTCCTTGAGCTGCAGCCTGCGGCACTGGGGCTTACTCTCTGCCTCCTGGGATTAAAGCACGCACACACACACGACCACCTATGTGACCACTTGCATGTCCATGCATCTGTGAGTGCATCCACGTGTGTCTTTCTGTTAAAACTTTAATAGTGTGTGTGTGTGTGTGTGTGTGTGTGTGTGTGTGTGTGTGTGTGTGTGTGTGTGTGTGTGGTCAATGTCAAGTCAATTTATTTATATAGCACGTTTAAAAACAACTTGGTTGACCAAAGTGCTTTACAAGATAAAAACAACAATAATACAATGTGTGTGTGGTCTACGTGTGTATACCAGTATGAAGGAGTTGAAGCGTGGCTCTTTCTTCTGCCTGCTTTTGATCTGGTCCAAGGCCCATGACTGGTGACTGCAGAACCGGGCCGTCAATTTCTGGAACCACTCCCCTTCTGTACCTCCAAACTGGAAAGTACACACACACACACACACACACACACACACACACACACACACACACACACACACACACACACACACACACACACACACACACACACACACACACACACACACACACACACACACACACACACACACACACACACACACAGTGTTGTGATTGCCAAAAGTAAATGAATAAAGCAATGGGCAGATGGGGAAAGAGCTGGAAAATGTACAGAGTAAAGACTGGCAACTAATATAACTGTAACGGTTATAGCCAATATTTTACTTTCATAGATAGCTTTCAGACTTGATAAACCAACTAAATCAGATTTTGGCATAACTATTGGCAAGTTATGTTGAATAAAATTGTCAGCACATATCTGTTGGAGTTTTCCCAGAAGCAACACACATACTGAGAGAAAAGAGAGATAGGACAATATAAAGAGAACGATTACGATGACTCACTCTGTTGAGCACTGTGGTGCTGATAGATTTGACTATGAAGTTGTCATCTAAACGCAGTTTCTTCAGGTTCTCGTAGAAGTTATCTGGATTCACAGCCACAGGCAAACAAATACAAAATGTACATATAAAATACAGTGAGCACTTCTTCTTTATACGACAGTAAACAAGCGTTTTTTGTGAGTGATGCAATTGATCCTTGACTGTGCACCCACTTATAGTATATACTGTTGAAATAGACTGGTTGTAATTGCAGTTACCTTTATCACTGGCAACAAATACACACAAGGAGCTTCACATTCAGAGTACACATTTAGATTCACTGTATAATAGTTTGCTTGTTGTGTGGAAGGAGAGCACTAGCTTCCCAGTTCATGTGTCTGGGAGGATAGAAACACAAGTCAGAAAAGGCCTCTTTGCAACATCACTTACAGTGCATTTCAATTATCTCATCAAGGTTGGGGAAGATGGCGGCCAGCTCAGGGGAGGCCAGGAGCCCCTCCCTCTCCAAAGGCTTGGAGAAGATCATCTGAAGGACACTTAGCATCCGCACATGGGCATGCTCAGTTGCAAACAACTCTGAGAGGGGAGAGGGAGTAGACACGGTATAAGAGATGCTAAAACATCTTCAAAAGAAGGATTGCCTATACTGCAACTGTATTTTATCTGCACATCTGTTTCCTTCTTATCATGTGCTGCTTCATCTCTCTTCTCCTCACCATTGATGACCTCCTGCCTCTTGGTCTCCTTTTTGCTGAGACTGGACAGGGCTTCAGGGGGAGCCAGCTCCCTCCAGTTGGGTGGGTCATGCTCGAACTCCAGGAAGCGGGGCTCTATCTCCTCCAGCTGTGGGCAGGGGCTGGTGGGGGAGTGGCCGGGCCCTTCAGGAAGTGAAACTGGTCCCTCAAAACTGAGAAAGGAAGTAAGGTGAAAATGGAGAATTTTTGTGTGTGATTGATTTAGACTGGTTACTAATGCACAACGTAATTCAAGTATGACCCAGGTGGCTATCAAGTGATGTGACTAACACACTCACTCACACACAGTGGAAGTTGTTGGCTGTGGAACAACAGTAGCTGTGAACAGCTCGTTGCATTTCTAAATGCACACCAGGGAAGTCTTAATATTAGATAATGCAAGGGTGTTTTAATGGCTTGCCAGAGTATATAGCAGATAAGTTATGTATGTATCAATGTCCTGTTGGGCTTGTAGCTTAGCTACAGTATCAAGTAAAGCCTCACATGAATATTTTTAAATAAATAGCAGCTAGTATTGCAAAATCAGCCAGCTGACTAGCTATTAATCTTACAATGACAGATAACAGGAAATAATTTAGGTAGAATCAAACTTAAGCTTTTTAACTAAAACGTATAGTGCTTCAGAGAAAAAAACTATGATTAAAATGAAAGTACAAAAGTAATGGTTTTCTCTTGCACAGTAACCATCATGTGACGGGCTTATTAATATATTAATTCATTAACTTTGACACCACAACACTTTAGTGTTTATTTTGTCCTGTTCTTCTGGTCTTGTTGTTATACCACTACCATATGCCCAAAGCCGCTCTCCACTTGACCTCCATGATGACAGCAGCTGTCATTGTAAGGCTTGCTCAAGAAAATATACAGAGAAGTGTATTGAATTTGACTGAGCCTGACCTTGGTTGGCTTACTCAGGATATTTTAATGTTTCAATATGTCCCCTGGCAAAGTACAACTGACTGTGTTGTGGATTTACAGTCAACTAACAGCAAGTAAACTAACTGTTAATAAAGGGCTGGCACCTAATGATTACCCAATGGTCAACATTGACCTAACATTGACCTTTCAGTGAAACTAAGAGTGCTGTGTAACTGTTACTCACTCCCAGTCGGTCACAGCACCGGTCAACGGTTCCAACTGACAATGAATAATGAGTCATAAAACCTGTCAGTCAGGTTGATTCATTTAGTTTGTGTTGACCTAAAGCAATTTAGCGAAAAAGCAAAAAGCGATTTCATCCATCAATATTCTCATTATTACCAACTATTTTGTTCAACTGCTTTCTGATTATTTCAGGACTTCTGCACTGCTGACAGTGTTTGACAACCTGTCTGTCCCTGCTGTGCACCTCTCCAATCAGAGAGGCATTTAGAGGAGTTTTTTCCATCTTACGGATGGAGGTGCTGGGGGATGAGCGGGGTAGGTGTTGTTGTCAAGGTAGAAGGCGGCTGGAGGTCCACATCACTACGAGAGCGGGACTGTTTAGCCCGGGAAGAGCCGCGGCGACGAGAGGAGTGCCGGTCCACGCGGGCACTCTCGCTACGAGTCACTTTCTTACTGTAGGGAGGGAAGGTGGGAGAGGATGAGGACGGGATGTGGAAAGATAGGGACAGAATAGAGGGAAGGAGGAATTGGGATAAAAAGGTGGGGACAAACGCAAGAGAGGACCGATGGATAAGAAAAAAAAGGAAAAGAGGCCACAGGAAGGACAAGGAGAAAACAAGAACAAAAGGATGGTTGGAGGAAACAAAGAAAAGAAAAAGAAAAGAATGAAAAGAGGAGATATCAAAAGGCAGTGGAAATAACAAAAAATGTTTTTGAAGGGAAGGACAGTAGAAGAGTCAGTGTGCACAGACGTGTGTAAATTGTGAGGGTAAAGAGGAGAATAAATGATTTAAGGTTCGGAGGATTTACACAAAAAAAGAGTTGTTCACAGAGGAAAAAAATCACATCAACAAAAGATAAGAGAAAGAGAGAAAATTAGTGAATATGTATGACATATGACATGCATACTGGTTAGACTATAACATATAGAGTATGCTTTGTAAACTGTAGACATGGTAGGACTTGATTACCAACACTTTCTACATTTCCTTATGAGTTACTTGGAGCCAATGCACAACAGTATGTTAAGAAAGTAGCCATGCATTGCTTCTACATAATGTCTGTACGAGTTTTCAGTTAGGCAACTTTACGGTCATTTATGTCAACAGTTCTCCAAATCCACACAACGTGCATTCACATCCACAAAAACAAAAAACAAAACTGATCTTAATAACCAAACTTATTCCAATTGCTTCACACGCACCAGGAATATCATACTTAGCCATGTAGTGTGTTTTTGTTGTGTATCAGAAGTGCATGTGAGGTGTGTATGCATGTAAGTGTTGTTTGTTTAGTTTGTATGTTGTGTGATGAGTATAAGGCCTGAAGCATGTCCATGTCTGTCTGTCTGTCTGTCTGTCAAGGCGCTGACACCCACCTTGTCTTCCGTCTGTAAAAACACGGGACACCATATCATTACACACCCGCCTTTAAACAACTATTAGCCACAGTAGCAACTATAACATGCAAATACATCCCTCCAACATGATATACTAAACTAGTTCTAACCACTGTCAGAGTAGCATGCTGAATAAGATTCCAAAGCCCCTGGCACAACATGTAACCGCACACACTGTGGAGACAAGCAGGACAAAGGACGGGCCCTGGTCACAATAGACGCAGACACCTTGAAAAGCACACGGGGCGAGCAACAAAAACTAAAATATAATATGAAACTTATTGGCCACTTTTGACTATTAACTATATAACAGCACAATGTGAGGGTTAATTACTTTGTCTAAAACCTTGCTGGAGACTAAGTAGCCATTGTTAAATTTATTTATTTATTTATTTTTTTTTTTAAAGCTTAAGACAAACTTTAGACAAAATATTACCATTTCTATATTAGCTAAAATGTCTGACCTAAATGTCAAACTTGTTTACTGGGTAGAAAGTTGCAGCATAGAAAGCCTCATCTTCAAATCAGTGCAATACAACCATAACAATTATAAATGTCTCAGTCTAGAAGAAATTACCAGTGTATTGATGAACAAGTACCTGAATCCAATAAAACAAAACAAGTCAGAACGTAACCATTATAAGATGCACAACACGACGCACACAGAAGAACACAAATAGGACAGAATGATATTAGGAAGAGAGCACGCGTGCTATTGTGAGAAGGAAAAAGAAGAGAGGGCATGAGGGAGAGGAAGGCAAAGGGCTGGAAGGGAAGATTGGGTCCGAGTTCACCTGATGAGGTTTTTTTCAAATCTGCAGGCTCTGTTAGCTAGCGAGCAACAGGCAGCATGACAAAAGCTTGCACACAGCAGGGACAGACTGCTGGGGGAGTTTTACCACGCTCCCTCAGCCTGAGCACTTCAGACATGTATCCATTCCCCCTTTTCCCCCCTGGTCATTAGATATATACAGTCTCTACACCTCCCGTACAGTCTAATTATATTCTGATTACAATCTCTGTTATTTCTTATACTCGCTTGTTGAGTCACTATACTGCAGTTATAATCTCACTCCGTGGATGTTACTGATTTTCTTACTACCTCTCCACCCTCCTCACCTGTCTTTCTCCACGTTTTCCTCTGTAGGATTGTCCATGGGTAAGAGAGGCTCCCCGATGGTCAGCCCTACTCCCAGCCCGACAGGGGACACATCGCCCCCGTCTGAGAGGGTCGGAGGCTCTAAGCGATTGCTTGAGAGGCCTGGAAGATTAGAAAAGGGGAGTGCAAGAAATAGATTTGAGGGGTTATGTTTTGCAATTTTTTTCCGCTGAAAAATAATTAGTTGGTGCTTTCATCCAGTAAATGAACAAATGTATATCTCTTCAACAACAATGTAGAAATAAAGTCTATTTAGATTTATATCTTTTACACAAGAAAAAAAGGGCACATTTTCGTTTTGAAAGCTGGTATCATACAATCTGTTACTGTTTATATGCCCAAATATATATCATGTTTATTAAGGGTTTGTAACATCAGTTGAACAGCTGTCTTGTTGAGTCTTGAGTGTGCTACCGGACTAATCAAGATTTTTTCAGTGTTTAACTGTAAGCAATTAATAAACTATTACATTTAAAAAAAATCAGCTATTAATTGATTATTCAAAATCATATTAAATTATGCATTTAAAGCACAAGATGATGAAGATGATAAACATTATATCTGCTAAACATCAACATTGGCATTGTCAATGTGAGCATGTTAGCATGCTGACATTAGCATTTGGCTCAAAGCACCATTGCCTACTGTATATCCAGCCTCAGAGTCGTTTGGGTGGCTGTAGTCATGTTTTATTCATCAAATTATCAAGTGATTATAATTAAACACTGATAAAGTCGTTACCTCCAGGCTCCATACGACACAGTCTAGTTGATGGGCAGGCTTACCGTCCATGTGTGAAGACTCGGGGCTGTTGGCGGTGCTGATGTTGTTGCCTGACCCATCACTGATCTCTAACCCAGGCACGGAGGAGTTGCTTCCGGTGGGACAAGACTTCCTGCTGGGGAGGGAAGGGGCTGCAAGGTCGGTCAAGGAGCCTCTGCCGGGAGCTGAACACTTACGCTCCTGAATCACTTTCTCCTTTTCCGCTAAAGAGGGGGAGGAATACAACAAGTTTAACAGAGCTGAACTATAGATAAAGCTGATGCAGAAAAACATGACCCAAGAGCACTTTAGTCCGTGAAAAAGGGACAGAGACTTTGTGAGACAGACAGACAGACAGGATGAGTATGGTGCAATCAGGGCCTCTGTAGTTAATGAGAGCATTAGTTCGGTGCAAGAGAACACCCACAACCCGAGGACGAGATGTGTGAGGTTTTCTGGTGATTACAAAATATACAGTACAACAAATTCTTCAAATAACCACCCTGAAACCCAGGAACAACTACACAATGCTCCACCCACATCCCCTCCCAGTTTGATTTGGGACATGCAGACATGCTTATGGAGGCTTATGGGTTGATTAGTAGGGATGTGACCATTCTACAGAAAAAAGGAGGGGTCGGGAACTCTGGACGTCTAGTACCTTCAGCCTCCGTTTTAGGTTTGACGTCAGCTGTAACAGGAAAGAAGGGCAGGACAACATGTTCTCATATCCAGACCATTAATGGACATCCATATACTACATGTCATTATATTTACATACATGTAAAATGTATATCATGTGTACATTTAGAGATTGTAAATACTTTCAAATATCATTCACAAACTGTCAGAAATGAAATACTAGATACGATAAAAATAACAGTATAATAGGGCTCATGTGTGATGTTTGCTAAGACACAAAGCAGATACATACTGTTGCCTGCAATCCAGCTGGGGATGCCAGGAAACACCCCTCTGGGCTTGGCTTTTGTCGATTCTTCCTTCTTAATCTGAAAAGATAAGGCCTTTGTGGATTCATCCTTCTTATTCTGAAAAGATAAAACAGATAGGAAGCGAGATAAGCCAAGTCAAAGCAAGTCAAATCTGAGGGCTGCAGAAACACAAATGCTTCCCCACAATGGTTTTATGAGGACATCGCAGTGAATTTATTGACCCGTCTGATTTATTTGTTAATAGGATAGGGATGTTATCCTTCTACATAGTTGATGATAGCCTACCTTTACCAGCTGTCTCCTGAAGAAGCCTCCTCTGGACTTCTTACTGTCAACTGCCCTGGTTTTAACTCCAAGGTGCTTCATGAAGAAGGCCACTGCTGCAAAGATGGATTGGCTATGGAAGAAGTTAGAGAAAGGTATTAATTAATAATATCTACTACTGTGTTTTGTAAAAACTTAGTTGTTTATGTTTTATCTTGCAGGAATCGTATTTGAATATAATTAAATTAATGCTAATGCAATTCTTATAGACGCATCTGTCCTTAGTTTATTTCACGGTAAAGGCTGCAATAAAGTATATTTGCATAGTCTCTGGTGTCACTGATGGTAATGCTGAGAGACTTACACAGAATCGACAGTGCAAATGAGGAAAGATTGTGAGGATGAAAATGAGGATGGGCAGATGCAGGGAGGTGGGAAGAGGGACGTGGAGAGTTGAAGATGTCCAGAAAGGGAGGAGGAGGAGGAGTTGACAAGAGTGGGGAGGAGCGAAAAAGAAGACACAAAAAGACAGGAGGAGTTGAGAGAAATTAGAGGAGATGGGACAATAAAAAAAAAGACTACAGGAGGAGCCTCTGGGGATGTGCATGCAACAAAAGCACAAGTGTCTTCATTTTACAGAGCATGCTGCCTGAATACACGGAGTGCAACATAACTTTAATCACAAAGGATCTGAGAGAAAAACATAAAAAACCTAAGAAGTGCACGACAGAATAATTTAATGTACGCGCAACACATGAGAATGATAAGAATGCATCGTGGTCTTTTTTTTATTTTTTATTTTTTATTTGGTGCACTTGAGCCAGTATGCAAAAGTCTTGTGGGTTGACCACACCCTGGCTTGGAGAAAGCAGGCAGAGATCAAATCAGTTTTATGTGCATAAATACCCACTTAAACAGAACGCTCAAGCTAATTTTATAAACTTCATTAAAAAAAAAAACTCACCATTTTTCCTCGTCCGAGACAATTGTAGGTCTGAAAGAAAAGAGACAGGTGTCAGTGATGTTACAAAAACAGACCCACTCATCTTGCAGCATCAAGCTCACCTCTTCCTTTTAAGTAGCATTTTTCCTTTCTCTTGCTCGACTGATTATTAAGTGTGTTTTGGGCCGGTGGAATCTGAAGTGACAAAGCTTTTCCTGATCCAACTCAAAGCTGATTATTGTGTTATTGTGTTCAGAGTAAAAGCTATTGAACATATTCTAAAAATTTGCACACAAAAACAGAAAAAAAAACTAAAAAAAAAAAAAGTTCAAAAAAGTAACAGATGCATCAAAAGCTGCACCTCTGTCCACTCAAACAGTTTAAAAATCAACTTGCACTCTTGAAGATCTGTAAATAATTCAAACTATTGTCTCCAGACTGTCTAAAACTTTATCCACTCTGGTGTGTCTCTCCGTTAAGCTGTCTGCAAAGGGAATCCAATGTCTGAAATGATCCAGCACAGCGGAAATGTCTATTTAACCGTGTTTTTGTCTGATGCAACACGTAGGCAAGACTGTGGAAATTGGATACTCATGTTTTGCTATGAACATAAAGGGTGGGAGGGGTTTCCCTGGGATTTCCCTGCATAATCCAATCATATGGTCTGATTGCCTCATTCTCATCACCAGAAAGACCAATGAGAAACAGCTGGGGCGAGGTCACTGTGTTGTGGTCGAATGAGGAGGGAATTGGATGGGGGGGGTCAGTGGGTGCAAGAGTGTGGGAGAAGTGTGAGGGTAATAGAGAGATGATTGTCGGGAGGAATGAATAGAGTGAAACTGAATGAATCTTTTGTGCATTGGAGATAGAGATCCAACTGTGTGATAGTAACTGAGTGAGTCAAAAGCTGAATTATCATGTCTTTGATACAGACTGCTTTGCAGGCTTTTTGTGTCTCCTTCACTGTGCACTTCCCAAGCAGCACCACAAGACGGGTGCCGCTTGCACACAGTGCATCTCTTTTCATTTATGTTGTTCATCTTTTTTCTGTTCTGACAAGATGAAGTTAAACAGTCTCCTGCCCTCTCGCTGGCCTCCTCTCCCTCTCTGTCTGACTTGCTTCTTTTAGAGGATAACACATTGTAGTCGGCCACGGGGTCAAGGATAGATTAACTTTCCCCCAGATCTCTTGCTTTCTTTCTTTAACCATGTCCAGAGCAAGAGCTATCCAGCATCGATAACCCTCTGGCCTTTTCTCTCCCCTTCGTTCTTCCGCTGTGTAAACCCCCCCCCCCAAACCCAACACCGCCACCCCTCCCTTCAATTGGCAAAATGCCACGGGAGCCTTCCTGCCAGCGTGGCACTGCTGACTCCATCTTTTCCTCTCTGCCTCTTCATTTCCTTCTTACTCTATTGTGCTCTCTTCCAATCACTATTCCCTCTCCAGCGCTCTAGTCCAGTGCGCTTGATTTTCTCCATCTCCTGCTGGATTTGTCTCTGTGTGCTTTGCACTAGATTGGATATGTGCACAGCTAATGTTAACTATACCTTCTATAGGGCTTTATAGAAAGTGTAGTGCCACCTTTATAGGGAACAGAACAGAAAAAGGCTGCTTTTCCATATTTTTTATCTGAAAGACCAATCATTCTCTCAGCTTAAAGGAAATAGAGCAGCAGGGAATAGAGAGGACACAAGTATTTTCCTCATCCAATTACTATATAAATGTTAGTAGTTTAGTTTAGAACTAGTTTAGTTTCAGAGTTTAGATCCTCTGGTTCCATAGTTCTAGGATATTTTTGGTCTAAAAGCTAAGAGCTAGTTGTTCCTCAACCTTGAGGAAGTCTCCTGGATAATCAAACAATGCTTTATGTTTATGTAATGCATATTTATTTCCAACTTAAATTCTAAATAATCATGCTTTTTCTGTCTGTTTTGTGTGGCAAATTGCAGTAGATACTATGACCCATGAGCCTTGGCTGCTGTGCGAGAGGCCAGTTGGAGGTGCAAATCAAATTGAAAACACTTCATCATTGCAAGTAAGAACAGATTAAGGTACCTTATTTGCTACAGTCATCCAAAACTGACCAACATTGAACAAAATGAACGCCGACAGCTCCTCCGACTGACGACGGCACGGAACACACCGAACAGACTCGAGTCACCGACCTCGCCAGATAATCGGGTTGGTGTGTCAGAGCCTTTAAGCGCAATCTTTAGTTTTAAATCTCTGTTAGCACCAAAGTGCTCCTTGGAAGTCGCAGTTGACCTCTCTCCTCATGTGTTTATGTACACAGGCCTGTACAACTTTGTAATCAGAGAGCCAGATAGTTTCTAAAGCAGTTGCTAATTTTTTGTACTGATCATTTGACTAGGTAAGTTGTATATCCAATCTAAACTCCTTCCTTATTGCTAGTTTATACTAGGTAGGCAATAATACTGCCAGCAACTCTTCCTAATAGGCACATTTTAATGCTTCTTTTGGGTGTTGCAGTGGAAGAGAGAAACGCTCACTGTGTCTCTGACATCTTGTCCAGCAGGTTCTCGGCTACAGACTTCTCCTTCATCTCCATCGGGATGCGGTCGGTGGGATAGTGGTTCTCCACGTCAATGAGCTCAGCCTCGTTGGGTGTCATACCCATCATCCTCTTCTGCCTGTGCAAGAGACAGCAATAGGAGGCAGTAGTTTGGCAAGATTAATATTGAAAAAAGGATTAATACAGTATACTGATTCATGTTTTCCAGATTCTGTGAGCAGACACATAATATACTGTAGATGAAGAGGGCTGCTCAGTGCATTACCATATAAACTAAAATATGGCCATTCATCAACAGTTACAAAAGAACAGTACCTTTTTAATCCACGAAAGACAAATTGTCATTATCCTTTCTATGATGTCTGCATTTGTTTGTTTCGTGTTCTGAGTGCACTGCTTTTTAGCAGAAAATCTCACATCAGGTAATTTTCCTGTACATCTAAATGCAAGGCAGCCCAACTAAACATTATATTGTTCAGGTTAAAAAACTAGCATAAGCATAAGCATCATGGTTATGTATCAAATAGGAACGCAAAAATAGATTCCTCTAGGATAAATTACTTATCTAAAGCAAGTTTCTGTTCTGTAAGTTTATTTTCATATTGAAAAAATATATATAATATAAAACATATAGTCATTTAAAGTGGCTGTGTGTCAAGAATCCTTAAGTTATTGCTCCATTACCACGGTTTTCTGATTTCCTCCCATTCAAAACAAAAAATGTGGTTTATGTCACTAATTAAAAGTTAGCTTTTAGCTCGCTTGCTGGTTTACTGATTTCACTGAACATTTCAAACCTCAGAAACACTCACAGGTTAGAGCTTAAATGTCAGTAGTTCTGAGAAAATGAGAAATAACTATAAATTGAACACCTATTCTCTTTAGGTCTGAGTACAGTATATACAGCAGAAACGTTCCTGAGTGACATTTCATTACACCAGGGTTTTCCCTGGATTTTCTTTTAGACACAGGTGGTGCGTGAATTAACTTCATTTTTAGTTATTAGGCCTTGATATTTCACTAACTGTATAATTGCTCACCCTTCTCTGATTTGAGTCTCAGACTGACCCTTACTTTCCACTTGAACGGTCTCATCTGGCAAGCTGGTTTATTAAGAACGTGTTAGACTGTATGAGACATTGACAGTGGTTTAAATGTCCCCATACTTAGTTACTAGTCTGAAGATGTTAAAATAGCTTATTATAGTCTGTCATCTTTCTCTGTCCTCTGTCTTAAGCCTTTTATTAAAGAATGCTGTCATCTTCTTTATATTAATTCCGGAAATGAGATTTCAACTCACTGCATAATTTAAGACATCAGTGACAATCAAATCAAAGACAACTGTGTTTGTTTCTAGGGCTGGTTCTCGTTTGATGTTGTTGTTTTTTTTCACATTATCCACATTATACAGGCAGTGGATAAAAAAAACACACAGAAGAAAAAAAAGAAAAAAAAAGGGAGGAAGGTCGTGGGACAATCACTAAATCAAGACAAATTTGTAAATGTAAAAATTGCTCACGGTGCAATGTTTATGAAAAATCTGTCTGACTAAAGCTAAATAAACACACAATTTTTTCCAGCGCTTTTCGTTTGATGTTTATTTTATACTTCTAGCAGAGGCAGATATGCCTTTTGCCGCTGCAGTAACCACGGTAACCACAGTAAACAATGCTGCTGTATGCACAACTCATTTGGCAGAAAGACACCGTGACCAGATATAGAACAATATAATGGTAGTTGTTTATTTATTTTATTTTTAATAAAATTTAATAAAATAACATTTTATTTTGTTTATTTATTCGAAATATAAAAAGTATGTACACTTTCTTTATTAAGTATACAAACTGTATACTCATATCATTTTTAGAACTAAGAGCATAAGGTCTCTCAACACATGATAATCATTAGTCTCAAAGCAGAGTGCTGTGATCATGACCTAAGACAAATATTGTAATATTTGGGGTAAAGTTAAGACTATACATGACTGAGTAGAGTTCAGGATGGGGATTCTAACCTGAAATCTTCCAGCTGTTTGGCCACTTCAGCAGCCTGCAGGATCTGAACCTCCTGAGCATAACGCCTTTGGGTGTCCTCGTGGAGCAGATCTGGACGGGTTCGGTCTTAGAGAAGGGGGACAGGAGAAGTAAATGAATGAGAATCAGCGACACACAGAAGAAGACACAGTGAGGGTCTGAGGTGTGTGTGTGTGTGTGTGTGTGTGTGTGTGTGTGTGTGTGTGTGTGTGTGTGTGTGGCAACAAATATATAAAGATTTCCTAAATACACCACAGGAAGACAACTTACCCAATTCGTAGGCTACATTCGCTGGTAGTACCACTCTGAGAATCTATATTGTGGAGCAAAAGACAAAATAGATTTTAATTTAAATCCCATATGTTAAGATAGATCAGATCGCACAAAATTACTGATATGCACGAGTCTGGTTTTTCTATAAGTCACTGCAGATCTGTGTACAACAGTCCTTTAATAAATCCTACCTTCATGGAGGGTATAGTGTTGAGTTTTTGAGAGGCATTGATTCAACTGTATGGTAATTTTGGAGAATGTAGTTTACACGGGTGACATGTGTTTCTATTATTATGTCCCCCACTTTCAAATCCGTAAGGGCAGGCTAAATAACAGAACACCTGTATAATGCAATACAATTCAACAGCACCACAAAATACAGCCTCAAAAAGAATCATAAAGTTGAATCAACACGTCTCTAAAACAAACATTAGTTTGAGCTAGGTGTACTTAAACTGGCAACTGAGTGTATATAGATAATTGCTCCTTTGTTATGTATTGACACAAGGCAAAACAGTGTGGTATATCAACTGACAACAATCCAAATAAAGTGTGCAGTAGCTACATATTGCCACAAGGGGTCATTTCAACATTAGAAATAAAACAAAACAAAAAAAGAGAAACAACACATGTTCCAAATGGAAGAGACATAGCTCTTTCATTGACATGAAAATAACCACAAGGGCCAACTTTATGTCAATGGGTCTACAAAAGATTAAGGTTTAAAAAATTAAAAAAGCGAGGCTAAGAGAGGATGATTCCTTCTTAAGTGCTTTCCCACGATCCTGACAGGAAGCTGTGGGTTCGTACAAAAGACAGACAGACTAACAGACAGACAGGGAACGAGTGCAGCACAAGCCAGCTCAGCTGACAGGCATGTGCAGTGTGTGAGTTTTGAGGAGGAGAAGGAGACAGAGGCCAGGTGTGCAGGGAGGAGCAATGGAAAGTGACACACAGAAACTGAAATGTGCTCCACAGATACAGAGTACAGGCAGAGCAAACAAAGCCGACAAACAGCCGTGCACTCACAAACAAATCACACATTGTCTCTCCTGAGTTCAACTCATAGACTACAGCTGTGCAGTATATCAAATTCCTATTGATGGAACACAATGAGAAAATAATCCAATACCTATATTGCAATGGCTGTTAGGTTTATCTGAATTGATTTCTATAAAATACACACCACCAAAGACTGAAAGAGCAAGAATTAGCGACTAACTGACATAACTCTCTAAAGCAAAGAATCACAGAATATAAAATGTAAAGAAAGAGAGCGCCTATTGAGGGTCTAACAGGAGATTTAATCCTAAAGTATATCATTATAGGACTATAATGGAAGTGTGTCAAACCACAAAACCATGCAAACATACATGTGATAATTCATTAATTTGGCATCTGCAGCATCTGCTAAGGTAATCACAATAAGGTACCAAGTCCAAACAGTGCAATGGAGGTCTTCCTGGATGCTAGGACATGATTACATGCTTTATTGTTAAAAACTATCTATCTTTCTCATACTGCCCATGGCTGCTGCACCTTCACCCTCTGTATGAGACACTGTCTATAAATACTAAATACGGAAAAGCATGATATGTCCACTTTAAAGAAAAAGTGATCAACACAAATCTGTTAAGAGTGCTTAAAGCCAAATACAGTATTAATGTCCAGTGTTGGGCAGTAACACATTACTTAGTAATGTATTACTGTAATAGTATTACTTTCCACAGTAACGAGTAGTGTAAGGGATTACAATTTCCAAAACAGAAATTATATTACAGTTCTAATGCAAGTAACGCTGCGTTACTGTGTTACTCGTGATTTGTTTTTGTCCCGGGTAGGCTTGCTTATATGATGTACGTTTGTGGTAATTTAGCGTGAGGCAGGTCAGGGCCAGAGTAGGTCCATCACGTCGGCTACTAGCCAAAAAGCTAAACAAAGGATGACTAAGAGGAATAATTTCAACAGCTGGAAGTATTGTCGTTATATAAAGGCTGTGATCTGAGTGGGAACATCGTTGACATCCAACATGTCACTGTGAGCGGAGCAGAGCAGTGTCCCTCTCCTCTCTCTCTCTCGTGTAATGTAAGCCTTTGTGACACCCGACAAAAAAACTTAATAGGCCTATGTTAATGTGCGATAGTCTTCGTACCATAACCGACTGAATGCAAAATGTTTGAAGTTATGCAGTTAGGCTGATAGTTGACCCCTCCTGTAAGGTTAAGAGTAACATATTGCACTTCGTGAGTAACTTGCCCAACAGTGATAATGTTCATAATCTTAGGCTAGATGAATTGCACGAGAATACAATACTGCATGTGTCTTCATGTTATCAATGTGACATCTCTCCCTTTCTGCCTGCTACTTGGCGGTTGCAGGCACGGTCTTGTGTGTTTTGTTACCAACTTTACTGACTAACACCATTCTCATGATCATTGTTTTTATTTTACCTTAAGTTTAAGCCAATACATTTAATTTGATCAAAACTTTATTCCTGTGTTCTTGATAATGAAGTCGCTCGTTATTTCAAGTCCGTTCGCATCCACTTTAAACTGGCATGCAGACGAATATCTTACAGGAAATGCAGTGTTAGTGTGCTACTTACTGCACCCTTGTCCAAGAAAGTGTTGTAGAACTCCACAAACTGTTTCTTGGTCTCTTTGGCACTGAGGTTCTTGAAGAGGTCAGCATGGAGGTAACACAGCTGAGAGGAGAGACAGACAGAAGATGCAATAGCCTTTAATGTCCTGTATGCTGTATTAATGCACTCCCAAGGTTTATGTTCTTATGTGCACAATTAACAGAGTATTTGATACCACAACTCATGATATACTGGCATATCATAATATATAAGGGACTACGGGCGGAAAATAGCACTTAAGCTACAACCTGGTACAATGCATCTCTCCTTGTTCTTATACAAGGTTAATGTTAACATGTGCATCGTCCCTGTTAAAATTTTTTTTATAAAAACTAATTTTACTTAATTTTACCTGACCCTTAAAGTCAAGCTGCTGCTGACAAGAATTGAAGTGCTGTTCATCAAAACACCGAGACTAATTGGGTATTTTAATCATAAGGACAATATATCATAAAATGATAGTCATTGTCAGCCATAATCACGCACATACTTCAATCTCAATTAGTCATTAAACACTATTATGACTGTCTTCGATAAACAATTTACACTTCTGATGTTCTGACATACTTCTATTCTCTACATGGACCTCCATGAGACAAAGAGGGTAATAAAGGAGGAGGTTGTCATGGCTGTGGGAGATGTAACAGTACCTGGGTGGGTCACGGTGTCTGCATGCAGAACAAAGGGGAAAGGACAGGAATGCTTTATATCAGCACTGACACACAAGGGGGCAAAATGTGCAATCTTGTCTATAAATCAATTTGAATCCACAACAAAAACAAGACCCATGTTGTAATAATAAAAAAGTAAAATTCCTCTAGTTCAAGTGCAGTAAAATTCTATTATACATGTACTATATATATATATATATATATATATATATATATATATATATATATATATATATATATATATATATATATATATATATATATGTTGGATTAACAATCATCAGCAATCACATAAGTAGAATCTCATTCCTGAGCAAATTCATTTTAATTATTATTTATTGTGGAGTTCTTTAAATTTCTTTAAAGATATTCAATGCCTTAAAACAAACTCGAGCCAGAATAAAACCCAAGATGTTCATGTAGGCAAGCTGGCTGTAAAAGTTTTGAACTACAACAGAAATCTGTTCAGATTAGATATTAATGAGTACAACACGGACATATATACAAGTATAACATGTACAAGGGATCCCCAAAACACTTCAAAGAACGAACAATGATCCAACAAACAAAATGAAAAAGAATTATATTCAATTAGATAGCCTTAAAGCTGTTACACACCAACCAGACGGCTGACCGTCGGCAGAAAAGGCAGTCGGACTGATCAGTCGGGTCCCCGATGTCCAAAAGAAGGCCTGAAAACACACTGAGGCGACGCCGACTTGAGCGTACGCTCTGCGCGTGCGCGAAACGTAATACGTCTCCATACAATAGTAGCAGGCAGCGCTTCTCTGTATTGTTTCCCAGAAAATGAAAACCGGCAGCTGATAGGACGAACGCGTCACGTGGGTCTTTTTTCTCCGGAAAGTCACAGCCAGACTGTCATGGCGGCTTGTTCAGAATACGATCTCATATTGTACTAAAATAGTTCACCGAAACATGTGTCTGAAAACATTTTAAGCGAGAAATAGGCCATGCAGTTGCTGAATCTGTCTTCATTTCAGATCGACAAAGGTCAGTTTAAAAGATTTTCATCAGATTTTGAAAGGCTCATCCCGCTTGTCATTTCCGGGTGAGTCCCGACTGCCCTGTCTCCGACTGAGCATGTCAGGTCGGCCAAAATAAAGGCCGACAGCTCCTCTGACGGACGACGGCACAGAACAAACCAAACAGACTCGCCAGACTGTCTGACGGCCGATAATCAGGTTGGTGTGTCAGGGCCCTTAGTCTTATATTATTTAACAGGAGTTAGGAGGAGACAGTGTTGAGATATTAGGTTAAGTTGTTAATACATATAACATTTGGGGTAATTTGGCTCCGGGTAATCAGGTATTTTATCTGCTGAACCATAACATTTGACAAACCCACCAGATTTAATTGACAAAGCACATCATGGCATCATCTTTTAGTCCAATTTGTTTAATATATAAATAGTTATTTCATTCAAAATGATCTGTTAATGTTATGTAGTCATTGTATATGAATGAGTCATGAATAGTTAATAAACCTCCATTGGAATAGTTTATTTCTAAACCCAGCCGTCACGCACCACGCCGTCACATCCTGCGCCACCCACCACAAGTAAATTCTCAACCTGTGGGAAACACTGACACTTGTAAAGTGCAAGTATCATGCATGCCATTACACAACCTGTGTAGACATCTGTAATGATTAAAATAGACGCATCTATGTTCCATCAGACTTGTATGAGATGGATGACAGAAAGACATGGCTGAAACACATCCTGTGTAGACAGGGTGTTGCATTATGGGAGTTGTAGTTCTCACCAGAGGAGCAGGGTCAAACTGTAGAATGACATGTTGCATGAAGACCAGCAGGTGGGTTGGCCGTTCCTTCAACACATCTATATTTTTGAAGTGTACGCACTGGTCATCCATAACCTGAGAGAGAGAGATAGAGATAGAGAGAGAGAGTGTGAGAGAGAGAGAGTGTGAGACAGAGAGAGTGAGTGAGAGAGCGAGCGAGAGTGAGAGAGAGAGAGAGCGAGAGAGAGAGAGGCCATAAATTAAATTATTTGAAATTACGCTAAGCTGTCTTGTGCCACCTTTTTATTCACTCACATCATTGAGATCATTCTCGAAATCCTCATCCTCAGCCCCGATGATGCTCATGGCTGGGTTTGAGCACTGAGCCCCAAACACGCCCTGCTATGCAGAGAGAGAGAGAGAGAGAGACAGAGAGAGAGAGAGAGAGACAGAGAGAGAGAGAGAGAGAGAGAGAGAGAGAGAGAGAAAGATAGAGGGGGGAGGAAAACAAGACAATTAGCAAACATTGCACTATAATTTAAACCTGTAGGCTTCCTCTTTGACGTCCTGACTCCCCGCTGAGCAGAGCCAGACATAAAGACAGATGGACACGGTGAACTTTCCAAGTGAAAAATCACATCAAGCGGAAACTTCCCAGAATCCAATCACGCCTCCTTAAGAGACAGACAGGCCTGATGTGTATTAATGCATAAGGTCCTTTAATTACTATAAGTAGTATGTCATTCTTATGAGCCAAGCGAGGCAAAAAAAAAATACTGTCAAGCATCAGCTACAGGTTAAGCAAAATATAGGAGTTTGTGACTTGCAAGAACTAAACTATGATCTGAGGAACCACTGACAAAGCCTGCGATATTTACTTGTTTAGTAAAGCTTATTCTCTCCTGAAATAAATCATGAGGCTACTGGGAATGGCTGATAATAAATGATAATTAATGGATAATGAAGCAATTCAAAAGTTTTTTTTAGCTAAATAACTTTGAATATTTTATTAAGATGGGGGGGTGTTCTGTGAAATGCTGAAGTCCTCTTCCCCCAGGCCACACGAAAACATTTAGTTTAGGTGTTGAAATCAAGAGGGAATAATTCAGTGTTTAACATGCATTGCGAAATAGCATCTTCGATTTGAGCTTTCTCTGAAGTTTGGCCAAATTTTTCCTTGCCTTTGAAATCCATGAATGGGGGAAAACAAACGCACCGGAATGGGTGATCAATTTACCCCCACCTTTTAAACCTCACACCACTTCCCCTGCACGCATACACACCCAAAACACACAAACAACACAGCTCTTGTATTCAGTCTTCTGAAGGCCGCAGACCCAGGACAGCGCCACTACCGGGGAACACCCAAACACATAAACACATCAAAAAGCCAACAGCTACACTGTACAACATTTACCATTGTCCACTGCTAGGTGAGTACAGAGGGCAGAGTGTAGAGAAGTATGAGTCAAAGTAGCGAGAGGAAAAAGTGAGTCCAATAGTCCCTGAAGGGATTAAAGCCTTGTAGTAAGGAGCACGATTGTTTTTTTTTGTTATTTTATAGATTTAGAGTTATGAATTCCAAAACTTTACACATCCAAGTTCCACAGCCATGTTGTGTTGATGGTAGTGAATGAATGTAAAGTAAGACTTTTCTGTAAAGGCTCCAAAAATCTGGAATAATCTGCCTGAGAAGAGTCTGTGTCCTCTTTGATATAAATCATATGCGTAGCTTACCCTTATTTTAGTTTATTCAGTTCTGTTTTGGCTTTATGTTCTGAAAAAGCCCGAAAAGTGCTTGATAAATAAAGTTTATTATTATTATTTATATACACCAGAAGAATAAAAAAAATGTCCATACCATTTCTTCTGAGAAAGCTAAACCTTTAATATTTCTGGTTGTATGAAAATCTCTTTAGCAGAACAACTTTATGGTAAGATCAATTCATGGGATTTTTGCATCAATGTGAAAAGAATAACTTGATTTGTCAGATATTTGATCCATTTGGTTGGGAAAAAAACAGACATTCCTGTGCAGTTAATTTATCTAAAAGTGTTTTTTAAAGCACTATATTTTGATATATATATCAATATTACAACATACAATTACATATACTGGAATAGACAATTGTATTCATATCACTCAGTCTAAGTATATCTAAAATACTGATGTACTATAATGTAAAAAGACTCAATCAGACATTCAAAATTGTTCTGATTGGATATGCAGAATTGATAATGGTTGAGTCAATTGAAGGATGTTTTACAGAAGTGTGCATGTTCACAGAGCATGGCTAATTATATGTGGGAATGTGGATTGGTTGTGCAGATTGCTTAAGTAGCATTAAGTAGGAACTGAAAAATCACTTAGTGGTTAGAGTTGATAAAGGAAATGTGAGCGTGTACAAGACCGCAATTTGATTCAGGGCCTGAATACAGTGTTTGTTTAAGTGGAAGGCAGGAGAGCTGACAAATGCTTTGAGGTCAAGGGGAGTTCTTGTAAAGAGTCAGAAAGAGAGGCAGAGCTGTTAGTCAGAGAGAGAGAGAGAGAGAGAGAGAGAGAGAGAGCGAGAGCGAGAGCGAGAGAGAGAATGTGTTCATTCATGTTCATAACCAGTGGGCTGTGGGGTTGAGAAAGGCCAGTATTGGAGCAACATGCGTAGGAGGGGTTAGCCAAACAGAGAGTCACAGGCCTGTCAGGGCCATGAACACACATCTGCACAGACAAACGGAGACAAACACACACACACACACACACACACACACACACACACACACACACACACACACACACACACACACACACACACACACACACACACACACACACCCCTCCTTACCAAAGTTACGCCGCCAACGCAACCTTACCCAGGCAAACACAAAGTTATGTCACCACGACAACAACAGCTATAACAGACATAATAACATTTCCTGGTAAAAAGATGAGATTCTTTCACTATTACAGCACAACTGAAAACTATTTTCTTGCATATCATACAGTGACAGGTGCGTAGGAACAACAACTCTGTTAACTGAGAAGGCACCAGAAATCTTGTAGAATGTCGGTCACCTGTATTCACTTCAGTTTCCATTTTGGTCAATATAACCTCATAAAGACATACATTTGTCAGTTGGCACACCTATGTAGTTTATACTATGTTATCTGAAAACATGTCAAGCTATTTTTATTTCTATAGCCAAAAATGTGCCTAAAAGAGCTTTACAACCTGCACAACAAACCTGCTTATCCCTAGACCTTTGCTTCAGATAAGGGAATCTGCATTTCTTCTTTCTCTCTAGGGGTGGGAGAAAAAAATCGATACAGCATAGTATCACAATATTTTCTGTGGCAATACTGTATCGATACACAGACGCCAAGTATCGATCTTTTATTATATGTGTTGGTCAGTTTGTCTGCTTGACAATCCCATTTTGCAGCAATACAACTGAAGAAAGATAAACAAACAGAGACATTTATCTTCTTAGATAAAACAGATGTTGACTAAGTTTCCTTTCGGGGACATCATTTGAAATTGGGAAAGATTTGAAGTTGGAAAAAGGTAATAAATTGCAATATATCGCCGAATATTGCAATATGTTTAAAATCACAATATCGTATTGTGACATAAGTATCGTGATGATATGGTATCATGAGGCCTCTGGTGATTCCCACCCCTATTTCTCTCCAAATAATGGGGGGGCGGGTATCGCAAGGCTTGTATCATGTTGACGCGCAGACAGTGTTGTTGTCATTACTTAGAATTCCTCATGGGGACAACACAAACTATGCACTATAGCTTTAAAGTGAGTAGGGCGGCAACTAATGATTATTTACATGATCGATTAATCTGATCATTTTCTCGATTCATCACTTTGTCTATAAAACCTAAAAAACTGTGAAAAATGTCCTTCACAATATGATAGCGCTAAAGCGGATTTCATTAAATGTCCTCCCAAAATATTAAATTTACAAAAATGTAAGACCAGGAGATTTTTTCATTTTTGAACTTGGACCCATCAAATGTTTGGCACTTTTTCTAGAAAAATTACTTAAACAATTAATTGATTGTCAAAATAGTTAAAATATTTTCAATCGACTAATAGACTAATTGACTAATCGTTGCAGCTCTAAAAGTGACTAAACTGACAGTGAATGATTTCTGTTTCCATCTCAGTTAACTGTTTGACTCAATTAAGATGCAAAAGCAGAAGATGCTTGTTAAACCTTGAGGGAAGCCTCCTCATTACGGAAGATGCTAAAGCCAATCCCTTGTTATTGTTATGTCTTGGTTGATATTGGAGTTACTGTAATACATGTTCGTACTCTAAGCGATGAATTGAAGTAGTCAGGGGGAAGCCAATTGCGGTATGTCTCAGAGGGAAGTAGGGAAGGTCAACTCTGCTCGGCATTTAAAGAGCACAAGAGTATAGAGGGGCAGGAGTGGGAGCCTCCTCTGCCCAGATGGAGCCAAGTGGTACATTCCAGCATATGGCACAGTTCAGACAACAGATGGAGACAGTCTGTGAGCTTCAACAGTAACCAGACCCTCTTCCATTCACCTCTATTAGTATACGATAGCTGGCATAAGCTCCAAAATGTGAGGGTCCTTCCTGGCTGATACAGACGTGGCTGAGTTAGAAAGGAAAGACCACAAGTAGTATACAGTATTTGAACAGAGCGTCCCAGAGGTACCGAGATCAGCTCCGGTGCTCCTGAGAGTCGGCAGCTGCCCCCCACCCAGCCCTCCCCTCCCTCCCATCACATTCCAGTACTAACTAAGTGTCAGGTGGCATCAATCCAATGATAGCCATCAAGCGTACGTGCCTTTGTGTATGTGTGGGTTAAGACTGAGCACGTATGTGGGAGGGGGCCATTCCTATGTGATTGTGGGGAGCTGCTGGTGAACGTGTGCGTGTATGTGTGCATTATATGACAACTGGTTTCTACAACAACATTCCTTCTTCATCTCTGACCAGGCCACGCTCTAAAACTGTACATAAGCAGAAGAAAAATCAGCACCTGTTTCATCAGACCTCTTGAATATTTAGACAAAGCAGCAGAACAGTTTAGCATTTCATTTTACCACCAGCTTACGCTGAAAGGTTACGCTGCAGCCTAATAATAACTGAGTCACTGTTACATCAGTGGGCATCTTCGGCGTATACTGCTTGCACCTGTCAATCAAGCTCCTGCAGAGGGGAGTGGGATACGTTTAGTGGAGCAGGATCATGACCAGGTCAAGTGATGAAGTGCTTATACATGCAGTGGAACCACAAAGTGTTATGAGTAGAAGTGTGCTGATATCATGTGCTTTTTTCAGAACCAAACAGAGGACAAGGTTCATCATTAAGTGGATTTGCCAAAAAGTGATCTACTTGTTACTGCACACCAGTTACAGTCTGTGTTTTTATTGTCTTCTTCGGTCAGTAAAAATAATCTCCAGACGTTTAACCCCACAGTTGAAATATTGTTAACAGTGGCATCTAAAACAGACAAAGTAGTAAATAGAAGTAGCCACACCAAGACAGAAACAATGCAAGAACATTTTCTGTGTGAACAGTCAAAGTTTTATCTTATCTTATAAACAATGTTTTTTCTCACAATAAGGCTCTTTACAGACAATACACACACACACACACACACACACACACACACACACACACACATTTATCCCCCACCCCCCGAAAAAAAGTTAAATTGCATAGTTAAAGATTCCTAAAATTAAATTACATCTTTTCCTTCTAGCTCTAGAGGGAATCTGTGAAAATGCAAATGTTTTGTCTCCTACCTTGAGCCCACTTCTGACCACACCCATGAGTGGTGTAGTGGTTAGATGTCAAACAGGCTTTAAACTTTCAACCAGAGAGGGCAGTGCTTTTCACCCTGATGTTTAGAGTTACTCTTTAAAAGCGAAATTTACGGCTCCGGAGTGGTAGTATAAAAAAAAGACACTGTGACAGACAGCAATTACCATCACCACTGTCCTCTGTGTACTCCCCAGGGATCAGATCCGGGGACGCTGAGGGGCCATCCACACGGAAACACTTTTTGGTGTAAACGCACGTTTTCAATTGTTTTGGCCGATCATCCAAACAAATCCTGTAAACGCACTGCCTGACGACGCACTTTTTTGAAACCTAGTCCCAGGGTGAAAAAATTCCAAAATGCCGCCCTTGCGTCTTCGTTTGGTCGGCGAAGCCGCATACTTGCGTATCAATGATGTCATCGCCACACCCCTCGACCTCTAGCCTTCGACCTTTTATCCCGCGACGACGTCTCATAACAACAACAATGGCGGACTACATGCTTGTGTTCCTGCTGGAGAAGATATTGAGCCTATTAGGGTTTAGGACTGTTTGGTTTCTTCTACTGTCTGTTTGTATACAGCGCGCAAGCTTAATGCGCATGCTCCGCCTCTTCTTCTCCGTCTTTTAATGAATTTCTGTAGCAGAAACAGCGCCACCTATAGGCCTGGAATATGAAGTAGCGTGTTGAGTCATTTACAAATGGATCCGTTTGGTACGCAAACATTCTTGAAACGATGCCAGGGAAGACGGGGGGAAAAAAAAGATTGTTTTGGTACATGAGGACGTGGCCTGAGATGACTGTGCTGAAAACAACACACTCATTCCACCAATAGATAAGAGATGGGCTCATTTTTCAACAAAAAACAGAAATAAACCTAGGCATCAATATAATCTAAAGATGCTATATGTAATAATTGCTCAGATAGTGACTAATATGTCAGCATCAGAGATGCTTCTTAGTCAGTGGTAACCTGAGTCGATGTGTTTTTAAAAATAAGTCAACATCATAGAGCATAAAAGTTACAACTATTTAAACTTTGAGTGTAGTGACAAGGTGTAAAATGTAAAAGATTCACAGAGGAATACTTAGCATAGCTTTTATCTTACTGTACTAAAAAACACTAAAATTAGAGTTTGACTCATTCACACTTACTACATGCACCTGGCCACAGAAGCCATTGTATAAGTACAGGTCACTGTTCTGTTCTTACACTCGGTCACAATAGGCTGTGTCCTGTCCTCTATATGCTATGAGGGCAGTGTCCAAAAATAGTCCAGCAGCTAATGGCTATAGCTTGCTGTGTTTGTACTGCTGTTTATCTGGCTCTCTTATCAGGCCACAGACTCATTAGCAGAGACTTGGGGATTCCTACCAGCACCACTGCTCCTCCACTAGCTGCTCCCTGAGGCGCCTGAGCAAAGGAGAATTAAAAAAAAAAAAAAAAAAAAAAAGAAAGAAAAAATTGGGGGAAGGTGGCAAATGGGGAGGCACATAGACAGGAAGTGGGTGTAATTTCCTCAGGAAGCTATCAGAGCCATTTCTTGTATGACCTTACCTATCAGATGAAAAGAGAGTGAGAAGCGAGACAGAGAAGGAGAGAAAGGCAGAGAGTGATAAAAGTTGAAAAAAACAAGAGCCCAAAAAAAGAAGTGTTTCTCTAAGAAATATTACGGACAAAACTGCATCAAACGAACCTCCTGTGCTACTCGTCATTGGAAAAGGAAGTTACCGCGCTCAGCATGAACGAAACTTAGTGATGAACAAATGAGGAACAGAGTGCATGAGAAACGTGTGAAAGGGAGAGGATGGCCTATAACTGCAGGGTTTAAACATTTGTATTCTGAATGGGTTTGTAGACACCATAGAGATGTCTTTTTGGCAGTATTATGGCTTTGAGACTGACAAAGACCATGACAAACACAAATTAAATAAAAGTGGGATCCTCAACATGAAAAGTCTGGTCATACTTATATCGCTACAATTATTTTTTTTTTCAGGATTTCACAGAACCTATAAATGTTTAAACACCCAGATTTTTTTTTATCTCATTTCAACGCCTGTATTGCATTCATAAACTTCTAGGACTTACGTGGACTAGTAAACATGACCGTGACTGCAAGCACTAGCCTATATACACCCTATAAACTAAACAGAGAGAGAAAAGGAGCAAGGGGCCTAGTGAGGAGGGAGGGGGAGGAGAGGGAGCTTGGAGAAGAAATTAAAAGAGGGGACACGCTGTAGCAGGAAATGACGAACAAGGCAGTAACAGTGGAAAGAAAGAAAAAAAACAGGCAATGGAAACATGAATGTGAGGAACTCTGGAAAGTCAAACAAGTATAGAAGCAACCAGAAACTGTGTTTGAGCACAGACCTACACCTGAAAGCTTACAACCGTTGCATCTGCTCCCAAAAGACAACACACATAAACAACCACATACACACTAAATGCTATCAACCTTGACCAAATGGTTCTGGCTGCCAGCTGGCAGAGTTGACAGTGAGCTAGCACCTCAGTGAAAACAGACCCAGAGGCATTTCTGACTGTGTGTGTGTGTGTGTGTGTGTGTGTGTGTGTGTGTGTGTGTGTGTGTGTAAATAGATAGATAGATAGATAGATAGATAGATAGATAGATAGATAGATATTTATTGATCCCAAAAATGGGAGTAAGTGGGCTGTGCATTTTTTAAGCATGGTAAACTGTGAAATTTACAAATGTCACAATTGTGAGGCAAATTACACAATAAGATTGTATACACGCTTGACTGCAAATATGAAAATGTAACTAGTTACGTCTCTCTTTTTGCAAACATGCAAGTAAACTCGCTTTTCTGACATTTTGTTGGGGTTACAAGTATTTTGTGACCTTAAAAATTAAAGTTACAAGCGAGAAAAGGCCGACAAACGCTGGCTTAAAAGGGACACTCTGACTTTAAACATCAAGTTCAGTTTACACATCATGGGGCGTACTACTACGCTGAAAGCAGTTGTATAATGTAGCTTACGAGGCAGCTTTCTAAAGACTGAAGTCTGAAGTCTGAATATAACCCTGATGGTGTCATCGGGGTCACAATGGATTGGGTTTGAGACTTTAAAATCTTATCCTGCTATACAAATTGGAGATGTGGAGAAAAACATGGGCATTTAACGCATACAGTGTGTGCTGAAAGACACTATGAAGTTGCATTATGAGAAGTCAGGGCTCCAGACTAACTTTTTGCCTTGGTTGCACTGGTGCACCTAACGTTTTTATTTAGGTGCACCAACACAAAATTTAGGTGCACCCAAATTTTTCCTTGCGTCGCCATTAGCACTGAATGGCGATACACAATATATAGCTTGTGTATTTATAGCTCTGTATTTTTTTTACAAAGTGGGCTAAATGTTCAGTTTTAAGTCAAAGCCACTTTTCACATAACTTTTCAATAAAGGCCGAAATCTTAAAAAACAAACAAAAAAACAGAGACAGAAAGACATAGGGAGACAGAGGGAGAGAGGGGGAGTGTGATGGACTGAAGCGTATGTTACTCACAGAGTGACGGCTGACTCATTATGAATGGGTCCAGCACGGGTCGAATGCACTTTGGCGGGTCAGCGGCGTTACACACGTCTTGTGTAGGCTATGAAATGTCTGTATCATCACTGCGCTGCATTTTTATGAACTATGGTATTCTGGCGGGTCCAGCAGGCTCCGTCTCACACACTATTAGCCTACTCAACGAACTGAAGTTAGTTGCATTTAATAACTTCTAATGTGTTTTTCGCCATGGCGGCCGCAATAACAGAGAGTTACCAGCGGAAACACTGGTACCAATACAGGTTTCCCTCTCATACTTAATATACAGCTGTGTTAATAACATGTGGACCGGCGGCGCTGTGTCTCTCCATGTTGCAGGTGAGCGTGAATGGGGGCGGGGCTGCGTGGAGGAGAGATCCAAACACAGGCACGGCTTTACAGAAGGAATGGGTCATGTAACGCAACATTAAACCATATCGATATAAACAACATCGCTTCGTTCGTGGAGAGGCAGCGGATGCAAGGACGTTAGGTGCACCGGTGCAACCTAGGAAAAATCTTAGTCGCACCCTTACAAATTTCGGTTGCACTCTAGAGCCCTGGAAGTGCTTGACCCATAGGCTACTAGTGACTGAAAGTCAGGACATTTCAACTTCTGCTGCTTTGGTTGCTTATCTTTTTTAATCTGGCTTTCGCAAGCCCCGACTTAGTAAAAGTGCCAAAAAGGTATTACTTCTGAACAGATTAGCCTAACAGACAGCACAAGCATCTTAAATAATTCTACAAACACCAACTTGATTAAAGATAAGGCTCTTATCAACTCGCAGAGATAATACATTTCAAGATAACAAGGCCTAATGTGACTTAATGTCTGCATGTTAGTTCAAGTAGGTAAAAGGGCAACGGAATAGTTGTCTGAACATTACAGAGGGCAAAGTTTTCCCAGAAATCTCTTCACTGCAACAAACAACAGAGGAGAGGGTGCACTGCCAGATACATTAGATAGTGTGCGTACATGGTAAGTGACATCAGTGTATGCCTGAGAGAGGGAGTGGTTCATCTGTGGTGAAGGTGTAAATACCTTCTCAAACATTTTTTTCCTCTACTTTTTGAAGACCACATCCTTTTTTCTTCTACCATCCCGCTACATCTTTTTTCATTTCCTTGTCTCTCTCTCTCTTTCTTAACCTCCTTCCTCCGTCTCCTCCACCTTTAGCCTAAAAGAAAGCGGACCCTTGTGCGATCGCTCCAAGACAGCCAGTGCATTCATGGCCGGCAGACAAGGGCCAATTATGTAATTCAACGACCATTACGTAGTGGCTAAAATAAGATTATAGCCAATAGAGCAGGGAAAACACAGGCAGGTCTTTTTATTGCCTTGTTGGTCAGCTATAGGTCCAAACAAATGATACTGTTGAATCCCTCTGGGTTTTCTGATTTCAAAAGGACTTTTTGCACCACTAACATGTCTTGATATGACTTTATTTGGATAAAATTGTTGCAGAGAATCCTTGACCTTCTCTTCATTTGATTTCAGCTGAGCAGACATTGCTCTCAGAGGTTTTTAATGATGCTGAACAATCCCCCACCCCCACCCACCCAATCTCAGTGCAAGACTTCCCAGCATTTGAGGATGATGTTAAGGTATCCCAAATGACAAGCTGCTGCGGAGCCTGCTCCCTTCTTCATGCACATGACCACGCATGTTCACAGAGGCCTAACACACCTTCTCTTCATTTTCTGTCATCTCTCCTTGGGGCCAAAATACAGTTCACTCTCCTGCTCCAACAAACTGCCAGACCCACCCCCACCCTCCCTCTCTCCCTGTCCCCATATAGGAGGTCATCATCATGGAAACAGTTGATAGGCCGGGGCCAATCGACTGGCATGGATTGGCAGCTCACAGTAAACCTCCAGCTTGGCCTAACTGCTTCCATGTGTGTGTGTGTGTGTGTGTGTGTGTGTGTGTGTGTGTGTGTGTGTGTGTGTGTGTGTGTGTGTGTGTGTGTGTGTGTGTGTGTGTGTGTGTGTGTGTGTGTGTAGCAGTAATTGCTGAGGCCAAACACAGAAACATCTGATTGACATTTTGTGACAAAAAATGCTCCTCATCCATTCACAAGTCTCTTGTGTGTATTTGTGTATGTATGTTTGTGTGTGTTTGATTGCTGTGGATTTTAACAACATACCAAACAAAGCAACAACAAGCTGATACTGAACATTTTTGGAAGGAATTCAGCCTGCCGGGAATCAAAGTCTCTGAGGCCAAAAATGCCTCTGTACTTGCACACCTTGGTTCATGATGCTAACCTCATGCCAGTAGTTTGCAATCCAGATATTTAACATTCTTCTCTCCCTCAGGATAGACTTATTAATAAGGCATCAAGTAATAATTCAATCTTTATCCAAGACAGTTCTCTGTACTGATCATAATCAATGTTTTACATCAAATTTAAATCTGCAATGATTTAATGACTCCAACTTTGATTAGCTAACATCCAAGATAAGGCAAACAATAGAGCTGAACATTTTTGTATTTGAGAAAGAGTACTCCACTGATTTAACATTGCACTTCATACTTAACACTGTCAGACTCACGATGGACAGTTCTAAAAGAAAATAAGCATATAATCAATACAGCAGAACTAACGCTATCCCCTTTTTTATTTTAACAAATGCTTCTCCTCTGTCAAAATCTGCTGCCTACATCACCCACAATGCAAATCGGCCACTAACAGTTCAGTTGGAGATTTGGGTGCGTTATGAGTGGCTACTGTAGCCTCAAGCAGAGATGAGGAGCGAGCTACAGAGGTCTGGTGAGCTCACTTCTTTCTTACTCCACACCTCCAGATTGTTTTCATTTTTAAACGTGTAGTCTTAATCCCCACTTGACTCAAGTGACGTCACTTGAGGCAATTTGTCCGATTTCATGCAGCTCCCCCTGAAGCCACAAAAGGCTTTATGCAATTTCTTTCACATAGTACTACTCTCCAAGTCCTGTAAACAGCAAGTACAGGCAAGTACATAGTATTAAGTGTGGTTGCCAAAGCACTGGGGCACTTTAGAGCTGAAATGAATAGTCAATGAATCAATCAATCAGTTGATTGACAGAAAATTAAAAGGCAACAATTAATAAAAAAATGAATCAATCGTTAAAGTATTTCTTTTTTCTAGCTTTACAAATGTGATTATTTGCTGGTCTTATTGAATCAAAGATCTAAGAATAGAGGGTGCTGTAGGTTTTAGATTGTATATTACCCAAATTTGTGATTTTGGGTTATATAAATATAACTGACTTGACATGCAAGTTAAAGTAATCTGTGCTTAGCCTATTGATCATAACATCACAGTTACAATAAAGTAACTTAACTGGTGGAAACTAGACAAGTTGCGCTATTGCATTTAATCAAAGGGAAATGGAAAATCTTGGCCTCATTCAAAATAAAAATAGAAATGATGAATTACTGTATTATTGCAAAAGCTTCATTATCATGTATCCTTAGTGTTACAACATTTATTACAATATGACAAATACAAGAATCCTTTTTGTTTGTAAAAGTCTGAGTGCTAACACAGTGTCAGCACACTGTCTGCAAAAACACTCAGACTGGAAGACCTTTCGCCCCACCATACCCCCCATCTTTCACTCCTCAAGAGTAAACATCATCTATGGAGTCGAGTCTCGCTTTTTCCACTGTGACCCTCAAATGAAAGAGCTCATTCTCCGTTTCCTCCCTCTCTCACTCACTCTTCCTCACATCAGCTTTCCAGCCAGCCATCTCTGGCTGACTCACACTTGGACAGATGGATGTAACTCTTTCCATTTTCTACCTTTTTTTCAGAGTGTGAAGAACAGGCTGCTGAAGCCCGGGTTATACTTCCATGGAAATCCTCTTATCGTTAAGTGTGAGAGCTGAGACTGGTTGCATTCATTTTGGTTTCGGGGGGGCGGGGGTCATTCAGTTGTTGGGGGGATGTCACTGCTGCACACACATGACTCACATGTCTCACACATGCACACGACCACATATACTGCGACCAGGGGGGCTTGTCTAGTTTGACTGCAGTGTGTGAAGCAGTACTGAATGACAGCAGAGAGAGGACATTGGCAGGTGAATACACTGAGCTGCCTGTGTGAGCTAATTTCACTTAAAAAAAAAAAATCATTGTCCTGTAAATGCGCTGATACCATATGACTACTGAACAGTGGCACCTATGTGCTAGCTTCACAGTGAATGGTCTGAAATGAACACATGAACAAAATAATCAATGGTTTGCCTACATTAAAACATTTTGTCAGCTCAGACAGAACAAGTCAGTACAGATGAGTGTAGTGGGGCTCTGTATTCTAATAATACTATGTTACACTCTTAACATACAACTGTACACACATATAGGTCAGTATCTGGCTGTGAAAAAATAGTTGTAATATGTATTTTATTTTCTCTAAAGTCTGAGAATATAATCCTGATGATGTCATGCTGATGACATTAGGGTTCTCTCGGCTTGGGTTTGGAGACTAAAAAACAGTAAGTGTTATGCCAGGTTCAGACTACACGATATGAGCTAGACCCGGGAGACGTAGGACCGGGAATGACAATGGGCATCGGGTGCGACAATCAACCACTTTATGCCGTGTAGGGAGGGTCTAATGAACGTCACTAATGAGTTGATCCATATTAAGGACTACAAGTAAGTAAGTAAGGATATCTTGGCCTCAGCTGCTTTAATTAAGACCATTCAGTTTTGTGAAATACTAAATCACTGAAGTTAACCTTTTAAGCGATTTATAAATCCTAATACCATTAAATTCACATATAAATTACAATTGGCAACATGGCTAAAATCTTCTATTACAGTATATTTAATCTCCCTTTGCTACAGCAATATAAACTATGGTGTAAAATCCTATGGTAAATGACTCCATTGGTAACTGTCCTAATCACTCCCTAGTTAATATATAGTATATGAACTGTCTGTTATTAGTGTCTTAATTCTGAGAATGTGAAATGTATGCATTATATAGTCCCACAATAGAATGAATAAGGTAGCATTCATGACATTCCATGTTAATCACTGCATTTTATAGGTGCAAAACCTGTCACTAATGATGCAAAATATAAAAATGTGTATAGTAGTAATTTAGAGCTTACTACAGTGTAAGTATCTATTATGAAGGGAGTAGTGAACGAGAGAGTGATTTCGGATGCCACCTTAGCCTTTCTTAATAGGTCTTTTTCACAGCAGACAGTTTGACTCATCAAGGTAGAAAAAGCACAGGTATTAGACTACTAATAACATCTACATGGCTCTGTTCCATTCAAACGTCCCAGTAAGTCAGGACATCAAGCATGGACAATACCAGGACCTATAACTGAAGCAGCTAAATGGAACACAGCCATCACTATTGGCATCATATTATATACACCTGTTTCTTGTTGAAAATGCCTATTTTTGTCTGTTTTAGTATATTATGATATAGATTATTCTCTGAAAATTGCATTATGGAACCATTTATTGATACCATAATGTCAATTTGTGGCTAAATCTAGTAATCCAGTAAATACTGGGCAAACCAAGGTGCATCATTACACTAATGCAAACTAAAAACCTGCTTAATGATTTACAACATGACCTGCAAATAGCCTACGACAACCACTGATATTAAAAGGAACAGAAATGGTATTGCAAAATGTCCAGTTGCCACATCTCTATTGTCTCACTTTATATGATAAATTACTACATATGTATTCATAAGTGATCCATTCAAACTGTTGCAGAAACACACAGTGACACCTTGCTCAGAGCTGAGATTAGCTGTGGTTTCAGGTATAGCCTAGTTCTGTCACAGTAGGCACAGTACAGCATAACCATCTTCCTGTGCACACACCACACACATACACACACTGATGTCAGTCAGGAGGAATCAGTAGATTTCAATGCTGACCCACAGACAGAAGAGCAGCCCGTCCGCTCTGCCTCTCATTATCTGCTGTCTGTGCGTCAATCTAACTGCAGCCAGAGAAGAATACCTGTGTTCCCTTTAAAGTCCGAGCCTGACTACAGTAAATTATTAGCTTGTCTTCAACACAGCTCCAGGCCTTTAGGACACTCCCTGGCTGTTCCAACTGCAGGGGCCTACCGGTCATTCCAGTTGTTAGGTATCTCTCAGAGAGGCTAACAGCGATGCCTCACTACCCCTATCCAAGTTTTAACTTTCTACTCTCTGAGAGACAGTGGATGTGGGTGAGTTTACGCAGGCCTATCACAATAGAGAGAGCGAGAGACAGGGAAGGAGAGAGCAGCACAGCAACTCAGATTAAATCGCCAACATTCCTTTAAAAGGAAGAGAAGGTAGCCTTTGGGCTCCAGACAAGCCTGCACTTGTAAAACGTGGAGAGATGACAAGTGCAGTGCTCCTCTAGTTTAGCAGAGCGTAACAGGAAGTAGCAGGGCCCTGCTTCACATGGGGCCTCTGGGGTGCAGCGTCTGGCTGGGAACGCGTCACAGTCTCCGAAACCGCCAGCTGCAACGCCCTTAACACACACATGGCACCGTCCAATAATTAGCAAACCTACTCGTTATTAAAATTCAGTGGAATTATGTGTTTGTTTAGACAGAGCCTAATACTTAAACCCTGCTGCAGTGAAAGCCACATAGGCACAACAAATATGTCAAACTAGCCTGGCCAAAAAAAGGAGTGATTAATGAAAACATTATGGTTTACTGGCAAGCACAATCCACACTGTTCCAGCCTCCTATCTTTAGTTAATGACTGCAGTGAGATAATGAAGCCACACTAGATGTACAGTAATTGCAGTTTCCTACGAGCACAAGAAAACCCTTGCCTATTCTGCATAGGCAATGTCCTCTGTTTCACAAGGCAAAATCATCATGGGTAATCAATTATATGCAGACACTAATTACTGAACACTGTCTGGACTGAAAACTCCCACTCTATATAGGCTGATTAGATTAGTGATGGTATAGGAAAAGAAGGGGGGGGGGGGACTCATGTCATATAGCTTCTTTTCATGGTGTGCAAAAACAATGTTGACAAATAAATAAGAGGTAAACGAAAAGCTTGATCTGGCACTGATAAGTCCCTATAAATCACAGTGCTGAGAGCCTTCGATTCAAATGGACAGAGCAGAAAACAACAGAATAGACTATTTAAGAACAAAAAATACAAGCCAGCCCATATTCTATAACAGTGTTTTCCTTATGAGAAACAACCACATTACTTCTATGATACATGTCAGCAGGATACTCTTGCAAAGGAGATAAGAATACATCAAATTCCACAAGGTCACCAGCTATAAACTTAAGTGACACAGCATAACCCCCGCCCCCCCCTTGGGAATATTAAAGTGATTTGTAGTTTGGTATAAGATCTAAAAGTCAAGTCGTAAAATCCTACATGGCTTTGCCAGAAAATACACACGGGCCAACTCTGCTAAATTACCTGAAGTTGTTATACCCACATAACTGCTTCTGACACATACTTCAAGGTTCCTAATGGGAGTCATTATTGTTCCATTGCTACATTCATTAACCACAATGTTAAATAAAACCGTTATCAGGTCGTTTATTTTCCAGAGTACGAGATATGTCGTGCACGGCCAGCCGAGCACAGCATTCCTGTATGTGGCGCTAACCGTCTGCAGCTCTGGCTGGAATAAGCCATTTCTCTCGGTAAAAAAAACATCCATGACGACTTGAAATTCACCACACAAAGCCTTAAAAAGTTCAAACTCTTTATCATGTTCGTTAGCATTAGTGTTGAAATAAAATACTCACCCGTGAATACAGAGAAAGCGACAGTCGAAGCGTCTAATAGATTTCCTGTTCGAAAGTTGCCGTGTGTCAGTGGGAAAAAAACATTGTACGCGGAAGTACACATTAAAAAAAAAGAAAGAAAGAAAGAAAGCACAGGGTGATTAACAGAATGTGGATAAAAAGTAAAGATTTAGTGTTTCAAAATAACCGAGCACAATAAAACACACATACAAACCGGATGTTATGTAGCATAACTCTTTGCTTATTTATGTTTTACAGCTCGACTGTGAAAGTTAAAAAAAGAAAAAGTAAACCGTCTAAAACGGGTTGTTTCCGCACTGTGTTACACAGTAACTTGTCCCCATTGCCACCCTGTGTCATACTGAACATAAATATTTTATAAGCGTGATGTTAACGTTTTTACATGGTTTTGTGTTTTGTAAAAGCTACATGTTAGTCTTTACGCAATATGTTGCTAAGGTACAACGTGTTGTGAATGTTTTTTTAACTGCTGTCCAACATTTTCCTGATTCTTTAATAATTATTAACGTTAGCCAATGTCCTACATTAACATAGAGGAACCCTGCATGAAGCTGACTTGTCTCTTATCGCTAGTATTAATGGCTGAGATGCCTGCAGCGAACAGAAAATGTGTATTCTTCCTATATTACTTTCCTACTGTTATCTCCTAAACAACCTGTAGTTAGCATAAATCATTTCACTTTTATGTTCTTTTCCAAAGCTGATGAGCTATAATATGTGCAGCCTATTTTATATCTGCCCATGAATAAAATGCACACACTACTGTGAACCCATGAACAGATTACAGATCATAAAGGGCATGCCTGTCGTGATATCAAAGCAACTGTTTACAGAGTTGACTGCTCAAATCAAACTGTACTACCTGCTTACTAATTGCCTCACTTCTATTCTATAGCCTTCTTCCGCCACCTTGTGGAGAAACATAGGCATGACCTGGTCCCCTTTCACATCTGAAGTGTTACTATCTTACTCGACTGACCTAACAATTTGACCTGTACTTTTTAAACTAATATGACATAAAACAACATGAACTAAGACTGAGGTTCAACGTTCATTTCTTGACCTTGTTGACGAAACAATCTCACCTCAAGCTCCGTTTAACCCTCATCCTACCTAACATATTTAACATACAATGACTACAAACTACTGTAAGAAACAACCATCACAGCAAAATGTTGATCTTATCTTAATCTTATTTCTTCTCAAAACAGTATTAGTTATGTTATAAATATCATCTGAAGATTATTATTTCAGGAAAGTTTTGGTTAATTTGAATATTGTGTAAAATAACAATATACAGAGCACATGAGGAAATATATCATATATCTGTCTCCTTCCAAATGACTGACAGAGTGCCCCAACCCCCCTGATAGAGTGTGATACTTTAAATTAGGACCCATGGCAAACATTTTATATATCTATTCTATTTTAGCCAATAAAACCACATAGGCAGCAATTGGGTGCTTTTGACTGGGGTCTCCTAGGACCCCAACACATTGTCATTTAAAAAAAACAAAAACAATTATATTATAGAATAAAGCACCCATGAGGTATGACAGAAAGTATAGCCTTCCTCACGCGGGTACCCCAGTTGGTAGGGTGAATCTTCATCATAACCAGTTTTCATAGAATGGTAGATATTCACATTTTGACCACTTGTGCTGACTTCTTGTCCTTGAAATAAAGTATATCCTTTGATAGTTTGGTGACGAAGTGTTTACAGATGACAAGACTGGCCGTCGGGCTAAGAATTAACTGCAATATAATGAGGACCTGTCACTTCCTACTAGACTCAACCATCTATCTGCTTTCCCTTCAGGTTTACTCTCTGTTGTTTGTATCATGGTTATAACCTTAATAAATCTCACTTTTGTGATAGCTGCCGTATGGCGATGTGAGATTGTAGATGTGATAGTTGAGGTCTTAAAGTTGTTTAATTGACTGTGAGAATGTACAAACATTCCTCCATCCTGCCCTTTATGTTTAAACTGTGAAAATATACTTAAAATCTGTTTTCAGACCTCATCATGTCATTGATTGTCACAACTGCAGTTTTGAATGTAAGGTGTTGGTAACATTTGGAGATGCTGTCTCACAACGTGGATATGCATTCAAACTAGTAATTTCCATATTGGCAGTGAGAGGTCAAGATAAAGGAAAAGGTACTATTTTGTGTCTGCATTTATCAGTCCATATGTTGAATGAGCTGCTACAGTATTTCTACCATTAATTGGAAGTATGGCATAGGACTATAAGACAAATAAGTAATAAAATACAAGCCCAAAAATGTGTCTGAACGGTCATGACACCTTTTACGGGTATCCTTGTAATGTACTGTAAGCACATGTTCTACATTAGTTTTTTTTTAAATAAGAGTACCAGTGAAAGTAAAACAGAAAACAACTTTAATGCACAAAATTACCAGTAAGTTGTAAGAACACACATCATTAGCATTATAATCTATATATTACTCTCTTATCATTAACTTTTTATTCCAATTAATTCTTTTAATAATCTAATTAAGTGAGGACAAAATTTGCCAATTTTCCCAAATTTAATTTGTATTTTATTCATATATATTTATTTATATCAGTGCAGTGCAATTCTTTTGTTTAATAACTTTGTTTCTGTCTTCAAAACTAAGCAGGATTCAGAATCAGTAACCAAAATTAAAATTTGGCAAATATCAGCAGCCACATCAGAATTATTTATAATATCACTTACTAACTACAGGAGATATAAAGTGAACAGATAGAAAAATGTAGTTTCATTCTAAATATTTTAATATACTGTGGTCTCCAAAAGAATATGTATCTGTTTTATCAAGGTTTTGTTCACCGGCATGAAGAAAATAAGTTGGATGAATTTCAAACGTAATGATGTTAGGGCCACCTGACTTTGCGCTGCTCGACATTACACAATGAATCCATTCAACAAACTCAGTCAACAACAGTTCACTATCCAGAATAATGTTTATTGCTTTTAAAGATATTCATCTTTTTCTTCTTTTTTGCACTTTCCATTTTTCCTCTTTACAGTAAAACAAAGAGAGATGACAGGTAAAACCACTGCATTGTCATTTTTGGATGTGTACACACACATACACACACAAAGGAAACAGTATTTACAGCTGTTAGTTAGTGTACTCCATGTGGAGGTGACTGGAGGCCTTTCCTGTAGCAACTCAACAAACATAGAGCTTTACATTAAGTTTACAATAGAGCTTTCACAACTAATAGTATACCGCCACTGTTTGACAAACCATAGGCTATAAAGGCTATGAAGCTGTACAATATGGTTTAATGTTCACTCTGTGCTGAGAAACGGGGCCAGAGAAAGGATGTTGGTCATTAGATCTGCAAACATAAACTATTTCTTTTTTTATGTCCTCAAGCAAAACCAATTGCACTGCTGCTGGCATGGACAAAAAACAGTGATTGAAAAATAATTAAAACAGATTTGGGGGGAGGATTTAAAAATAGAAAACGCAAAGACCAATATTATTCACATTTGACTAATTACAGTACAGTTACACTGGGTGAATCCTAACTATAAAAATAAGTCTACCGGCATATTTTTGAACCCAAAGGGTTTGTACGTTGGGCATCTGGCAAAAATGACCAAAGGGCACCATTAATTGGGGTCGAGAAAATCAGAGACAATTCCCAGTGTGAACTCTGTCTTCATCATAGAAAAACATCTTCAGAGTGCAGATCTTCTGCCATTAATAATTTAAACTTTAATACACCTAAGCTTATAATTTTTTTTCCAACATGTTTACATACTGAATTAAATCACAACAATACAGCTAAATCTTATCATAGTGAATAATAATTAAATGTAATGTACACCATAATAAAATATATACACTGGAATATTCATACAAATTTCTAGGTTGGTCAAGCTCCCTCTGCTCTCTTTTTCTTTCCTTTTCCTTCCTTGTGCAGGAAATACTTGAACCACAGGACAAAATAAATACTCACAGACTATCACAGTTAACACTTTCAGAAATATGGAATTTAACATTTAAATTAACCCGCAAGAAACAATATCATTTAAAAGTAAGTGCAAAATAAATGTAGGGGCAACAATTTAACTCACAGGATTATGGAGGTTAGGTGATTTCATTGAAGAAGACATTGACTGAAAGGACCACTAGGTGGCAGTATTTGACTATGTCTCAAAAGTCATAGTGATTTTTATATATATATATATATATATATATATATATATATATATATATATATAGTCTAAATCTCAAGAATTACAGGACAAATCTGTAAAATTGGATCGATCTGAGCATTATTTGTTGTTCTGTTCTGTTAGTATAGGGATGTTGTTTGTTAATGTTTGTCAAGGCAGGCATTGGTGTGTTGTAATTTACCACCTTACTGCCTTCTATCATATCTCGGCTGCAGACAGCACGTTGTAGAGTAGTTGCTGGCAACGCATAAAACAAGTCTACAAACCATGGAGGGATCATTTGGTGTGAGAGATCACAACAGAAAGGACAAGATGGTGATACAGACAGCTGATGCCCTAAAAACTGTATGCGCCATATGTCCTAAGATGGACGAGTCGGTAGTGTAATGGACTGTAGGCAAGTTAAACACTTACACAGCAAACAGGAAAACAGTAATTTTAGAAGTAAAGAACATAACTGCTTTTCCTGAAAAAAGTGATCCGGGTTTGACAATTTAAAGCAGAAAAGTGTCTCAGAGAAAAGAAAGGAGAGAAAAAGAGAGTTATCAGAGCACAGACTGGCAAGATGGTGGACGTGGGAGAAACTGTATTAGATCTGTATCATTTTGAGAGTCTCTGTCTCCCTGTGTCTTTCATGCAGAGCCACAGAGGGGGAAAGTGACGGAGGCAGGGACGGGGGTGGGGGACTGATGGGCATCAGGCTCTTTAGAGGATGTGGGGACACTGTCGGGGGAAGAGAGGAGATGGTTGGCAGCACGCTCCCTTTTTTTCCATTCAACACTATCTGTGATCGGTTGCCCAGGCTGGATTCCTTCCTGATGCTGAATTCGTGCTCGTTTTCGTTGTCCGAGCTGCAGTCGCTCAGATCTGTGATCTCCAGGTCTGAGTCTGACTCCGGGTCCTGCTTCACCCCTCCTCTCCTCTCCGTGGGGCTCTGCCGGCCTGTCCCAGTCCCGGCTCCCAGGCCGACCGCTCCCAGACCCAGATTCAGCCCCGTTCCTAGAGGATTGGCCTCCACCCGTTCCCTTTCCCCCAATGACGCCCCGTTGCCAATATCCGTCCGACCCAATGACAGGCTCCCTGGGTAGGGTGGCAGGCAGAGTCTGACTGGCTGACCACCCGCCGTGCCGTTTGTCCCTCCGGTTTGCCCCGCTGCTCCCCTCTCACCCCCACCTGCCTCCCCTGGGGGGAGCAGGGAGGAGAAGGGGTGAGGCAGCTGGGAAAGGCTGCTCTGCAAAGGGTTGGGGTAAAACTGGGAAGGGTAGAGGGAGCCAGGGGGCAGTTTGGGGCAGTTATTGAGAGAGAAGGCCCCTGAGAGGTAGGGGTTGAAGCCCCAGGGGTAGTCAAAGGGTGGGTTGCGAGGGTACGGGCCCAGCAGGGACGGGGGTTTGGTGTAGCACGGGGCACCTAGGACAGAGAAAATCCAGAAATAGAGGTTAGCTCTCAGAAGGGCCAAAGGTTTCTTGACATACAACATCCAAGAATGTTCACTAATTATGCTCATCGGTATTAGCAATTATAATCAGAAGCCACAGGGGCCAATTCTGGCACGGCTGCTTTCAACAACAAAAAACCTGATGGTTAATTTATGCATGCCAGTACTGACTAGTACACCCACTTCACGCTGCTGAAAACCAGATGTGAACACAAAGATTCTGCACTACATCTAATCAGGCAGAGTTTAAATCTTCCAAACATTGTATTATGTTTTGTTGTATGTTAATGAGATGGGTTGCCACATCATCACAGTGGTGACAGTCACCCTGTTTAAAAATGTAGCTGAGAAATAATAAAGAATGCATCAGCACCCTGGTCTGTGTACTTCCAAAATGAATTCTCTGACAGAAGGTAAACTTGCAAACTGGGGACCTCCTGTCCCCCCAATGTTTTCACATGTCAACGTATCATTTTAGATTAACTTTAAGATGTAGCCAATTAAATATAGCACCATATTTTAATTCAGGTCCTTACTTGATAACAGCAAAATGTGGTACATTTGAGGTGATGCTGGAATTCAATTTTAATGAACAAACAAAAGCATTGCCTCTCCACCTACTGTACTTCCTTCCAACTGACAACCAACTCAAATATTCTCTCTCTCTCTGCTGCACCCTCACCCTTTCTCAGTCTACCTCACTCTCTCTTTCACTCTGTTATTTACTATGCAGGGCTAATTTGACAGTGGTGAAGTCTCTGCGTGCTGGGCCAGGAGTAGCTGGAAGACACATGAATATTGAATCAGTCAGGCAGGCCTCACTTGCTTATGAAAACACAGTAATGGGCGCCCACAGGCCACAAACTGAAGCCTGCACCCTCAATTAGGGCCTTCCTGCCTGGGAAGGGATTAGGACAGCAGGGACACATGGGAGGGAGAGGAGGGTGAGAAGGGAAGAAGGGGGGAATAGGACCTGAGGACAAACAGAGTGGGGAAGGAGGGGGGCAGGTTGTGTGATGAGGAGGGCATGTGTGTGTACATCTGTTTACACATTGCCTCTCTAGCTCTGCACATTCGTACACATTCTGATGCACGTATAGAGCGTACAGAAGTACAAACAAAGACAGATACATTAACGCGTGTATACAGACAATTAGGCAAATATCCATAAATCTGCACTGTGTTCGTTGACACTAATGAGAAAGAAGAGGACAATTGCGGAAAATAATGCTGAAAAGGTGGATGATTTCTCCTTATTTCAACTTGTTTCTTACCACCGCTGAAATGCATAATTCACCATCTAACCTGGCCTCTCTCACCTGAAGCACAGCCTCACTACGGGCTGCAATGGGACAGCCATCTCTCTTATTTCCTTTAACAATAAATGTTCATGCCTCCCCATATCCTCATTCCTCTCCATGCTCTCCTCTTTATCTCTACCTTCTCCTTCTCCCTTTGTTTAAGAGGGTCTGTCTGCCTATACCGAATGAGGAATGAGGAAGGCTTTGTCTCTGCAATACTGAAAGATTCCTATTTTTGCACTGGCACTTTTGACAAACTTTTATTAGCTCACCTGAACTGAGGAAGGGGAATGCGTCCAGTCTCAGCTTGTCTCCTTCGGGCCCTGGTGCTGTGGTCCCACGATCAAACAGGGACGTTCCCCTGCCAGACTCTGGCAAACGAGGAAACAGGGACTGTATGGCCTGAGCGACAAAGAGGGGGAGAAAAAAGAAAAATAATTAAATTAATTTGTGAACTTCCCAAATACAGCACAGGTATTGCTACAAATCTGCCCTGATGTCCCTGCTGCATTGTGCGGTGTAAAGTCACATGTTGACAGCAGCACCCTGCAGAGTGTGATGCAAACAGTGACAGAGTCGCAGCAAGGACAGGATAAAAAGGGGTGTCATGGGACTCGGGGTAAAAAGGGAGGTAGGAGGACGCAGAGGCTCAGAGACTCAAAGGCAGGAAGAGTACAGAGTCAAATGGAGACCAGCGATTAAGATTGTGGGCACAAAGGATAAATGACAAGGAGAGAGAGGGATTGTGGGGCTTCGTCCTGCGTGAAAGGACACAGGACGAATAGGACTGAGATCTGAGAGAATGACATCCATTCAGGATGTAGGGCAGCTGTGTGTGTGAGTGTGTGTGTGTGTGTGTGTGTGTGTGTGTGTGTGTGTGTGTGTGTGTGTGTGTGTGTGTGTGTGTGTCGGTGGCTGCATTTATTTTTTCTTAAATACGTGAAGGAGAAGGAGGCAAGGTAAAATAAATGGAACAGTTGAATCTCAGGAATCAAGGGGACAACGGGGGGATTTTTACCCCCCTAGCAGGACTTTGGATCAATATTATCTGTCACGATGCAGCCCCAAGTTTGAAAGGCGAGACTGTACTCCCAAGCTGCGAGATCTGCGTTGCTTAACAAACCGCATTAATGACCCGCCATTGATCTGATCTGACGCGACCCCTTTGGTTTCTATTTCTTTCATTTTCAATCAATGACAGATGGATACGCCATCGGAGACAGGGATGAGAGAAGGAGGGGATAACGCCTCCTTTTGTTTTAAGGACAAGTTAAAACCGTCCCACTCCACTGTCTCCTTCAGAGTCTGTGTCTCCTTATCCCATCTTAAGGATAGTGCAGACAAATGATGGATGATTCTCTCTTACTGTACTTTCAAGTTACGTGCAGTTTCTAGGACATTAGTTGTTTAAAATAAAATGATCCTCATACTGGCACTCACATCCAAGTTCAAAAATACTTGTGTACAATGTGTGCACTTTAACACATTTAAATTGATTTGTTCATTGTTTTATTTTCTCCAAATATAGTATCACTTCAAGTAAAGTCACAACATTATTTTTCAACTAAATTAGAAATGTTTTCTTTCTTTCTGCATTCTGATACCATTTATCTCTGTAAAAAATGTACAATCTCTCTGGGCAAATAATACGTATTCGATTATGATTACCATTAGAGTTAGTGAATAAAAGATAGACAAGACGATTACCACACATGCTCTTGTAAGAAGCGAACGCACAGCAGGGGCCTGAGAAATACAACAGTAAAATCACTAGAGTGTAATGGATTTCAGTTACCTGAATTAAATCACTATTAGTAAAAAAATTAAGGTGTAGAGCACAGTGTCTTGCTATTTCTTCTTCTTTTTTCTTTGTATCAGTTATCTCTCTTTTTTTAATTCCCTGTGTATTTGAGAGCCATTTTTATTACCTGCTATAGAGACACACCTAACCAAGGAGTTAAATAGAATATGGTCATAATTTAGATTTCAGTCTGTATTCTTAAATGTGCCTGACTTTAAATTTCAGGTTTTTTTTTTTTTTACACTTCATTTACTGCATATATTTGTCTTACAAAATAAATCCCTCTACCAATCCCACCCTCTCCCAGTCCCTTCATCCTACCCTTCGTACCTCTGGGCTGCAGTCTGGTGCGGTGGAGCCCCCGTTAAAGTGGTTCTGGGCCAGAAAGAAGGGAGAGTTGGCCATGTCCAAGATGGGGTAGTTCACCAACACAACCTTACTGAAGTTAAACTTGTAGGTGAAACGCTTCCCTTTGGTTTTGTGCAAAATGCGCTTGTTGTAGTAATACCTGCAAAGGAGGAGGTGAGGATAATGAAGAAGGCATAGAGTGAGTGTGTGTGTGTGTGTGTGTGTGTGTGTGTGTGTGTGTGTGTGTGTGTGTGGGTGTGGGGGGTTGAGGGGAGGAAAAAGGAAGAGGAAAAGGAAAAGAGGAGGGAAGGATTAATATAATGCTCGCATCAAGGTTTTGTGTCTTATCGCTAACAGAAATGAATAAGTAAACAAATTCAGTGCTGCAGGACAAGAGCGAGGCTGATTTCCCACTGTTTGTATTCATCTCCTTACTCAAATCAATTCATGTCTGTCTGACTGCCTTGATTCAATACACTATGGTTCTTTAAAAGGAAATTTTATTCAGCTGTTAGCAGACAAAAAGCAGAGTCCCTTTGAGCTTCAGAGGCCCTAAACATCAGGTCAACATTAGAACAAAAACAACAAAAGAAAATACTTTCCTACTAACTTTCACCATGCACAATATTTTATCAATTGAAAAATACTATGGGTTTTATATTATGACATATAATATGATATGGATTATTTCATTAAAATAATTGAAAATATACTATCATGATCCTGAAAAATATTGGTGTCTTAAAATGAGAAACCAAGCGTATTTCTATGCAGTAAACACATTGATTTCATTCAGAAAACACAAATTTGTCACTGTCAAAGTAAAAATAATTTTAGGAAGGATGGTATTTATATGAATCATCATTAGCAATTTGGACTTGTTAATATCCAACGAATGTGATTCGTAAATGTAAATGACATTGAGAAGCTGCCACTGTTTTCAACAGCAAAGCACCTTTACAAAGACAACAAGAGCAGTCTCCATGGTAACAACCTCAGGTGTCTCCCGCTGGGCATGTAGAGCCGTCGTGATGCCTGTTTCCTGTGCCACCCACTGAGGTGTCACAATGTACAGTCTGCCAGGATGCAAAGTTGATCAACAGTAAAGGCCAAACGTGGAGCCATCTGGCTCAGGTAAATGAGCCGAGTGCCCAGGTGGGGGAGCACTTGGGGGAGGGGGGGGGGGGAAAGTGGGATGCTGCAAATTGAAAAACCTGTGGATGTCTTATCGCGAGACAGGAGTTCAAATCTCGGATGCCATTTCTTTGAGCACTTAGATTCCTTCGTTATAAATTGACCACAGGGAGTGCACCAAATACAGAATGCATTTGACAACCTCAGCATTAAATACTGGTGAGCATGCTTCATTATGCAGACACACGATATCAAACAAACAGCAGCATGTAGGCATCAGCATGTATTCACAGTGGCTGCGCCCAGTGCAATGATGTGTACGTGTTTTGCTTTGCGTGGCAATTGTGCCGTGCCCCTTAATTGAGCAATTAAGTGAGGCTAATTAAGAAGGCTAATTGTGGCCCCAGCCAATTCATAACAATTAGACTCTGACGACAGCCCCCATTAACAAGAGGCCAAAGGAAAGCAAAGGGAGGGGGGTGGGGTAGTGAAACAAGTCGGGGTAGTGTGTATTTGCATGAGAAAACTGTGTGTGTGGTTGGGGGTGTAAACTGCTTAAGGTATGGAGTGTGAACGGTATAATTTTAATCACCTTCGGCAAGTTCGGTGCCGAGCAGTTTCCCCATTCTCCACTCTGAAGAAGTCCAAGCAATTTCAGACTGGGGCTTAATTTTAAAATCCCTATTGAATTTTTTATTTGGCAGCTCAATGGTGAACTTTCCATTAGGATGTCCACAGATAAGGAGAAATTGAGGGTATTGACGTTCCCCAGGAAAAGCCCCACCTTTATCTTTCCATTAAACCAACATGAAAAAGAGAGACCTAAGTGAGGATTTAGCCAAACAAGAGTAAACAACTTATGTAAACCACAGCGTGATAAACATCTTGATTTTTCTGATACCAACAGTGTTGTTGCTTGACATTTTATCACATCGCGCACAAACACGTACCTCAGTGCCCTGCTCAGCTTGTCATAGTTCATGTGAGGTTTGCATTTCCTTAACCCCCACAGCCGAGCCACCTCGTCTGGATCCTTGATGACAAACTCTCCGTAGTCCCCCTGCCATGCGATCACCCCCTGATACTCCTCCTTCTGCAACAGCTCCAGGATGAAGTGCCACAGCTGGATCTGTCTGGACCCAGGGCTTGACTCGGGCTTGTAGGCCCAGTCTGGGAAGGCGATCCCTGGGCAGAGGGAACAGGAAAGAGGGGAGGATGAGGTTAGGGCCTGTCATTTGTCTCGCTGCTTGCCGGGAGGGATCGCTGTCTGAATGACTGATGGGTGATGGAGGTGAGGGATGATGTGTTTAATATCACAGCACGTGCCTTGAGCGATGTTAGTCTGTGCTAATGCCCTCTAGCCTCAACAGATTGGTCAGTGGGATGATGACAGCTCGCTGGGAGATATCTGATTGATGCTGCTCGGGCCTGAATTCTAAAAGCCAACTGTATGCACATCACAGATGGATTTAAGTAGCTTTTTGACTCATCCCAAAGGGAATCAGGCACTAACTAGCCTTGTAAAAACATTAGATATACAACCAATTACTACCAGAGACTGAATTTGTTTACTAATGTGCGTGTGTATGGTTAATTCTTTTTAAAGAGCTGAAAGTTTGAGATTCATTTTAACATGTTTCACTTTGATTTTCATGATGATGGTTAGGTTTTATCATTTGCTTGTTTTGGCTGTCTGGTTATACTCAATTCACACACGTGACCCGGGTCTAGATTTAGAGGTACGTTTGAAGATTTCTGCACATGCGTGAGTGGTTTATTTTACAAAATGCATGACTTTATGCAAACCTGGTCAACAAAGAAATTATACCCCTTGCATGAGCTTGATGGGACTGACCTGGCGTCCAGAGTGCGGGCACCGGGGGGAGCAGCAGATCACTGACGCAGTTACAGTCCATACCTCCACAACACCTGGAACAAAACAAAGAGATGGCATAGAGGTTAAAGACAAAGTCAGTAAACAATGATTACTTGACTTTTGCATGTGAATTTGTACATTCTGAAAAACCAGAGGAAAGACATTTCATTGAAAAATATTTGCCAAAGCTAGATACAACTACACAGCAGGTTTATTTCAGTGAGTTGAAGTTGAAGCTGAAGAGTGTAAACTTTGTTGAAAATGGAGGTATTGCATAAGGGTCTAAGGGCATAATAGGAGTTCAACAACATACCTCAAATCAATGTGAAATATGGCAAGGTTATGTTTCTTATGTCTTAGGTAGAGATCAGGTGTTTGATGGATGTGATCTTGTGTGGCCACCTGAGGCTGTGTCTGATGCAACATGGTGGACATCCCTATAGTGCATTTATGAACACAGGGAATTAAATAGACTTTTGAAAACCAAGTTAAAGTTGGGCCATATTATACATTAAAATAGGAATATATAATATGGCTTGGCTATTCCTTGGTAGAGTTTAAAATTAAAAACTACAATGTTAAGTCAAAGATCTCTATGTGCAACATTATGATCAGGTACACTACCATTAGCTACAGAAACTGGTAGGTTTATTATAGTACAAGAGGAAAGGCTTTGTTTGTTATGTGATTTAGGCATTTGTAACAATGAGAAACACCTCTCAGTATAAGACAATACAATCCAACAGCACCACAAACTACAGCCTGCAACATGACCAGAAAGTTGAATCACCACCTCTCCCAAAAAAGGTCTAAACAAAAACATTATAACCTTTCATGGAGGTAGGATTTATTTTAGTTTAACCTAGCTGCACCTAATAAAATGGCAACGGAGTGTATAAAGTAGCATAAAATGGAAATTCTCAAGGACAAGTACCTCAGAATTGTATTTAAGTACGGTACTTGAGTAAATGTACTTGGTTACATTCCTCTACTGGTAATTATATAGTAGTTTTAAACAATATTTCAAAAAGATAAATCAAATTTCTGATTCAAATTTCTCTCTAAAACAATAACTGACTCAAATATATAATAATGGAGGTATATATTTTTTTAAATATTCTTTTGGGCTATTTTGGCCTAATTAATAGATAGGACAGCTAAAGAAAGTGTGAGCTAGAGAGGGATGACATGCAACAAAGGGCCCGGGGAGGAATCAAACCTGGACCACTGCGGTAAAGACTGAGTCTCAGTACACGGGGCACACACTCAACCAGGTAAGCTACCAGGGCGCCCCATAATGGAGATATTTTAATTATTCTTTTTAATATCTCAACTGTAATTTTGCACCTTTAATTTTTTACTAGTCTGGCTCAATGCATGCCAACCAGGACGGTTGTGTTTGGTTTAAATAAATACAAACAAGCCAGAGTGTTTTACCCCTATCGCAGAAAAGATAGGCGGTGTAGCCAGACCATACTCCATCGCTGACACAGCCCTGTGGAGATAGGTCTGGCAATGTGAGACTAGTTTTTACACACAACTGAGCATCACACCTGTGAAAGCACCACAGGTGTGCATGAAAGTCTTAGACAAACTGTTGATATTCAATCCATCGCATTGCGTCACACAACTTTTTATGTGCGAGCAGGTGATCTGAACACATCCCAAACAACGAGTGCATTAAATTACAGCTTATAATGATAATGTGTCCTAAAGAAACGCATATAGACTTCTGCTGAGGTAAGAGATTTCAGTGCTTCCATGACAATCGAGGGCAATCTGAGACAGGATCTAGTTTAGATATCACAGTTTCAACAGGGTTGTTTTACAAAGCTCAGATGGAAGAGATGCCCTGCTGCTACACTGGTATCTTTAATGCTGGCCTCTCTATCTCTCCCTTCACTCTCTGCCTCTATTTAATTATGCTCTGTGAATTTTGGATTTTCCCTCCAGCATTGAAATGGAACGTGAATTATTAAGGTGTGTTTGTATAAATTATTATTGCTAACTCCAGGCATTTCTCTCGCTCTCTCTCTCTCTCTGACCAACTCTTTCTATCCATCTATCTCTCGCTCACCCTCACCCTGCTTCTAGCCTTTGGATTGTGGCCCCTCTCACTCTCTCTTCCCTCTCTTCATCTTTCTTGTTTTCAAGTCGCTCCTTCTCTCTTCAAATATAGAGTTGGCATTCATCCTATCTCACTCACATATTTTTTTTTCACATCATTCATGTTATCATTCCTTATTTTTCATCTCTTTCTATTGGCCTCGCGGCTTTGCCCGTGCTCACTTTCCCATAATGAGTCAAAGTTGTCACCAGGGTTCAAATAACAGCTATGAGTTACGTCTTCATAAAAAGCTCCTCATTTTCACACGGGATTTTTTTCCACAAAACTATACTACACGCAGCCTGTTAGATCACTTTATATTCAATGTACCAGTAGGATATCTAAACACACATTGGCCTTCACACAATGAGAATACAGCTCTCTTACAAAATGTATGTCTTCCCATTAAACTTGATATAACCCGTACATCTGACTGAAGGCCTCACTGGAGATTGGCATGAGTCTTTAAAAAATAAGATATTCTTTGTGTTCAAGGTAGTCATCTATAAGTTTCCTCTTCGCTGTGCGCTACAGGTCATCAATACTGCATCATCTGTTTCCTTTGCCATGTTCTCGTGGTCCACAGTGTGTATAAGCTTGTCCCCTCCGAGGATAATATATATGTGTGCTTCTATCTGTCAGGGTCTCTCAAGCTACCTCTCATACCACCTACACACCGCCTACATCGATATCCATCCTCCCTTTCCCTATCCAACAGCGTAACTATACAGGTGAATCCTTCTTTCCTCTTTCCCACCTCCTTTCTATTCACACACACCTATCCACTGTCTGCTCCTCCGCCCAACCCATCTCCTTTTCTCTCCTGCTCTGTGTGTTTTGCTTCGGCGCAGTAATTTTCCGTTTGATTTCGGAGGTAATGCATTTTTTACAAATCAAAGAGGAAGCCAGGCAGCCCCCCCCCCTCCTCCTCCTACCTCCCCTCCCTCCCTCCTCCTCCCCTCCCTCCCCAGTCTCCCTTTCTCGCCCCCCTCGGCCCCCCAGGCCAGAGAGGAGATAAAGGAGCCCCCATCATTTCCTTGTTAGTTTTGATTTGGGCAGCACAGGGCTTTCAAGTTCCCCCCATCACCCCCAGAAACATTATAACTAGCAGCCCAGGGAATACTGTTCCTCATACGCACACACTCTAACACACACATGCATGCACAGACTGTCAGATACAGACACTCACAGATTGTAATGGATTGTACATGCACAGTAAACACACTGTCTTGAGCAGATATGCCACAAATACACAGGTATACACACACACACACACACACACACACACACACACACACACACACACACACACACAGAGAAGCTACACAAAAAATAAGACATGGAGCCCATAGATATCGACGAATCAATATAGACACACCAACACACATCTCACCCAGCTGAAAGAGAGAATGCACTTTCGTTTACTAAAGATGGTACTGATTGAGCGCAGACATGTATGCAGACAAAAACACAAATGCAACACAGAGCGACTGTGGACACAACAGTCCAGACAAAGGGCCACTCTCCCACAAAAGGCCACCTATAAAAACCCAGTCTGGATGATGGATCACACAGTTACCGGCATCAATGGTAAATACATACAATAGGGGCACCGGGTTACTGTACAGTCACATGTTGACAATAGCACCTTCACCGCTCAAAGGAAACCTCTGTTGTGTTCCTCCCCATGTTGTGGAGTGTAGGTCTACACTTGTTTTAGCAAACACACATTCCTGCTGCAAAACCCTCTGGTGTGTTGATGAGTCAGAGGCTTTTGATAATTCCGTCGGTTGAAAGAGTTGGCTGGTTTTAGGGACCGTTTTTCCTGTGTCTTTAGGACACTACAAAGATGCAGGGACTCACACACTTACAGTACGTTAGGTCAAGGCTGGTCGAGGCTGAAAGGTTATTGTGCTGTTCGACTTTCAAACAACCACACACAAAGTCTCAGAAAGGCCAAATCAGTGCACATCTTTTTTGGCCTTATGGGAACAATGAAAACCAGCTGTAAACACAATATCAAAATATTATCACCAGCTCATAGTTACTTATTTACACATCCAGCAGACAAAGAGGAACTTTAGCATTCATTTGGAGCGGTGTTTCTGGCCACTTGGTCAATGAAGTCCCATATTCACTCCCTCTTAGCTCTGTTTTCTCTCCACAACTCCTGAGCAAAGTATATGGCTATTTAGCTGCTGAATGTTACACTTTCTTCACAAGCTATAGCTGCCAACTTGGTTTGTCTGTTGATTATTGCTAGGCAGGTTGTCTACAGTGGGATTTTAAAGCTTTTTCACACACTTCGTAAGGCTGAGGGGAACTGCAGAGTCGGTTGATAAATCTTCATCACTATACAACCCGTTTCACATTACGCATATTAATTTGATCCTTTCTGAATATAAAAATATTGATTGTAGCAATTTCAAACTGTATTTTTTATAAATTTATAACTTTTGTGGTTTGCATTGTGTTTCTTCTATGCCTTATTTCTCTGCTCCTTTGCCTGTAAAGCACTTTGTAACTTTTATTGGAATCATATTTCCAATAATTCTTTAGAGTCATATAATGTCTCCTGATTTTTGCTGATTGGAATAAAACTGCTGAGATAATAGAAAAAGAAGAAAGCCTTATTACGTATGCTCATAATTAGAAAAGGATCAAGATTAAGAGTCTTCTAAAAACAACTGGAAAGTCATATGAGAATTTAAGTCATTACTTTTAGCTACAAACTTGATGCAACATTAGGATTAGTCTGTTTGCTACTTAATACTGTCTGAGAAAAGATGGATCAAAACTAAATTAGAAGTGTATTTCAAAAGAGTCCAAGAGTGAGAATTTGATAAGTTTCAGGTGTTTGGACGAGATCTGTATATTTGGAACATAACATACACACACTGATGCAAGTTCGCAATAAGGCTGGCAATCTACGGGACCACGCCCGTCAGCAAAACTGTTATACTTTTGGAGCCGAGGTTAGTAGGCCACTGACGGGAGTGAAAAGGAAACAGTGTGCGGAATATACTGTACTACCAACTATGTTTTGAAATTCTGCAGCGTGACTGGGGTAGAGGGAGGAAGGGGGGCAGCCTGACATTCAGGCAACATTATATCTCCAGTGCTGTCTAAAGAAGGAAAGAGTGATGGGTCACGATATAAAAAGATAGAAAAATATGAGAGGCATGAAGAGTCTGGCCTCTCCCGCTTTCTTTTTCCACTAGATGAAACAGGCTCTGCACATCTGTCTCATCTTCCTTTTTTTGGTTGCCCCTGAAAAAGGCCCAACTGAACCCTCTCTCTCTCCCTTTCTCTATACTTGCCTCTGTTCCTCTCCCTGGTTAGCTCTGACACACTGGTCAGCCTCAGGGTGGAAGAACAGAGGGACTCTGCTATGGGTTTGTTAGAGGAGATGGAAAGAAGGAGAGAGGAAAAACGAGGAGGGGAGAGAGAGAGGAGAGGAGGAGGAGGAGGAGGAGGAGGAGGAGGAGGAGGAGGGGGAGGAATAGAGGAGGGGGAAGGTTGGTCAGGAAGAGGGAAAAATAACCTGTCCATCCAAATGACAAAGAGAAAAGTCAACGCTAAATTAAATTGTATCACTAAATTGGCCTATAATTCTTCTGATGTAGCTAAATCATATCAATAACATTTTCAATAGGTCATACATAAATAGTACTTGATGATGTATCTCTGTTTTGTCATGAAGTTATATTATATTAATATTATAAGAATATTTTACCTTTTACAAAACACACAGCATAATGTAATATGCTGGTGAATATCTATCTATCCTGCACAAATAAATAAGAATGGTTCTCCCATAAGATATACTGTACGAGTATGAGATAAGATATATATGACTTAACTTTAATTAACTTAAACTTTTAGACTCTAAGGGTAACCAAAATAAATGTTCTTAACTTTTAGCTCACCCAAAATCAATTAGTTGTCCTTGAAGTTCACGGATTTGTGAAAATACTGCAAAAACAAGGGGCTTTCGCTTTTAATGAAGTATGATATAAAACTATACAAACTATGCTATACTACAAGCTGCAATGGAATTGGAATACACTGAAAAAAGCTGTGTGCTGATGTAGTTTTGGTTTAAAGATTCTATTGTTTAATTGTATGTTACGTGCCTGTCTTTTACCATCTTGATTAAGGTCAGGCCCTTCACTGATCCACTACAGTTCGCCTATCAGCCCAGCCTGGGAGTTGAGGACAGCATCATCTATCTGCTGAACAGAGTCTACACTCATCTGGATAAGCCTGCGAGCACTGTGAGAGTCATGTTCTTTGACTTCTCCAGTGCTTTCAACACCATCCGTCCGGCTCTACTGGGTGAGAAGATGACTGCGATGCAGGTGGAGGCCCCCATCATGTCCTGGATTGTTGATTACCTGACAGGCAGACCACAGTACGTACGCCTAAAGAACTGTGTGTCTGACAGGGTGGTCAGCAACACTGGGGCTCCACAGGGGACTGTCCTCTCTCCCTTCCTCTTCACCCTCTTCACCTCGGACTTCAACTATTGCTACCAGAGTCCTGCCACCTTCAGAAGTTTTCTGTTGACTCAGCAATAGTTGGCTGCATAGAAAAGGGTGATGAGAATGAATACAGGACTGTTGTGGGCAACTTTGTCACTTGGAGTGAGCTGAACCACCTGCAGCTCAATGTGACAAAAACGAAGGAGCTCGTAGTGGATCTGAGGAGGACGAAATCATCTGGGACCCCTGTTTCCATCCAGGGGGTCCCTGTGGACACTGTTGAGGAGTACAAGTACCTGGGGGTGTACTTAAACAATAAGCTGGACTGGACTAGACACGCCGAGGCTGTCTACAAAAAGGGCCAAAGTCGACTCTTTTTCCTCAGGAGGCTGAGGTCCTTTAACATCTGTCGGACGATGCTGAGGATGTTCTAGCAGTCTGTTGTGGCCAGTGCTATCTTCTTCGCTGTCACATGCTGGGGCAGTGGGATGAAGGTTGCAGACACCAACAGACTGAACAAACTGATCAGGAGGGCTGGTGATGTCGTGGGGGAGGAGCTGGACACATTGACGACCGTGGCTGAGAGGAGGATGCTGTCCAGGCTTCAGTCCATCTTGGATAATGTCTCACACCCTCTCTACGACACACTGGCCCAGCAGAGGAGTCTCACCCAGATGCACCACAGAGCGCCACAGGAAATCTTTCCTGCCTGTGGTCATTAAACTTTACAACGCGTCCCTCAGAGAGTCACACACCCCCTCTCTGTAATCATCTCATCTCAAACATAGACAATCACTTCTCTTTTTTATTGCACTATAATCATCTCAACATAGACAATCATTTCTCTTTTTTATTGCACTATTTGCACATTAACATTGTTAACACATTTCATTGTTAACACATTTCATTGTTAACACATTTCATATTTTATATATTATTACTGTATATTTGTTTGTATTATATATGTTAAAAGTCTGGATAATATATGTTGTGTGTATACCTGGAGTGGTAACAAAAATAATTTCCCCCTGGGATTATTAAAGTATTTCTGATTCTGATTCTGATTGGGACTATGCTAGAAATAAGTGTTCTCACTTTTATTATCCCTTGAATTAGCCTGTTTTATAGGTCCATAAATAAATTAAATTGCTCAGAATGACAGAAAAACAGTCATTGCTGAAAACGCAATAAAACTATTTTGTAGTGTTTAAGAGTCAAAGAACTGCACACACTAACGCTGGGGGCCATTTCGTTGCAGCGAAATTTCCAAGTTTGCTACTTTGTACCTTGAGCATAGTGTATCTTATACACAGTATATCATACTGTCATATAATAGAGTGAGGATTCAGTGCAACACTGTAATAGGAACAGACAGCAGTGCAGTACTGTCAGTGTATTTAACCAAGATGTATAGTTACAGGAGTACTGAGGCTCTGGCACTCTGCTTGTTCTCCCACAGAGCACCCATTACTCCACACTGCAGGGGCAAAGCTACTCAGTCCTTCCCACCGAGAGAAAGGCTATCACCTGACAGAACCACCAAACCAGAATATCATTCGGTGAAATTCAGTTTGTAACGTATACTCCATGTATGAGTGGGTATAATGGGTATAGTGACAGTGAGGCCAATGTGATCAGCGAGATCAGGGTAGGGGGATAATGGGTCAGAAAATATGTTTTAAAAAAACCCAGCCATATGACAACAGAATTTGATCCACAATAAACGTGGTCCAATAACAGACCTTAAAGCTATAGTGCGTAGTTTCTGCTGCCCCCCATGAGGAATTCTAAGTAATGACAACAAAACTTTCGGCGAGTCCACATGATACAAGCCTTCCATGACCGCGCCCCCCCTAGTTGGCTCTAGTAGCCAAGGAGCACACCGAGAAGGAAACGGAGGAGGTTATTATCTTCACTCGAGTTTCTGCGCAGAAAAGTCACCAGACGCCACAATCTTCTGAACATAGCCATACTGAGAAATACAGAGAGAGTTGTGTGGAGCTGAAAGTCTTAAAGGTCCCATGGCATGAAAATTTCACTTTATGAGTTTTTTTTAACATTAATAATAGTTCCCCCAGCCTGCCTATGGTCCCCCAGTGGCTAGAAATGTTGATAGGCGTAAACCGAGCCCTGGGTATCCTGCTCTGCCTTTGAGAAAATGAAAGCTCAGATGGGCCAATCTGGAATCTGCTCCTTATGAGGTCATAAGGAGCAAGGTTACCTCCCCTTTCTCTGCTTTGCCCGCCCAGAGAATTTGGCCCACCCATGAGGAAGAGAGAGACAGGCTTGCAAACAAGCAAAGTGGCAGTTGGTCAAGGCCAAGGCCAAGGCTGAATATCGGGAAAGAGACTTCAGGTTCAGTATTAGGGGACCACTAAGGCCTATATAAAAGCATCCAAAAAGCAGCATGTCATAGCACCTTTAGTTAGCTTTGTAGCAACTCATTTGGCAATGGCTTGGATGTAACGGACGTTCATTAATATCAAAAAGTTACGCATTAAAGCTTTAAGAATAAGGCTGGTATTATGCCATACTTTTCTTCTTGACAATAGTCTGGCTTTGCCAGACCTTCCTCCACAGCACTGCGAAGGAGGGTCTGGCTAGTCCAAAAAACATTCCGGGATGGCAGAAAAACGTGATCTGGTTAATTGGCATTTCTTTAAACCAATCACAATCGTCATGGGCGGCGCTAAGCACTGGAAAAAGCGAGAGGGCCACTCCAAAATAGCCTCAGGAAGGAACTTGTTTTGGTGGAACGTGTATGTTTAAAAGTTGTTTTAGTCGTGCAACAGAAAACTCAGATTGGACAGATAGTCTAGCTAGCAGTCAGATTTTTACCCTGCAGAGATCTGAGGAGCAGTTAACCATAGTCCTCATAAATCCACCGGAGTTTAAAATTCCAACACAAACAAAACGGAAGGTGATGGACATCCAACTGAAAAGAGTGAAATCCGGCGGAATTTCCGGCGGCAACGGAGCAATCCCTGAAGTGGAATGTCGAGGATACAGACTATCTTGACAAGAAATCTTATGAATAGACCGACCATTAGTCTGTCTTTCAATACTTTCCGACCTTCAGCCCCAAGCCCGTTTGTCCCTGCTGAAGATGTCATCCTTTAAAAATTAGTCACAAATACAAAGTTTAATTTATTTAGCAGACTAAGCAGGCTAAGTTAACAAGCTAACAGGCTAAGTTTCTTAGAACAGCTGAAACACTATTTTTTTTGCAGATGTTACCCAAACCGGTGCATTTGTTGGGAACAATTTTCATCTGCAGGTTAATAGACAGTGTGTGTGTGTTTATGTTGAGTAGAGTGTTTATGGCACCAGAGGAATTGATTCAAACTAAACTACAGTAGCCGTGTTCATGATAATAAAGGAACATGGCATCCCTCATGGCACCAGGGTAACAATGGAGGTCAGAGGAATATATACACAAACTTAATAGAATCAATTCCTTGTAGGATTTGTTGACAATACGAAATATATAGAATATCAGCAGTCTTATCCTTTATTGGCCAATTTCATTCATGTAGAGACGTTTTAGAGCTCTAATTATAAAGTCAGATGAAGTTGAGACTGCTCAGGTCATAAATAGGCTACTGTATCATCTGATAAATAAGGAAACCTGTTTTTTAGGCTTGAAAGGTGGAGAACTCCAACAAGTTTAAGAGGAGGAGAGTGGAGATAAGGATGTGAGCGAGTGAAATTAGTGTGGTATGGAACACTGGCCTTAAGAAAATAAGGAAAAGAAGGGGGAAAAGGATGAAGAAAAAAGTATCAATCGATAGGGTTAAATTATTCATCGTCATTAATTATCGATCGTTCTCCGCTGCCGGCTCGTCCGCCTCGCGCCAGAGTTGAAAGGAGGGAAAGCGCGCTTTATTAAAACCGGCTCGAGCCTCATTGTTTCATGTCCCGCGGCAAAGAAAAAGCTCGAGTTTGGCTCTGCCCGCGCTAGTAGAAAAACACACACGCACGCAAACACACATTGCTACACCTCGCTATTTTACGTTCTCCTTCTCTCCTGCTCGCTCTCTCTCTCTCTCTCTCCGGACGCGCGGGAGGAGCTTTGGGGAGCCTCGCGCAGTGTTCACGGAGCGGCTGTGTCTCGCGTGGATCGATGAGGGATCAATGGCTCGCGCTGACTAATAGCCAGAGAGCGCCTTTGATCTCGCGGCTGAGAGATCAAAACCTGCGCGAGAGGGAAGAGAAATAGGAAAAGAAACTGCGCCGGCGAGCTGACCTTCACACACGCACACGCACATACGCGAGCGCGCGCACACACACACACACACACACACACACACACACACACAAATTTAGGCAAAACCCACGTAGCCTACGCACGCGCGCAGCTTTTAGGAATATGACTGCAGGATATCCTACCAGCAAATTAACTATGAGAGATGCATTACTAACGAAACTGCAGGCGAATATGCATTGGACACATTTAGAATAATAACCAATCTATCTATAGGCAGTACCAGAGATCATTCACACAACACACACACACACACACATCACCTTGCTTCCTTGTCCAAGTTGTTGCTTTTGATTTTGACTTCCTCAGACAAGGCAATACAGTGAGAACAAGGAAACCATCTGTTGTTTCCAGTGAGCAGATGAGTGTCCTATGGGCTCAACTTCACGCCTATAGAGACCGAAGAGGCGTGTGTCTGAGTGTGTAAATGCATGCTTGTTTATGTGTGTGGAGAGAGAGAAGAGGTGGTTGCAATATCTGGAAAAGAGCAGTTTGAACAAGGCAATACAATTGTCCAAAAATAGAGACTATGTTTGTTTAGGATGTGAAAGCAGGTTGCTAACAACTATAGTTCTGTAATGAACTTCAAAAGGAAACTGTAAATGTATGCAGGTCCCTTAGGAACATTGCCGTGATAATAAAAGTGATACAGAGGTTTTAAGGTCACTATCATTTACTTCCACACACTGAATGAATATTACAGCAATTTGTTGTTTCCTGTTTTCTGTGTGATGTTGTTCTGTTTGGGGTCCTGGAGACCCAGGGCCCCATTTAACAGCTCAACAAATATTGTCATATTACCTTGATACTTTATTGAATTAATTTCATGAGAATTGCTTATTAACATAATTTGGAACTGATATTTAAGAAGTTTGCTACAGACAAATGCAACATTCATCTTAGAGACCACAGCTGTAAAATGGATTTCCATATGCTGTGATTGTTGGTGTATAAGATAGTATTTGTGTCATTTGAGTTGTATTATAGTTTGTTCATAAGAGTTCTAACAATGAATTTGACCCATATACAGTCTATGGTTCAACCTTTCTGCGGTCTAATTGACCCCAAACAAAAGCAACTACTGTGTGTGCAACTTTTTGTCTGTGAATTACTTTTTGGCAAATAAAAGGAATATATATTTGTTCATGCACAGAACATAAAACAAATACATGTGATATAAATGCTTTATGGTTACTTCCATATATTTATGTGCAAGCCCATTGTAGCAATGGGAAGGGGTACAGTACTTCTCTACTTGAATAATAATAGTGCCCTTATTAGTCACTAAGAACCACAACATAATTCCTTGCAAATAGTGTCTTGTTTTCCACACTTTTTACCTGAGGAAATGCACTTCTCTCTCTCTCTCTCTCTCTCTCTCTACTCATCCTCATCATGCTCTCTCTATCTCTCTCTTTATCCCCCCATTCACCCACCCTCCCCTCTCTGGTCAGTGAGTTACTCTCTCTATCGCGCTCACTTCCCGAATTAACCACTCAAGAAGTCACCACCGACTCAATCAATAGCTCATACATAAACCCTGCTATAATCGCTCCCCCAGCCTGTCTGTCTGCCCCCTCCCTCTCCTCTCCTCATCCTTTACTCCCTTCTTCAGCTTCTAACTGACACTCCTCTTCCTAACCTCCTGTGTGCCACCGTTGTCTTTGTTTATGTCTTCATCCTGTCCTTGTCTAATTATTTTAGACACTCTCTCTTCATATAAATCATAAAGGCTCAGTCATAAACACAAAGAGGGGGTAATCAAGATCTGTGTCTTTAAAAATCATCACACATCTGCTCATGCAGCCTGTGCAACTTCTCAAAGAGCCTGACCTGATGCAATGTTTACCTAATTATATGAAAATAAATGTTTTTTTCTTTAATGATAAAAGTTGCAGACCATGTGAGCACATGACCAAGACCTATCCCATAACTTAAGCAAAATAGCTAAACTTGCTCTGTATTTTTCCCAGAAGAGGTCACATTATTTTGCACTTATGTCACAAATATAAACATTTTGTACAATACAATGGAAAATGTTGCTTTTAAGAATTCTCAAACTACCCGTTTTGTTTTGTTTGGTTTACAGACAAGATTATAACATATTTATAAAATACAACATTTAAGACCTTAGAACGATAAAGTCCCGTACTTGTTTCTGTTGTTATTCCTGGTGTTTACACAGTCCATCAATCTTTATCAAGACTGAGACATGGTCTCAATGTGTGGCATTAACAAATATTTTAAAGGAAGGAACTAGGTTGGAAAATATGAACAACTAAACCTTAAGAGTGAAAACTCTGACTCATTAACAAAATGAAGTGCATGCATTCTCCATTACTGTGAGGACACAAAGACTGACAAAGGCAACATTTAAAGTCATTTAAATTGGGGCCACCTGCAGCATCTTTAATCTTTCTTTTGAAAAACAAATGCATAAAGAGGCAAAAATGAAAAATAATCCCATCCCATCTGGACCTGTAGTGTGTCTTGTACTGAATACTTTTTCTGAAATGTGACCTGGTGCTACTTTGGGAGTATTTTTAACTCCTCTGGTTTCACTAACCCTGCTATATTCCTTTAGGGACGTCATATTTGTGTAGCATCCCTCTAAAATTTATTACAGGATCACAGTAATTCTTTTAAGTGCAAGGGCACTATCGGCCCATGTTAGTGTGTCCAGCCAGAATGGGCCCAGTATTGCGTTATAGCAAAGACGAGGAGACATCAATATTGCATTATCTCATGTTTAACTGTGAGGCACAGATAGTTGTTTTGGGTGCCTTAAAGATATTGTATTACCAAAGGAGATATAGGCAGACAACACACACACAAACACAAGAGGAGAATAAAAAAAGGGAATAATACACAAAACACAGAGAATTTTAAAATTATCAGGCCTCTACACACCCTCTGCTCATTCCCCTTCTCTCTCACTATCTCTCTTTCTCTGTGCCTCTCTCTCCTCTCTCCAAAGTCTTTGATTTGTCCGTATGGTTTGATCTGCGAGAGAGCAAGTTTTGTAAACACATTTTTCACAATCATATAGCCACGGGCAAGGGGAGCGTAAGGCGCGGAGGAAGAAGAAGGAGAGAGAGAGTGAAAGTGTGTGTGTGTGTGTGTGTGTGTGTGTGTGTGTGTGTGTGTGTGTGTGAGGGACGTTTAATGAGCGTACAAGATGGAAAGACAGACTGACAGAAAATGCAAGGATGGAGTCTCAAATATGACTTTCTGCTGCACAGAGCAACAAAGGAGAGCGCACACACACACACGCGCACGCGCACACACACACACACACACACACACACACACACACACACACACACACACACACACACACACACAGACTGATGGTTTTGGCACAAGTGAAGCATCACAGGAGTTGACGAAATGTGAAGCAACAAGGAGAAAGGGGTGACACTCCAACACGATATTTCCCGACATCACACACACACAGACACACACACACACACAGACACACACACACACACACACACACACACACACACACACACACACACACACACAAGTGATGCATCTCGTTTGGGATGATGAACACAGAAAACAGAGAAACAGCGTCTGAAAAACAGATTATGGGGCGAGCCAATAAAGCGCAGAGCACAGACGGTAAACACACCGTGGTGTAAAGCTGAACTAATAAAAGTGCGAGGCTCTCATTCCTTACATTTCTTCTTTTTTTCACTTGGTTGGAACACTTTCTTTTTTCATCTGGCAGCTGCTAATCCGGTTAGGTTCGATTGGCTCCGGTAATGGCGCTAACCCGTCGCTTCTATACCGACTCGTCTACACGGAACACGACGGAGAGGAGGCGACTCCGGCTCGGTCTGAGCATCAGATAGACACCGGCGACGGTAATGACCGAAGAAGAAGATGAAGAAGAAAAAGGTGTGGCGCAGTCCACTCTAAGTGTAGCATATTTCTACCCCCAAAACTTTCGAACTTCCCTTCGTATTTGCAGTTCTTTTAAGCGAAAGAAGTGCAACTGAATGTCCTAGAAATCACACACAAAACCCAGGAGGAAATTTGGACTTCCTTTCTTGGGCAAAAACAACTTTAAAAAAATTACATTTCCGACCGTTTTTGCTTGATCTTACTCACTGCACATCCCATGCAGACGGAAAAAAAAAAAGTGGACTGATGCATGGATTACAACTCGTGCGATGTTGCGGAGGCCTAAGGCTAATAACATGCATGAATTATTATCCCACAATAATACTACTAATAACAACAATTATAACACTAAAAACAACAACAACAACAATAATAATAATAATAATAATAATAATAATAATAATAATAATAATATAAATTAACATTAATATCGATCCTAAGCCAAGCGCATGATATAACTTTCTGATAAATTGGCTCCTTCGACTTTTGGCAAAGCACGGGCTGGGGTTAGATGCAGGCCATCACATTTAAAGTGCTTTTCCACTTCGAGATTTGTTTGTTTTCCTAAAAGACGGGGAAACACTCCTCAACAATTCTGCAGAAATCCCTCGTGTCAGTCGTTAAAAAATGATTTTCTTTTCATTTTTCTTTTCCTTCCATTCTTTCCTTTTTTTTTCTTTTTACTTAGCCTACTGCTTTTTAGAAAGAATAGCTGCAAGCAATAAAGTCGGTTGTCAGAATGTGTGTGGAGTGTGTGCGCGCGTGTGTGCGTGTGTGTGTGTGTGTGTGTGTGTGTGTGTGTGTGTGTGTGTGTGTGCCTAGTTCAGTGCAGTGCACTGTAGCGTTTCCTCTTCCTCTCTCTCTTTCTTCTCTCAGTCTTTTCTGTCCGGGGAATTGTTCTCAACGTCCACAAACACATTGCAAATACCCGCCGGCCCAGCTGCATCGATTTCTAATTAGACGCCAGGATAATCGTTGGAGAGAGATGAAAAAAAGGAGAGAGTGATAGCGAAACCGAGTAAATAAATATATAAACAAATTAGAGCCCAGATTAATTGAATGAATATGAGCATCAAAAAAGAAACAAAGGTGATCTTGGCGGATAAACCTTGCGTGGACTGAACGGGAAATAAGGCTTTATATAGGCTACACACATGCAGAAAAAGATGCTTATCATTGAAATAAGTTCCTCCTTTTTGTGTCAAACGTTTGTTTTGCAGTAACTGATAGGTGCATATTGATCTGATAAAATCATTTTTAAATTCTGTGTTTCCATAAGTCGTATAGCCTATGATGTCACTGACTGCAGCAGAAAGCTCAATACACTGTCCCTGCAAGAAAACAAGGACAAGAAAATCTCTCTGAAAGTAATTAAAACTAGTTACAATCATTAGTTGTGGAATATGATCATAAAAGTCTGACCAAAAAAAAAAATGTGTGCATAGGCTAAGCATATAAGAATGTGACCCACTGATAATTGCTGCATGTGGTCTTGACCTGTGCCTGAAACGGTGACATCAATCAACCTTGAACTAAAGCCACAGCTGGATTATCCAACTTCTCTCTCTGTTCAGTCAAATTTCCACCCTCCCTCCCTCTCTCCCTCCCTCCCTCCCTCCCTCTCTCTCCCTCTTTCTGTCTCCTGACAGAGTGTGACAGGGGGTTAGCTGGGAGCTCAGGTAGCTCGTTTACTTTAATTAACGTTTCATCATCCTCGGAGCGGGACCGCGCACCGTATATACTCTTTCATGCTGCTCCGCCTCTCATCCCTGTTCTCCATCCATTCATCATCAGCCCTTCCCTCTCCGTCTCTCTTTCTCTCCCCACCTTCGGGCTCAACTCTCATCTTTTCTTCAACAACTCGCCATATCGCCCCCTGCTCTCTGTCTCATGTCCACTCAGGCATACAGGCTATACAGGATAATAATTCAAACACTTTCCTTCCTTCGTTCTTTCCTTCCTTCCTTCCTCCCCCCCCCCCCCACCAACTTCGTTACTTCTTTCCCACCCCTCAACTCCTTATTTTCTCTCCTTTGCACACCCACCTTTATATGCTATGACATCAGTTATAACCACATACTGTGATTACAGGCTGGTTTAATCATCATGTTTAGGATGCTAAAGTACAAATAAACTCGTAAACAAAGTCGATATAGGACCAATGTATGTTCAGACTATTAATATGGAATATTATAATCATTACTGGGACAGAGTGTGCTATTGTTCAGGTTGGACACACAAGGGGGGATGAGAGGAGGGTTATTGAGTGCTATTGACTGATCATATAATGGAAAATAAACCTCCAGTCGGTGATCATCATCAGGCAACCAACCGCAATAGATACAATCAATATTAGGTCTCTTTGACTTGAGAATCAATTAGTGAGCTAATGTTTCTATAAAAAGAATATCTTGCTATTATGATGTATGTTTAATAAATAATACAGTAATGTTTGTAAGCCAACTGGTCACTGTCCTTGTGTGTGAGATCCAGCAAAGGAAATGTGGACTACAAGTAATGAGACTGTACAGATGAAGGTAAGAGACTGAAAAGTCTGCACTTTGCACACTTGTCTGCACAATAAACATTAAAATGAGGAAATTCTATAAACTGTTTTCCTTAAAGTTCGGCTAACTTTTACGCATGTGTTGCTTCCAGTTGATGCGGAAATACTTCGCGTGACAGACTTTTCTTTTCAGTGTTTTCTGAGTTTCAGCATTATTAATAATAACTAATAGCTCCGCTCATTGAATCATTTCTCTTGTGTCTATAAGCTACTTGCAATAATTAGGCTACCCCTAACACTCATTTGAACTTTAAAACATTTTCTTGAGAGTAATAGAAGTTTTAAGTTTCACTACATTTCAAGGTAGTGTTTATTCACCAGTAAGCCATTTTTAAGTTTTAGACAATTGGGCTCATGATGACTCATCTTAACTTTAGGCCTTTAAAGGTTTATTTATGCTAATTGCAATTATGTAACAATTATGAATAGGATTAAAACTGAACCGGTAAACCTTTCATCTAGGAGTGTTTGTATTGATTATAACGGATATTACAATAATCCTATAATAATGATTTTAGATTATAATACAACAACAGTCATTCAGGGGATTCTACTGATACATAAAGTGATTCTATTGTAACAATGAAAAGATACAAGTTGGAGGATAGTCAAATATATGGATAGTCAAATCCCAAGTGTCTTATATTTTGCTAACTTGTTAATGAAAAAGTAATGATGAAAATGAATCGATAAAACCAGCAGTAAAAACTTGAGACAAACCAATAGCACTGAATCCCCTCGGAGTCGTCTTACGTAGAGCTGGAGTTTGATAAACCGGTGAAAATGGCAGGTGTTATATGAAGCAACAACAAAAAAAAGAGAAAAAAGTAAAGTAAATGCAGTTAGACTCATATGGTTCAGTGGGGCCTGGGCGTGACTCGTACAGGGCCTGGGACTCAGCATGGAGCATTTTGATAGTTTAAACAGTTTAAAACACTTACAGTGGTAACCGGATTTGTAGCCTTGTGGGGTTAAGACCTTGATGAAATCCACCGTGCCCACTGGGACTACAGAGGTGAGCACTCACATACAAATTGCCATTGCTAAAGAGAGAAGGGGAAGCCCCAACATCACAAACCTTAAACCCTATCTCTCTCACACTGGTTCAGACACACACAAACACTCTCCTACCCAGAGTGCACTGCAGCTGGCACCACCGACAGGGGATCACCCTATACCACAATGATTGCAATCAATATTGTGTGACAAGTGGGAGAACATTCAGCTTTGTTGAACTACAAACGTACGAAAGTGTTGACCTTTGAGAGAGCAGTGCAGCCAGTGACTGCTGCTGCTGCTCAATGGTGCCATCAATAATGGGGGACAAACTACAAGCCTGTTTGTCTAAATTTCCAGAGATGTACTATGATTAATTGGTGTCATACAGAAAGCATTTATACGTACAAAAAAAAAAAAATGCTTTCAAATGAAACAAATAATCATGGTGACATCAGGACCGGCAATTAGGACTTAATATAAAGCACACAATAAGTATGAATGATTAACCTAAAAAAACATTTGAAATAAGAGAATAAAATCATTATGATGTCCTGGATGTGGCCTGACTGGTAGCGAGATTGGACAAAGGTGCAAATAGCGTGGGTAGATTGGGTCTAAAGTCGCACCACAAAGTGAGCTGGATATTTGGTCTGCAGTAGTGTGAATGTCCTAAAACAGCTAGCATAAACAGATATTTATGGTAGAGTTAGACTGATGAATTGGGAGATATTAGCTATTGTATGCAGATATTTGTTTATATATAAATAAACATAAGATAGACAGAAACAGATTAAATAAGCACCTGTCTTCAGGGATCATTCTTCTGCATTTAAAAAGAAGCCCTAACCACAGCAACATCTTACTTAACCTCACCACCTCCAACTTGAACCTACACATCACAATTTCTCATAGCTACTTGTGGTTTATTATATCTATATTAATCTCACACGTAGTCCCAAACTTTGGGTTTGATGGGTTTATCATGGCGCTTCTACAATAACCCTGTTGGATCCATAATTTTTTTATGGCTCATGCACGAGGTTCACCAAAGATCTAGGAGATGTAATTTTTGGATCTCTGTTCGTGGATTTCTCCCACAACTGTGTCAAACTACTGTCTAAAAACTGGCACAGCTTTACGTTGTTGTTGTTGTTGTTGTTGTAGACTGATGACAGTATGGAGAGAAACCTTGGCTAACACCTGGCCACTGAAACCTCCGGTTACATCCCTTAATGTAATGTTATTTAGTGTGATGCAATGAGTCCATATAATAATATATCTAATAACAAAATTTGGGGGCGTCTGGGTGGCTTAAGGGTTTAAGATGTTGACCACATAAATGTCCCTTTTGTTGCATGCCATTGCTCCTCTCGTGTTCTGACATCTCTCTATTTTAATTGTCAAATAAAGGCAGAAATGCCATGGCGAAAAATAGAAATATGTAAATATGTCCCAAACGCAGTTTAGTAAGAGGTGAAAAGAAAATAAACTACTGGCGCATGCCAAAATGTTAAACCTTAACTGCTTTTCAAAGCTAATTTTATAAATCAGATTGAATTGACTGTATTAAGCAACTAAGTAAATTGCATAAATTGTTCTGTTCTTTTACAAATTTCTAAAATATACACATTTATAATGAAGAATGTTACAGAAAAACCTGCAGTCCAGATAACTCAGTAAGAACCAACCACAAATGAGAATCAATACGACTTAACACCACATTTAAATCAGCCTTGTTTTTGTACTGTAGATCGTATTATAGCCTTGTTTTCAGACAGTTTTATCTTCCTTACTGGTTGTTGACTGGGTTACTTGGCCCTTAGGGTCACAGAACATATACAGCACATTGATGAACACAAAATAAATATTTCAGACACAAACAAGACAGAGCAAACTCAGAGTTCAACAAGCACAGATTCTAAATGAATGGATATAAAGCCTCCATAATATACTGTTGTCACTTTTCTGAAGAACATGCTTTTTAAAATGACTCTTCTGTTATGACTGTTTCCATATTTACTACAATTCTTTGTCTTTTAATACCATTTCTGCCTCTTCCCATTACACAGACCTCTTAGAATTCATATATCCATGTGCGCACACACACACACACACACACACACACACACACACAAATTCAATCTCTCCATCTTTCTATCTGTGTTTCCATCTCCCACTCTCTCTTACACACACTCACACACACACACACACACACACACACACACACACACACACACACACACACACACACACACACAAACAAATGTACAATACACACACACTTGGACACACACACACGCTCAGTGCATGCCCCGGCCCCCGTCTGCCCTCTCGCCTGTGTGCGTGTCAAATCGAATCTCCACCTCAGTGCGTAGTACACCTGCTGTGCCGGCATATAATGCGCTGCATACAGTGAGTGCACGATGACGGATTACTGAATTAGACCAATAATGACAAGTGACACTTCTGTTACCGCTCCCTGAGCCACTGCAGAGAGATTGGGAGAGGTGTAAATAAAGAACAGACACAGCGACAGAGGGAGAGAGAAGGAAGAAAAAAACAACAGATCAAAAACAAAGGAAGTCATGGAGATGGAATGGGAATTTTCAGGTTGTTCTGTAAAAATAAATAAGTTCTGTTTCATCCGAGTGCAACTTCTGTGTCCTGTATCTTTTTTTCCTCTCTCTGTTTCCACGGTGACACTAAGGTCATGGACTCATGATGGCAACAAGAACCATATCACAATCACAAGTGACATTTTGTGTGTACCTTATACTAGTGTAAACCAAAACCTATATAGACTTCTCTCTCTTTTACCTTATACCAGTGTAAACCAAGATCATCATTTTCTCTCTCTTAATACAAACAAGGTCCAACCAGGGCGCCTGTGTAGCTCACCTGGTAGAGCGCGCACCCATATATAGAGGCTTAGTCCTCAACGCAGTGGTTGCAGGTCACATCCGACCTGCGTCCGTTTGCTGCATGCCATCTAAGCTGTCCTATCTAATAAAGGCCTAAAATGGCAAATATAATAATAATAATAATAATAATAATAATAATAATAATAATAATAATAATAATTATGAGGTCCCATCTGGACCCGAACTGGGCTTGAAAGTTACATGTGGTCAAGACATAAACTAAAGTAAAATCTAGGCAACATTGCAGCTGTTCTATGAAGTTTTGATGCGTTTTCTTAATGAATATACATGAAATGTAGAGCAGGGTAATTTGTAAGTGTCCATCAGTTGTAGACTGGAGCAGTGTATCTGCAGAATTCTGGCCCCCCATGGACCCAGGTCTCCGCAGGGTTGTGCTCAGGATACTAAACCATGCCAAATGAGGAAGAGGAGGTGCAATCCTCCCTGGGACCACATGAATATATCAGCCTACCACCCGGTGCTTCTGTATCGGGGCAAAGACTGACTAGAGGAGTGTGCATATAGAGAGACATACACAAACACATGCATTCATTCATACATGCACTCATGCAGAAGAGAAACTGAAAAACAGGGACTGTAGGTGTGATAGGTGTAAAACACTAGTAGCTGTCTGCTTGTTTTGGGGGGTTAGAGACAGACTTTATGATACAAATATCAATGAGAATATTTGTGTTGGCGCTCTGTCAATAATGTCAATTTAACTGCAAGGCTCATCATCCTGCCTGTATTGTATCATAATGGAGAATCAGCGGGGGATATAAGCCTGCCAAGTCCTCAGATCATTGTGCCATAGTCATGTTTGGCTTGCAAGCCAATGTTTCAAGGCGCAGACGACTTTCAAAACATACACCTTCTGTAGCGGACGAAGATGGATGTAGCCTATATTTGCACCCACTTGATAAAGGAAAGAGGAACAAAGATGAACACGGCTGCTGTGAAGAAGTGAGCACTTAACTGGGACAAACACACATAGAGAGGGAGTGGAGGCACAATTGGAGGTGGAAAAAGAGAGCACAGGAGCGAGAAGGCAATAGGGGAAGCACAGAGGAAGGCAGACAGAAAGAAATATTGACAAAGCCTAGATATACACATAAGTCACCCGACACGACCCGTCTGCTCCCTGTATTTTATAGAGCTGCTCTGTGCTGGCGGAACAGCATGACAGGCCAGTTCCTTCAACGGAAAATATGATCCGTCTCTACCCTTCCGCCTCTTGCTCCACTATCACTCCTGTTTTCTGTCTATCCCACCTGATATCATTCTGTCACCTCTGCGCCGGGCTCTTTTTTCCATCATCCCCCCTATTTCTTTCTTCCCTGTTCTTGCGTTTTTATTGGTGCTCTACATTCCGCCCGTCATGTTTCACTCCTCTGTTTCTATCCATCTTCTTGTCGCTCTCTTAATCCCCTCTCATTTGCTCTCCGCGGCCCTCATCCCTCCTGTTACTCTTCCTGCTCTCCTGGTGCCGTTTCTGCGTGCTGTCCCATTTCCACCTACTCCTCTCAGTTTCCCTCATTCTTCCTGATTCATTTCCTCTCCGCTATCTTTTCCATTCTATCCCCCTATCCATCCCCCTATCCACCCCCCTGCCATTTGTGCTATCCCCACCCCTCTCTAACCCAAGCTGTCCTTTGTCCATCTTACACCTTTCCAACTATATTTTCTTCTGACCTCCATGGCTTTCCTTTAGTTCATCTCTCACTCTGTCTCTCTATCACTCCTGTTAACTTTATCCATCCACTTCTTTAAACTGAATACCTTAGCTTCACTTCTGCCCTTTCCTTTCTTTTTGCAGCTTCCTTATGTCTTTTGTCTCTCCCCTTCTTGAAATAAGCATATGCATTCACCACATTATCCACTATTTTGCTGTTCACACTGTTGTCTTACACTCCAGCCCATTCCCTCCCTCCCTTCTTTCTTTCTTTTCTTTTCTTGTTCATTCCTTTTTTTTGTTTCTTTCTTTCCTCTCTTTTCTTCTTCTTTCTTTCTCTTTCCTCCCTCTGCATTCCAGCCAGCCCTCCCTCTCTCCTCCGCAGCCTGAGCACAGAGCCCCATGTGTCGGAATCAATTAGGGCTGAGAGCCGTCGCGGCCGTTCTTTCACGGAGGTAAATATTAAACTGCACCAAGCATCGAGGAGGAAGAGAAGGAGAGAGAGGAGGGGAGAGAGGGAGCCCTCCATCCCTAATCCACCGCATCGATCAGGCGGGGATGAGGGTAATATATTATTTTGACAAGATACGATTCTCCGACGCGCACCGCTATCCCCGGCGATCGATTTCTTTTTTCTCTCCTTTTTCTTCCCTTTTCTCCCCCTCAGCGAGTGGGACAGAGTTTGTGTGTTACTGTGTGTGTCAGAGATAGGGTGCGCGTGTGTGTGCGCATTTGTGTGTTGTTGTCGGGTGTCTTGGTGTGTGCATGTGCACTGGAGTGTGGATGGGTGACAATAGGAACAGCATTAGGAAATGTGGGGAAGAGATGAGGATGGTGCTGCTAGTAGGTCTGCACTTTTACAACCAAGCTCCTGTCTAAACAGCTAAATCACACGCTCACCCAAAGATGGATCGTTGAGAGGAGAATCTGTGAATAGTATTTTGCGTTTATTTTCTGGGGTATATGCACAGTGCAGCATACAAGCCAGGATGTCAGTGTTACACTTAGTCAAATAGGCAGAGATGACCTATTGTAAAGTTAAGTGTCCTCCCCCGCACAGTCCCCTCTGCTCCTGGGCCTCCCCTCTATATCGCTTTGTAAACTGTGTCTAAATGCTAAATTCACAGATCAATTTTTTTTATTCAACCTCTCCCCCCATCAATGCGCTCCCTCTGCCCCTGTCCTCCTCAAACAGCTTCACATCTTGCTGTCCTCCAGTGATGGAGAGTGTCCTACCAGCCTTATGTATGTATGTCTCTCTGTGTGTGTGTGTGTGTGTGTGTGTGTGTGTGTGTGTGTGTGTGTGTGTGTGTGTGTGTGTGTGTGTGTGTGTGTGTGTGTGTGTGTGTGTGTGTGTCTGCGTGCCTGAGTCATTGTATGCAACTTATTCTCACCGCAGGTCATAGAAATAACACAAAAAGCTTTCACACCACCTCCTATGGACAAAGATAGATCTAGTTTTTGCAGTGCTGTATTTGTAGTTTTATCAGAAAAATACAAAATTACTGTTATTAGCTTGTGTGATGTTTTTTCATTGAATTGGTAGTGTGATACCCACTGAAGATCAACAGCAGCTCTGCACAGCTTTTAGTTTAATTGTTTTGTTTCTCTGACCCGCAGATGGACTGCATGGTTGAGTCTCACAGCTCTCACGAACCCCATAAACAAAACCATAAGCAACCATCTAATAGGCTTGCGTGAAGGTGAACGTATGCTACCTGGCTAGCATGGAACTGCAGGAAATCAAAGTAAACCAGAAGCTAGAGAGGGAAGTCCAGCTTTCTATTTTCTTAGGTGCTGGTAGAGACCAAAATGTAGCAACAAGGCCTATAAATAAACACCAGAAACATAATTCTACTGTGATGCTCAAGCTTCTCTGTGTCTGCTGGATGCGTAAGTAGGCAAATGTTTGCTAACAGCTGAGTTATAACTACTTGATAATCTGTAAGTATATCCAACCTTGTCACCAGGCAAGAGCATAGATGATTATGCAAAACCTCAGAGTACATTCAGCGTTTTTTTGTAACGTCAAACGCCACTTCTTGAACATGACTGCTTTCTACAATATCTGTGCATATAACTACAGTAAGATTCAGTTTAGTGAAAGATTCTGGGTGTGATTTTTTTATGATTAGTTTAATAAGAAGCAAACATTAATTGCAGGTCTGTGACGTGATGCGAACATGCTACACACCAATCCACCACTAATGTAATACCTTGGGTATTTGGCTGGTATACTGTATCAGGTGCTCTGTTTCTGTGGACTTGTTTTGGGTTGTTTTCTTCCCCGTAGTGGTTAGAAATCGCTGAATGCAGCTTTAATTTTAAGTTTTTTCTGGGGTTAGGGTGATTATAGTAACTGTCAAGTTAAAGCAGGCTATATATATTTTTTTTAAATGCATCATACAAATAAAACAAAAATACAAATGAGCTCCTACAAATGAGATCAGGCTTATGCATGAGTGTGTGTGAGCACTTTTACACTAACTATCAAGGTTATCCAGTCCCTGTGAGTGTATCAAGAGCGTGCACAATTATATAAACCATTTCTAAATGCAAGTGTGCGTCTGTGCTCTGTGCGTATGTAAGTATGTGTGCCCGTGTTTTGTGTGGACGACAGTTTGGCTCCAACCTGTCCTTTTGAGTGTTATGGTGATACAAACAAGTCATGTCTCCATGATGCACACACACCCCGGCACCCGACCGGTTTCCTCTCTCAGAAAGCTCTGTCCAAACAAGCACGACATCACCCGCTGGTGTCTCCTCCAGCTCGCTCTACACTCTCTTACTCCTTGTCTCCCACTTTCTCTGTTTCTGCCTGCCGCGACTTAGTTTTCCTCGTTCTTTCTGTCCGCTCTTGCTTTTATTGTGCCATTTTCTGCCACTTTGGTCCAAGAAAGGGAGGCCATAATGCAATCTCTCCCCCTCTCTGTCCCCTGCTGTGAGGGAGAGAAGCTTGGCCTGTGTGCTGGGCCGGGGAGAAGGGGGAGAGACGGGGTCAAGGTGAGCTCTAATACACTATTGATCCGCCCCAATTGAAAACCTGATGGAAATTTTACCCCCCTCCCCTCCTCTCCCCTCCCTTTCTCCTCATCCTTCCCCCGCTCTCTCTCTCTCTCTCTCTCTCTCTCTCTCTCTCTCTCTCTGTTTTTCTCCCCCCTCCTTTCGTCTACCGCCCCCTCTCCCTTCCTATCTCCCACTCTTCTCTTCCCTTATGTCTTTTTTCCTTTCCTGTGTGTATCCTCACTGGTGTCTAGAGTCTTCCTCTTTTTCAGTGTCTATCGCAGTTCACTCCAATCTGTTTTCTCTCCCAGCTGAATGTCTCTTTCAACCGCTGACCACTTTCTCTCCCTTGCTATCTATCTCCATGCTGGGTAGCACTCTGCCTCCATGTCTTATAAACCGTGCCTTTAATCATTTCCTCTCTTCCCTTCTCCTCGTTTTGGTCTCGCCAGCTCCCCTTTTTCAAGCCTGTTCCTCTCTTTTTCCTTTAAATCCCTTGCTACTCCACCCCTCCCTGCTGTTTCTGTCTCACTCCCTCACTCATTTTCCCTCATCCCTCTCTCCGAGTGTGCATCAGATGGTCCATTTCTCTCTAACCCAGTGCATATTGATCCCTATGGCAGTAGCATGCAGGGTGAGGGCTGTGAAGACCGCTGCTACAGTGTATTAAACGCCACAAACGCTTTGGACGTGGGGCCTGAGACACGCCTCCCCGGCAGGGCCCTGTCAATAGCTGCTCCCTCCTGTCAACAGCAGCCAAATGGCCTCTCAATCTGGGACTTGTGATGGGCTTCAGATTGGTTCACAGAAACTGCAATGGATGCGCCACAGAAAAATAGACAGAATCTTGATGGGAGAAAAGCCAAGATACAAAAATGAAATTAAATAAGGAGATGTGTACAAGGTAATTGTTCCTATAATGGTGAACTGCTTTTAAAAAATAGATGTATTCAGCACTGATGTACTATAAGTGAATGAAATCATGTCAAATAATTTCCAATGAGATGCCTAAAATGTTGCAAAACAAAATCTATGACCTCAGCTTTCAATTTGCTCCATTCTTTGCCTTAACAGGCTTCATAATAACACACTCTTGTCCTGCAGTTATGTGGAACGGCAATTATGGAAGCAGTCGAGTGTGCTATATACTGTTCAAGCACAGCCAACAAAAGAGGCACAAACACTGGGAAGGCCAGAACAATAGAGATGGCAGCAACAGAAGTAAACCTTTTACAGCTACCCATTACATTCCCACTTAACAAGAAAGAGCACAACCTCTCCCTCTCTCTGACTCTATGCAGAGTTGGCTGCTATCACCGCACTGCTTGAGTGGGAGATAAATGGAGTGAGTGTGTGTATGTGTGCGTTTGATTTATGTACTGTTGTGTACGTGTCAGACGGCCGAGCTATCAGGACCACCATCTCCCAATAGACATAGAAATGCTACAGCAGTGGAGGGACCCCAGTGTCGACCCTGAGACCTCTGATACACATCTGGAACAACAGAGCACACCGAGCTGGGATTGGAGGGGTTTGGCGGAGGAGGAGGAGGAGGAGGAAGGGAGCTACCTTCATTGCTTCTGTGCTTTTTTTTTCATTTTCATTCAAAGGAGATTCGTCTTCACTTTGTCCCTCACTCTCCGTCTGTTTCTCCTCACTGATCTTCTCTGTCTCTTGCTGACGGGAGGGAAACGGCCTGTGTGCTTTCAGCTGAAACTCAACTTTACAACTTCTGTCTGCTCTCGGAGGAATAATCTCACAGGTAGCAGAGCTCCAACATGCAGACTGGAGGTCCTGGTTGGTTGCTTTCACATTAAGCTTCGGTCAACAGTGTTATTTCTGTATGATCCTGATCTCACGGGAAATGTCTGTTATTCAAAGGATACCAGTGTGTAAGAAAACCAGCACCAAAATCTTATGTACTACAAATTAAAAAAAATGTATAATATATATATATTTCACCTCTCACCCTCAGTTTTCCCTTCAACAGTTTTACATGTAAGTCGATCTATTTTTAAGTCATATCTTGTGCATGTAGTCAAATGTCACAACTTTGTAAAATGATTACATTTCACAGTTTGAAATGAGTCGCCATGTTTTCTGTATACATTCCATTGCCTCTAATTTGTCCACTAACAGGCGTTCAGAGTTCAGACACCTGTTTTATTTTCCCACTTTTCTCTTTCAATCACTCTTTTCTTCTCTCCCTCGCTGTCTCCTCTCTTTCTCCCCCCTCTCTTCAGCCTCTCCATCTATTTCTTTCTCTCTAGGAAGGAATCAGTCTCACCTTAATTGCTCTTAAATCGGATTAATGACTGACCGGGGACAACTTGACTTATAGTAAATCTCTTCCTCTCCCCTCTTCTCGTACATCACTCTTAAACATTTTATCCTCTCTTGCTCCCTTTATCTTTTGTCCTCTCTTTTTCTGTCCTCAGCCCTTTCTTCCTGCTCGCTCTCTTTCACCTCCTCTACCTCCTTCTTTCTCCATTTTATCTCCCTCCTTCTTTCTCCTCTCTCTCCATCACTCTCCCTGCGAGTCAATCATTCTTTCATCTTTTTGGACGCACTCTGTCATGCTTCAGCTCTGCTTGTCATTCGGGTCCCTTCATCATTTTTCCCCCTCTTCTTTTTGCACTTCTTTCGACAACTTTCTATCATCCTTTAACTTCATCGTCCTGAGATTTTGCCAAAACCTCTTTGACTTGGCTGTCACTTTGTCTCTCCACTTTGTCTCTCTCCCTCTGTTTTTCTCTCTCTACAAGGTTGACCAGTCGCAGGGTGTTGTGTATGTGTAAGCGCACGTCGATGTGGTCCTGTCATTGCCTCCTAAGTGCTTTGGCAATACTAGGGATCTGCTGTCATGCCAGTGCAACTAATCCCAATTGAATTACACTGAACTTGTATTGAGATGAAGATAAAGGACATGAGCGTCTGTCTGTGTGATTGCTCAAGCAACTCTCTCGCACCCAGGTGGGGAAAAAAAACACACATTCAAGAAATCAGTTTTGGTGACAATGACACCATTTTGATCATTAACCTAAATGAGATGAATGCCAATAAAACCACATACAAGAAATAAAAAGTGCATTACAGCTCAATAAAAAACAACTGTCACCATGTCATCCTGGGGTGATCTTTGTTAAGGGTATAAGGGCAAAGAAATTGTGCCACCTTCCAAACCCCTGCAGTTCAAAAAGCTGAGAGAAAAAAGAGGCCAGCCTTGTGGACAAAAGCTCATTTTCCTCTTGGTTGCACACTGCTGCAGGCAGGCTAACATGCCACAGGAGAATTCAACCACTCATACACCTTTGTTTTCCTCACGTTTTTCTCAACTTTACACACACAGCAGCAGAGCCATAACTGAGAGTGAACCAGGATTTCTATGTCAACCCAGAAGGCATGTGCATGGCTTGTCCAGCCTGAGGCGAATTTGATGCTCTAAGAGCCACAAAGTTGTCCCCTTTTTTTTTATCGTGACAGAGAAAAGGAGAATCTGTCATTTCCAAATGCAGACACATTTGTTCACGTTCCAGTTTTGCTTTGAGCCATTTCCATGTCTCCTTCTTTCTCCCATTTCTCTCCACTCGCCTACTCCTTCAAACCCTCCACCTCCCAACCTCTTTGCATGCCCATCTGCTTCACAGCGCTCCTGTATCTGTCCTCTCTCTCTCTCTCTCTCTCTCTCTCTCTCTCTCTCTCTCTCTCCTGGATTTATCTGGGAGCATTTATCTCGGTGGTCCTCCTTTTGGCCCTAAACGCCCGTGAGGACGATAAGAGTCGCTGGGATTTGTCAAATTGTGCACCATTGATTAACTGACCTTTCACGCCTGCAAGTCTCTCAGCCACTCCACTAACTGCCGACAGGCTAGATAGAGAGATATATGGATACATCTGGCTGTTATTATTGTGTACAAGTTTGTAGTTACCAGGTGTGGCAGCGAGAGACGACCACGGGAGAGAGGGGGGGCACGAGGGAGATGGTGGGAAAGATACAAAGGAGTCCTTCAATTGCCCTATCGGCTTAGAATGTAACAGGTAGAAGTGTGTTTACAACCAAACAGTAATGCCTGTTGAATAATGAATAATGAAACACAAATTTTAAGGTGCGCCAAGGGGCTAACATCAGACAAGTAGAATTAGGATGGAGCAGAGGAGCCAGAGGATACATTCAGACATTGGCTGCCTGGCTGGAGGAGCATCCTTCATGTGACCAGTTATGGCCAAGGGCTATTGCATGGCGCACTGGACACCTTTGATTATTCACAGACAGGTCTGTGTGGCTTCATCACCAACACATTTTCAATAGCAAGAAAGAGGTGTTTGAAAAAACAAAAAAACAAACCCTGAATCCAAAGGTGATCAAGGTATCTGACCAAGGAAATCTTGCAACGTTCAAAATTGAAGCTACACATGATATCACTATCAAAATATCTGTGTTCATAATAATCTGAGTTCCTGAGTTAACAGTCAGTGAGAGAGAGACTCAAAGGTTTCCTATTGTGCAGTAATATATCTTTAAAATCAAAAATATAGCCCATATAAAATTACTATTTTATCTGCAAGTGTCACAATTTCTATCTCCACGTGGACACACTTGGCAGTTGTGATCTTCAATTTTAAATTAACAACATGACTCCTCCGATGGAAAAAACATTTTGACCTGAAGTGACTTCACTTCCTATAATGTGATATGTAATATTTGTGGATATAATGAGCGTGGTTTTAAAAGACAAATGAAGGCAAGTGTAAAAGAGAAGCAGAGGGAGACTGAGATATTGGCAGGTTGGAGGAGGAAGTTTACCCACCTGGACCTCCGCGTCGCCCCGCCTCAGAGATGCACCTGAGGCCGAAGCCCGATCACCGTCTCTCGGACTGGACTGGAACTGGTTCGCCGCTGCGCTTGTTGTTCCGAGGAGGAGAAGTGTCGCTGTCGTGCTGCACAAATGCGTCTCTAAAAAAAAAAAAAAGAAAAGAAAAAACAGATAGTAAATTAAATTATAATTATGGACACAAAAGACGAGTCTGTGTGGACAAACTTTTCATTCAAATCAGAAAAAAATGAAATCAGAGCAAATGAACTCCGGGACCAGCGACGCGTCGGTCCAGCTGAGTGGAGCCGATCCTGGCGCTTGTGTTTTGTTGTTTTCCCGCAGGACCACTGCTGCCACATCGACCACAGATCAATCACCTTATTTACTCTTTACTGTCATACAGTAGAGGAAGAGATGCCAGCATGAGAAAAAAAATCACTAATACCCCATATACATGACTTAAATAGTAATAAAGTACCATCTTCCTTCTTCTTAGTGCGTCTTTTGCGCAGTTATTTGCAAATAACTTAGCCTAATCGCAATTGATGGTATTCATGTGTCGAGTTGATGTCTCTACAATATTCCAACCAAATCCCCACAGTGACTTATATTTCTGCTGCATTTATGTAGAAGTCTTCTGAAATGTATATATGAGGTTATAGCTCTATTTGCGCACCGGGTGTATCCGGGTTTATCGGTACACAGAGCGGATATACAGAGGCCCTGAACGCAGCTCAGCGAGAGGCTCTGCCGTCTTGTTATCGATATATGAGAAGGTTGCTGGAAAGGATATTGACCGCACTAACTAGCCGCACTTTGATCATACGAAATTGCTTTCCAGATGACAACACATTAAGGATGAGAGCACTTTTTAAAAATCAAAACCTGCCTCGCGCAGCAGTCAGAAGTTTCTTTTTCCGAATGGAGGTGGAGATGAGAAGAGGTGAGAGCCCCCATAAGTCGACTGCCTTGATAAATAAAAGAAAGCAAATAGTCTATTTCCATGAAGAGGAAAAACAAAGAAAATAGAAATATATTAGGAAGGGTTACATCCAAAATCATAACCCGAAAAGAAAGTGTAATTGAAAGCATATAGACATATAGGCTATTGGACATAATAATAATAATAATAATAAAAAAAGACTCAGGTAAAATCTACAAAGAAAGAATTTAATACAAGATTATGATTCTATCAATTCTCTAAAAAAATAAAGCAAAGGAATAGAAACAAAGATAAAAAAAAAAGAAACAGCCATGTTTATATTTTCTTTCTGACGGCGAGTGAATTACAGACGGAAAAGCAGTAAATTAGTTACGTATTTTTATTCTTAAAGATTAAATCAAATACATTAATCGGAGCAAATACAATTATAAAACGACTTTTTGGAAGAATCTAATAAGATATTTTTTTATAAATATAAATGAAGTGGAAAAGGAGGAGTTTCAAGTTCTAACAGGATGCTTTAAGAAATAAACTCTTGAGTGTACAGTATTCCTTCGATATAATAGCCTTATAATAATAATAATAATAATAATAATAATAATAATAATAATAATAATAATAATAATAATATTACTTTAAAACGAAAATAAGTGATATCCTGTTTGTTATATGGAAGCAAGATAATGCAATCGATTATTATTATTATCATTATTAATATTGTTATTATTGTCAATATTATTATCCCCCCCCATAAAGAAAGGGAGCAGAGAAGGTCTATCAGTGGCTGGAGAGATATTTATAATTATCTGCCTGCACAGTGTGGGGTAAATAGCAGCAGCGTTAAAGCGCTGATATTATAATAACACAATTAATTGGACGGGTTAACGAGTTCAAAGCCAGCCGTGCAGAGGTGAAGGATGAAGGAGGGGAGGGTGAGTGACGTGGGGAGAAATTCCCCCCAAATGCCATTTCATGTCGGAAATATTACCACAAAGTATCGACAGCACAGAGACGGATGAGACGGCCGGCGAGAAGCGACACAAGAGCCACTGAAATAATCCGATTAAAACGGCCTGAGACTGGAGAAGAGAGGGTTCAACACGTTGGCCTGAAACTTCACACACAGGAAACACAGACAGGACGAACAGTTTCAGGCCAACAGAGAGAGAGAGAGAGAGAGAGAGAGAGAGAGAGAGAGAGAGAGAGGGGAATGTCTGATTGTAAAGTTACAAAAACCCCAAACTATATTTTTAATGATTCCGGAAAGCAGCTATAAATCAGAAGAAAAAAAAAAAAGTATTATTTTTATTTATTCCGTGTACTTAATTAAAACAAATACCTGCAGAATCGATGAAAAAAATATATAACAATTATTATTAATGTTATTGTTATTATTCTATGTTTCGTTAAATGTATTTGCTGTTACTGTAAATTAAACAAATAAACCTAAAGCTTTCTTCAATTGTAAATCTTGTTTGTTTTTTCTGTCAGAAAAACACGCACACACTCCCACGCAACAAACGTTGTTGCGGCAGGCTGGTGTTGTGTAAAGTTAGATGTGAATAATTGACGCCAGGGTTAGGGTGGATCCATTGATCGATCTCTTAATCTGCAATAGTTACATGCGTGTATTGATTTACAAACACTGTTTATCTGGATATATACTGGCACAAATAATTGATGGAGTAGCCTACACCAATGGCGCACATAAATATGCATCAAAGTTGTAAGGGGGGTACACACCTAAAAAGAAAAAGAAATCTGAGGAGCGACCAGCGGATCCACATAAAGATGAGCACAGCCTATTCCAAATATTTTTTCAAGTTCGGCTCTGCACTGTATCGATGGGCTCACATCTGAAACAAACATGCGAGTCTGAGAACACATATATAAATCATCGGCTCCACTCTTGTGAGAGTAAACTTCGATATTTTCCTTTGGTAAACACATTGACGGATGGTCACATGGTCCAAGAGTTGGAACTATACTTGGTTGTTTTTTTAGGGGGTGAGGGAAATGTGGATTTGTGTAGAACTGGGAATATAAACTGAAACATGATGGGCTATAGAGGGCTATAATTAAAATTCTTTCAAACAAATCTGGCTCTTCAAGGCAGGAGGGTGAACTTGAAATTGATTCCAAATTTTAGTCGAGAAACTAAAACAATTGATTGATTGATTGATTGACTGATTAAGATAATTAAGTATAAACGATAAACCAAAATAGTAGCACGTGCTATTACATCCCACATCTGAGGATAAAGCACAAGCAGCATGACACAAAAAATAAATACAAACGAGCCCAAATATCTCACTGACACACACACACACACACACACACACACACACACACACACACACACACACACACACACACACACACACACACACACACACACACACACACACACACACACACTTTCTAACATATTTATAAAGGTAAATTATCCGGGGTCACTCACTCCCGTCCTCTCTCTCACACACACAAACACACGAAAACACACGAAAACACACACACACACACACACACACACACACACACACACACACACACATGCACACGCGCGCGCGCGCAAAGATGGACCAGAGAGAGAGAGAGAGCGAGAGAGAGAGAGAGAGAGAGAGAGAGAGAGAGAGAGAGAGATATGCACCGGCTGAGGTCTCGTGCAGCTCTGTGTGAGTGGCTGTTTAATTGACTGATTGATACGGCGGTGTGGAGGTGAGGGCTGGACGCCTTAACAAATAGAGACACTTAAAGGCTAATCCGGGCCAACGCCGACAGCTGAACGCATCAAAGTGCTCCCGTGTAGCCGAGACTTTTACACCTGCACATGCAATCCAAAACCAGGATACTTATTTCCCTCTTCTGCTGTGTGTTATGCTTACAAATGACTTACACTTGCACAAAGTTTCCGAAAAGAAGTCGAGAGCTAATAAAACAAAATCCAAGCTTTCAGATAATGGCAGCAAAAAGAGGCTGCGTAAATTACGCACGGTTCAACTTTTTGGTTACAATGCAATCCTCAAACTGATAATGATACAGGCAAACAAGTATTCCAATAGCAAAACCATTAAAATAATGAACAATAATATCGCCAGCACAAATCGGTCGTGTTCATATTTTAAACACACTCACTAGTGCACCAACAACCATAACTTTTTCTCCTCGAGAAAAAAACAAAAATCCCCCAAAAACAAAAACAAAAAAATTAAATATTAGAGCCTATTATATAATGAACAAAGCGGACAACATACCTCCGGTTTTTATTTTCAGGGAGTGGTGTTAAAGCGCTCACCGGCTGAAGTGCGACCAGTCTATCCACACGCATTCACTCTGACGGCGCAGCGATCCAGCGACCGGAGAGGCAGCACTACTACCAACCTGAACCCGGGGAGGAGAGCGGAGGGAGGGAGGGAGGGAGGGAGGGGAGGGGGAGGAGGAGGAGGGATGAGAGGAGGTGTGTATCTCTCTCTCTTTCTCTCTGTGTGTGTGTGTGTGTGTGTGTGTGTGTGTGTGTGTGTGTGTGTGTGTGTGTGTGTGTGTATATAAGTAGTTAATTAGTAAATCCCCATTCGCTGTGCCTCGGGTCGGTTTCTTTTCCCCGGTCGACAAGCCGAGAGGAAAGAGAATTTGAAGTAGGATTCGACCCGTTTCCGCTCCTGTGTCTCATATATGAGGTTTGTGTGTGTGTGTGTGTGTGTGAGAGAGAGAGTGTGTAGTGTAATGGTGAGTGTGTTTTCTCTTTTAGGGATATCTCTGCCACCACAAGATGAGTCTCTCCATCTCCCCTCTGTCTCCCCTCCTGGCCACCAAGGAGTTAACCAACATGTTGACTCCAAAAGTTGCTCAACTTGAATTAGGGAGCCATGACCCAAAGAAGCAAAGAAAATGGTCAAATGAAAGAGTAGCTGGTCCCAACAACAACTGGGTTCATTGTTCCTGACAGTATTTGAAATTACAGAAAACCTCCACCTAAACCCAAAACTGGATAGACTGAAACTAGACGAATCACTGCTACCTTGCCACAACAATATTATTCTTCCATGAATGTAAATGAAACCAAAAACGTCACTCACCAAAGCTCGAGCTCTACCTGTCAGTCTGGCTGTAGTAGACTAAGAAGAAGAAACTTACTGTTGTTACAATTACAATTTCCCGCTGTCCCTGCAGCAAAATCCACATTATGATGAAACTCATCTGTCTTCAACTCAATATTACCTCTATCAACCGTCTGCCTAAAAAAGAAACACACACACACACACACACACACACACACACACACACACACACACACACACACACACACACACACACACACACACTAGAGAAGAGCATGCCCTGGCTCTGGTGCCAGTAAATCGAATCTGCCCTTGATAACTTTAATTATTTAATTGATCCCCAATCAGCAACTTAATAATCAATTAGGTAAACCTATGGAGCTCACTTGAGTGTAGAGAGCCAGAGTCTATGATAAGGGAATCAAAAAATGAGGAGAAGTGAAGGGATCGAAGGATGAGGAAAATGGGACTGAAGCTGGAAGGAAGAACGGGATGCTGTGTTGTCTGCTGGGTGTCTAGTTGAAGTTCCTCTGACTTATAATGACTCTGACAGTGGAATGAGGTCACATTCTTGTACTGATAACATAACATGCACCCACTGCTAAAGAGGGTAAGGGTCATATCAGATGTTGAAGGGAAAAAGCAGCTTTAGGAGGCGATCGTTTTTGGGTATCTCTTGTTTTTGTGCCGAGCAGAAGTAAGATGCCAGTGAGAAGTATTTTCACTGGTGATAGTGGATTGACTGGACTAGAGTTGAAATGATGAGTCACCTAATTGATTAGTCAGAAAATCAATTAGCAACTATTTTGATTATCGATTTTTTGTTTAACTTTTTAATGCCAAACATTCAATGATTACAGTATCTGAAATAATGATTTGCTGTTTCTTTTTCTGATTTTATATCATTGTAAATTGAATATGTTTGGGTTTGGGACATCATCTTGGACATTTTTCGCCCCTTTCAGACATTTTATAGACCAAATGTTGGATCAACTAATCAAGAAAACAATCAGCAGATTGAACAACGACAAAAATGATCATTAGTTGTACCCTTTAATAATTTGCTCCTCAGTCCCTTAACTTGTGTTTAAACAGTCCTTTTTCAAAATGAAAAAAAAAAAATGGTATACAAAACTGTTGGAAGCCAAAAAACGTTGAATGCTTGGAGCAATGTTGGTACAACATGGCCATGGTCCAAGCCACAGCCATACACATACGTCACTACACACTCAGATACAACCCATGCACCTCTTTATCGCCCTCTAGTGTCGACTGCTGATCTCAGCCTTCACTGCTTGTTAACCCCTCCAGCTGACACTTTCTTGACTCCTTTCCTAGATTTTTAGGTTCCCACCTGCAAACAGCTGCACTGGGTGTAGCTTTTTGTATTTGTTTGTGTGTATGTATTTTTTTTCTTCTTACTGTATGTCAAGCTTGCGTGTGTGTGTGTGTGTGTGTGTGTGTGTGTGTGTGTGTGTGTGTGTGTGTGTGTGTGTGTGTGTGTCGGGAGGAGGGAGTATCAGACGCTCACACACTCAGCAGATGAAAGCTTTGCCAATACTGCGAGTCCCCTAAGGGGCATGGCAATATTGATGTGACCACTGGTGTGTGTGTGTGTGTGTGTGTGTGTGTGTGTGTGTGTGTGTGTGTGTGTGTGTGTGTGTGTGTGTGTGTGTGTGTGTGTGTGTGTGTGTGTGTGTGAGTGTGTGTGAGTGTGTGTGCACGTGTGTTGTTGGTGCATGACAGTATTTGCACATGTATGCAGTGTCTGTTGCATTTGTACATTTGCCACCTCTAAAATCCAAAAGGGCAAAAGCAGATGCAAACACTGAAACGTGCCAGTAACCTCTAACCACTGATCTCAGACCAGCACATTCTAATGTCCATAGCGGGGTGCTTTTTCTTCCCCGCTGATCCCTGCTCGGCAGCTGGAGCGTCTGTGCCTCTGACACCTGGGAGGTATATGTGACAGAGTGGGGAGGCGCTGGAAGAGGATGAATAACTGACCTATCACATCCCCATTGACTGAGTTAATTAATATAAGTAGAGCAGGGGATTCTTAGCTCACTTTTCACTGTATGGATTTGCTGTCTCCTCACATTTGGTATGTTTTATGTCTATTCAATGCAAATCCAATGTGTTCTGTCCCGCAGCCCGATCATGACAGCTAATTTTGGTATGTGAGCTGTTCTGATAGGGTGGATTTTAATTGTGGCACAACACAGGGCCTCGCTGTGACTGATTGATATAAAATCTCATGTGAATGGATGTCAAATTGCAGCAGAGAGAACTGGTAAAAGGCTCACATATATTGTGCATTATATTTCCGCTTGAGGCTACTGTATACTTGTCAGTCTCTATGCATCTTTCAGATTTGATCATGCTAAAATGCAATGTTTTAAGAGAATAGCGGAGGTTCTTGTTGGCACATAGGAGTGGGAAGCAGTGAGAGCAAAATAAGAGGGACAGGAAGGAAGGACAAGGAAATCCTCATAGACTCTTATACATGCAAACACTTTCTTCTTCTTTGTGGGTGTGAAAGACAAAAGAAAGATAGAGAGGAGCACTGGGGGAAATGAGCAGGACAGACAGGAAGACAGGCAGAAGAAGATGGGAAATGGAGAGAAAAGGAGGGGAAAGAGAGCAAGAAAGAGCTCCACTGCCTAGTCTTAATCTGAGCTGTTCTGATCAATAGCCCATTTCCCATTGTTGCCAGAGCTGTTCGATCGCTACACCACGGAATTAACACACCCACTTTAATCTAGGGGGAGAGGAGCGAGGGGAGGGAAAGAAGGGGGGAAGGGAAAAAGGGGGTTAAGGGGCTGAGTGGGGAGCAGCTGTGGAGGCATTCTCAAATGAAATCAAATCTAATTGTTATCACTGTAGCCGCTGCACTTATTACTACCACTGTTACAATTATCCACCCACCATATAGCTCTTTTTCTCCCTCTCATACCTTGAATCATGTGGTGTAAACTGGACGTAAATAATCCGAATTAGTGTTTGTTTCATTTTATCGGCTGTAGATTGGATTGGGAGGTTGGGGGGGAGGGGGGGAGGGGGGGGAGACTTGGCTCATTCCTCTGTGACAGGGAATGGAGTTTGTGGTCAGGTATATTGTGCCGGATACACTCTAACATCTGGCTGTCTCAATTAAGCTTGGCTGCCGTAAGACTGGTTCAGCAAGGTTTCACGAGATAATGCTGTTATGTTACGAGAATGTGTTCGAGATCGCTGTGTGATCTTATTAAATGGATCGCCATGACATTTTGAACAGAAATGTATCGTTTCCAGAGGATGAAGCCTCATGACTTTGGTGATTCCATTACTTTTCCTCTAGCGCCACCAGGAGGTTGATATTTGTGCTTTTGAGTGAAATGTCTCAACAACTACTCAATGAATTTCCGTGAAATTTGTTAAACACATTTTTTCCTTCACAGGATGAATTGATCCCTTAGAGACAGATATCTCAAAACCTAGGCAAATGACGACAAAACCATTTGCATCGCTAGATACGATATGGTATATGAAAACATTTTTGTTATTGTTGTTTTACATTTGGGTAAATTGAGCCTTTAAGATTGGATTGTGTAGCTAAAACTAAAACAGTAAGTCTGTATTGAATTTGTTGTTTTACAAAAAAAAAAAAAAAAAAAAACACTTTCTTTACGGTGACTTGAAACCAAAACTCATCTTGGGCAGTATTGTACGTCATAAATACATCAACAGCAGGTGCGATATGTCTTTGACTTCAAAAGACCATGGCATGTACAATGATTACAGGTTGCCACTTTCAATACATGAAATGTAATAAGCATCAGCTTAGAGTAACCATGATTTCATATCATACACAGTGCTGGCAATCTATTCAAAATCCATTGGTTACACCAGCTATAGTCATTGCCATTATTTCTGTGTAGTCGTGGGACATAATGGAACATATATTTCTTTAAGTGACATAAATGAAATGCCAGTTAAGATACATATGTACTGTATCTTGAACTGCTCTGATTAAGGAGACCAAACAGGCAACCAAAGTACTTTCCCCTCTCACAACAAAGCTTTCAAATACTAATTCCATTACTAAAGTGAATACTTGTGCTTATGCAGTACCAACACTTGAGTTTATATTAGCTGTTGAATATTGTAGTCCACAGCTTTGGGTGTTGCCAAAGGAGTCTTTGCTTACTGCCTTCCACTGAGACAGCTTGAGGGGAAACCACAGCACAGAAGCTCTTCCCTGCCACCGGAGGCTATACCCAACTTTTCCTCCAATCCATTCTACTTACTCTAGTTCTTTTGAAGTCATTTCATAACAGAGCAATTTTCTCGTTAGCGTTTGGCTTTAATTGTGGGTAATTAAGCGTGCTCCAGCAGTGGAGAGAGCGCTGTTCGGAGGACTGGGGGGAAATTAGCCGTAGTTCATCTGTGAAATATGGGGTTAAGTGGGAGTCGGGGCAGGAAGAGGAGAGTGCTGAGGGGGGTCAGTGACTCCAAAACAGGGGGCACGCTGTCAAAAAAGGAAAGCTGCTCTGGGTGTAGCGGAAGATGGGAAGGTAGCAGAAAGAAAGTGGGGAACACAAACAGGTAGTTTAGCGAGAGACACAATTCAAACAGTAGCTCAACAGTGCTGAACAAGGCACTGTGGGGAGAGCAAGAAAATGATGAGGATTTGGAAGAGGAAGGAGAGAGAAATGAGTGGACACAAGCTCAAGAGCTTAAATTTGTGCTAGCATACTGAAAGGGGAAATACACGTCTGTAGCAAGACAAATACAGAAAGGAGAGGCTACATTTACTTGCATGCCATCGTACTGTAATCTGAGCATTTAGTGCATGAATTATGTGCAATAAAAAGAGTGCATATAAATGGCATGATGTTGCTCACTAATGCAGGAAGTTTGACTGTAAACATGGTACACTACAGATAATTTTGACACTGTACAACACTCCGTATAAACAAAAGAAAAAACCTTGCAGATACAGTATTGCATATTGTTTCAGCAAATATTACTACAAACGTCTTGCGCATCAGATACCCTAAATGACAGGTGCATCAAGGCAAAACATTTGGACAAAATGATGCTTTTTGTCTATATGATTTTACATACAGAAGATCTTTGGACCAAGATGTTGATAAATGAAGTACAATTGATTGAGAGTGTGCAGGAAAATGAGTTACATTTTAAATTAGTGTAAAATGAGTGAATTTCATACCATTGCCTCCCTTGAAGTAACAGTGTATGTATACTGTACAAGCAACACCCTGGGGTGGCACTAACTGTCACCAAGTGGATTATGGACTTTACACAGAGTGACCCTTGATTAAATGCAGCACCCTGCTGAATAGAGCCCCTGCCCTTCGCATCCATTAATGCTTTTATTTTAACCCCATAACAGCTATAAACGTCGCTATGGCCATAAAGTGGATGAGGAATGATTGGAGTCATTGACTGTACTGTCAAATGCTCAGTGGATGGGGACATACTCGGCTGGGCCCTTTATGAGTGCTTCATCCCTCGGAGGAACCATCCCCACTGACTATAATGAACCTGTTAAAGCCTTTATAAATATTGGCTCCCATGCTTAGTGATCGTTTGAATACCTCCGAAATAGAGCCACGTTTGCAAACAAGTGGCTGGGCGTTGGAGGAGGTGAAGCTAATACCTAATCAATGGAGGGACGCTCCCTTGCGGTGGGCCCTCACGGAGCCTTGATTCATACAGAGGGTGCGGATATATTGTGGTTTAGAATAAGCACAAAACTGCCATATTGATCAACACATTATCAGTGTCAATAGGGAAAGTTATTTCAGGAAGAAGTGGAAACTGCTGGGGTATTGTTGGCATAGCCATGCAGAAAAAAAACATCAAGACTGCAGTGGGAACTAATCATCTTCCCGCCAGTCTTTCGTCTGAGAAATTCAGACCTAAGAAGTCTCAGGCAGGGTCACTCTCCCCATGTTGGGGAGCATGTTGTAGATTAGATGTGAGACCAGGTTCTTCAAACCCTAGGAAATCCAAACATTCCCTAGTCGACAAAAGTAAGATTCTCTTCCTGATGAAGGGAGATATTTAGATCTACGAGGTCTTAAGGGAGGCTACTCTGCTACATTTCAATTACTTAAAGGAGAATAACACGGAAATTTAATGCTGAATTATCTCATTTGAAAATATAGATCTGTTAACCAACATAGTCTGTGCCACCGTGAGATACTCCAGTCAATTTGGGTGTACGCCTTGGGAGTCCTTTATTTTCGGCATGTAATGTCATTTATGACCTGCTGAGCAAAAGCAAAAATTTAGGACATAATATGATAAAAGAATGTTTCTCTACATTTAGTTATCTAAATGAAGGGACATATCTCAACAGGCTACTCATCAGATGCATTGTAGATTAGTGAGTACTATTTAAGAAATGCATAAATTCACGAATGATGTAGAAATTTGAAACGCTGCATCTTCACCGAAATATAAATGGCAATGGATCAATGTGGCTTTTTTAAAGGAAATGTGTCAGTTGAAGCTACGAAGCAGAAGAAAAAAAACCATCCAACTGACCAAATGACTTATAAACTACAATCAATCTACTATACTAAAGTTTTTAACTGGCAGGGTTCAAATTCATATGTATACCAGCTCATCAATGGAAGCTCATCACTGTGTTCAGTCACATTTGTCAGCCTATTCACAAAGTGAAAACAACATGTTTCGTCTGTTACTGCATGGCTAACACACACAGATGACATTCCTCATTTTCCAGCACATTCAACTATAGTGTACTATAATTTCATGCTGCACATTGGATTTTGATCTATAAATGAGACAATCAGCTGGAGCCCTTTCAGTTTTACAAGTGATGTTTTTGACCTTGTGTGATATTAACTTGAAATCAATGAAAAGGTCATGTACCAGGTTTTTGACACCTTTTATGTCAGGAGAGGAACTAGAAGCAGTTTTACACAGTAAGCATCACTGCATTATGTAATTAGTGTTTTTAAGGAAACAGAATGTTGGTTTCCTTGGTACAATGTAAAACACATCATCTTAAATTCAAAGACGTTGGCTGGTAGTGATCTTGGAAAATCGCCATAATAAAATGTTGAGGTGCTATTTAGACAGCGATCTGCTCAAGGATTTTCTCCATGTGTGTGTGGTGACAGAGCCTATGTGACCTTGACCTCTTGAGGTGCCTTCTCTTGTTTTGAAACTGAAATCATGAAATTAACATAAAGCTCGCAAACATTGTATGAGTTCATTCATGAGTCTCTTCCATTCTGTAACAAAGCAACAGCTCCAGGGTGTGTGTGTGTGTGTGTGTGTGTGTGTGTGTGTGTGTGTGTATATATATATATATCAGATGGACATCAAAGATTAGTCTCACTGCCCTCTCTCTTCTTCATAATCACAAAAACTGAGCAGACCACCCGAGCCACAAGAATATGATGTTGAGATCTTAAACTGAGTGAAATTCCCTTTCATCACAGCATCCGCAAGTTAAATATGACCATATTTGTTATGCTTAGAGGTATTGAAACGGTGATAGAAAGCTTCAACATATGGTTTAAGGAAACACAGATGCCACCTTTAAATACATGACTTACTGTTAATATAAGTCTGTGGGGATGCATTTACATGTATAACTGAGTACACAGACTGCAGCTGCGTGGTTATGGTCACCTATACGCATACCGTATTAATCCACAATATCATAAGATAAATACATACAATACATCAAATATTAACATACGACCCTGCGAAAGCGCACACCGTTGTGACTTTGATAACTTTTTGAAGTGTACCTTCATTTACCAAGTTCGTGTTCCACTTCCCCGACCGCTCTTAAACTGTTCATCTCACATTCGTCTGGCAGCAGCCTCACTCCTTAACGTCTCGGTCCCTGAAGCCGCAGTAGGATACAAATCACAAATGAAACGCACAAACACGTTTTCACGTTATAGCAGAAACCTTTTAGGAATTGTTGCCGATCTATTTTCAGGGAGACGTATTACGTACTGCGCGCTGTTCGACAACTCTCCAGCGCACGAGCGTACACAGCATACATCAATCAATTTCTGCAGGAGGTGCGCATGTTTCCCTCTCACCAAAGTGCATTATACGTCTCATGAGAATCTTATTTCTGACGCGTTTCTCAATTATTAATGCCACTTGTCAGTAACAGAATATGGAAGTAGGATGCTTACCTTCACCGATGCAGCTTCATTGACATGACCGGCAGCTCCCACTTGGGTTGTTGGGAATCCTGTCGACTTGCGCAGAGGACTGATGGTAATTTGGACAATTTAACAGCTCGGACCGCGCATCCTTCCACCTTCATTAAACTACATTGGTGAAGAGTTACACTGGCATGATGTTTGAGTGGCAATGTGAGTATTGCCCATGGGGGGCGGGGGGAGAAAAAATCAAGATGGGGAAGTAGCGCGCAGGACTATAGGTAGAGAAAAGTTGTCCTCGGAGCAACAAAAAGTTGACAGAAAAAAAAGTGACTCCACTGCCACCAGTTACTGTCCGAAATTGGTGATGATGTAGTATACATAAAACAAAAACAAAAGGAAAGCCGGGAGAGGGGAGAAAGCGCGAAGGGGAGAGATCCAGACGCAGGGAGCTGAGAGCTCAGAGAGAGAGAGAGAGAGAGAGAGAGAGAGAGAGAGAGGGGGGGAGAGAGAGAGAGGGGGGGGTACAGAAGGTGCTGAGCCTGAACCTCCACCTCACATCAGCCAGACTGCAGTTAAGTTTCTATCAGCTTCAGACTGTGTTGTGCACGTGTTCCTGTGGACGCGAGACAGAACATTGACCTACACAGTAAAGAGACCGCACAAGGAAAAATATATGTAGACGGGTGGTGGCCAGAAAGCGGATCGATCGGGTTATAATTTTGTCCAAAGTCGAGGGAAAATAAAGTTCATGGAGGAATAAAATTTGAAAACAGATGGCGAATCCCGTCGCCCCTAAATAAGATTCGATCTCTGGGAATGGAGTGTAGATAATATTTGGTAGGACGTTTGATGAAAATGACGGATTTTTCATTTTGGACAGGTGGGGATAGATGGAGTGAGGGGAGAGGGGAGGTAATAGAGGAGGTGGGGGGTGGACGTGGAGGTGAAAGAGGGTGAATATGATGTGTCTAGGGACAGAAACTAAACTTGGGAAAGGAGGACGCAGTGTTTCTCTCCCCCCCTTCAGATTTCATCCAAGGATCTCATCCCCTTTCCCTATTTGCCCCCAGTGCGCACACAAAACCCCCCCTTCCACACACACACACACACACACACACACACACACACACACCTCCCCTCACTTTCCTCTCACCCCGCAAAGAGGGGCGGCGGGTGGAAGGAGGAAAAGGAGAGAAAACAAGAATACCAAATAAATGAGAAATTTTCGTACAGGCCCCGCTTCCGTGCGTTCCATGCTAGCAATAACAATTAAATATCGACCGCTTTCCCGGCCGGGGAGAACCTGAGATACCCAGAGACTGCCAAGTACCGAAACCCCCCTCCCCTCCATTTCTCCCCATCTTCCACATATGCACTCACTCACTCACTCTCCTCCTTTTCTCGTCATTCCCTCTCTATATACCTCTTTTCCTTCTAATCCAAGTCCATCAAGACAATCTCTTCTAATTTGGTGTATCTCATTTCTCTTGATTCTATCCCACAACCCATTTCAGCTCCACTTTCATCATTGCTGATTTGGGGGTGGCCTCTCGGACACACTCCCATGTTCTCTCGATGCAGGAGGACTTCCTCACACCATGCATCTTAGGTTATTAAAATCAATTATGAGATTGAGATTCCTGTTGCTTTCCCTTGGATGTTAAGAGCTCAGGCTCATTGGAGCTACTGGCACACTCTGCTTCAGCTTCACTCTGATGTGTCATTTTCAGCACATCTGTGTGTCTGGTTTTTTAAACACAACATGCTTACAAAGGCACTTATCCCATCAGCATTGTATTATTAAATGTAGTGCTGTGTTTTAAAAGAAGAACAAATACAGACACAGATGTGTTAAAAATGAGCAAAAACGTTGCACGTGGAATGTCAAAACCAGCAGAAGAAAAACAAATATCAACATGACAGACTGTAGGTAAATGGGTGAGCTGCTGTAAGACCCAGCAATGCTTCCGGAACCTCTTACTGGATTGTATTGTGTTTCCCTTTATGGAACTGTTTTCTTATCATGGATGAATTCATGTTCGGCATTTTATTTGTGAAACCTGCAAGGTTTGTTGTAGAATATGGTGAGCTATAATTGGGTGATAAAAGATACAAGTGCCCAAATAAATGTTGCAGAGGTCAGTCACAACCAACCAAACTAAAGAAATCAACATGACAAATAGCATCTTTTTGGCTATGCATTGTTAAAAGATGGCAAAACGTTGAGCTCCTGTGAGATCCACTGACTCTCTGAAAACCTCTTGCCTCTTACTAGACTGTATACTTTCATGGCATTAATTTATGGTGGATTAATTCATTCTTGGCATTTTATTTGTGAAACCTTTGATGATCATTGTAAAATATGGTGAGCTATGATTTGGTGGGACTACAGACAGTCTAAAAGATCAAAGTGCCCATGCATCAGACTATATTGTTGTCTGACCTCTGGCAGGATTTTTCTGTGCGGTACACAAATGCACCTTTTTGGGATTTATTTCAGAACCAGTGTGGCTCCTTGTGCAATATGATGACCTATAACCTAGTGCTCTATATCCAACAGGGAACAACGAAGTCTGGGGGTTTCAGACTTTAGACCAAAAGACAAACAGGTAGACTCCATTCCTTTGCAACAACTCCTTTTGTTGATTGACAGGCCCCCTGGATTTGTGCAACTCGTGACAAGACTGCCAGAGGAGTGGCATTATGTTGGACTTATAAGTCCTGAGCACGCCAATGCCAACTTTCCAAACGAATTGCACAACTATCAAAAGTTTCTCCATCATTGTCGTTGTGTCTTCTCTTACTCCTCTTTATATTTTTTTCCGCCTCAGAACTTCTCTCTGCTCGCACCCAAGCCATTCAATTTCTATTTATTTCACCCCCCACTCCTCGAGCTTTCCCTTCACCGCCACCCAACACCTCCTCTCGGTCTCCCTCATCCTTCTTCTCATCTCTCCCTTTTCACACGTCCCCGCATCTCCTCGCTCGCTATTAAAACCAATTCTTCCCCTGTTTTCGCCCTAATTCTCCTCCCTCCATCCCGCCGTCTTCTCCCCTTTCCTTATACTTCCCTCCACCTCGTTATCTCCCCCGTTTGACTTTAATTAGTTAATGCATTAATTATCTACGCCCCAATACCTGCACCATTAACATACCCTCTCCTCCCTGTGGCTCCCTCTCTGCCTCACCCCGAGGCCGCTGGGCTGGAGATGCTGCATGGACACACGGGTGGGCGCACACGCACATACACACAAAACTGTTCACTCCCTTTCCCTCCCCTTTTTACCCCATGCCTCCTTTTCACTCTATTCTATTTCTCGCTCTTCCACTCTTTGCCCCCTACCTATTTCCCCCCCAAGTAATCTCTCTCCCCCCGTCTATCTTTTTTTCTGCCCCCCTATACTCTCCTCTTTTTCTCTCTGTGCCTTGCAGTCGCCTCTGCCGGCTGCATGGTCTCTCTCCCCGGCGACGGAATTATGAAAAATGCGCCCATCGACAGAGCGCCTCAGCTTCGATTAGCCGAGATGGGACATGACAGGCCGCGATCAATACTTATACCGTCCTATAACGTGTCAACTAATGAATCAATCTCGGCTAAATTTTCCATTTTTCAAAAGCCGACGCGAGAGACTGGAATATCCTCTTTTGTAAAGATATTATTATCGATTTCGTCGGCAATTTGACATCGGGGGTAGTTAATTCCACTCTAGAATAAAATTGAAAACACTTGAGATTGAAGTGAGAGAGGGAGAGAGAGAGAGGGAGAGAGGAGGAGGAGGGAGGCAAGGGCAGGCAGGAGGGGAGGGGGAGACGGCTGTTGACTTGATAAAAGAGAATGGGAAGATGGAAGGAAGGGGAAAGGGGATAGGAAGAAGAGATACTGCTGGCAGTGTTGCAGAGACAGAAGCAGTCTATCTATCTATCTATCTATCTATCTATCTATCTATCTATCTATCTTTCTTTCTATCTATCTATCTTTCTACAATAAACATAAAAAAATAAAAAGCAAGGGAGACTATGATGAGGGTGGAAAAAACACCTACACAAGACAAACTAATAAGGCCTTGCATTAAAACCTACCACATTTGTGAAGCTTATACACCTCTATTTTTGTTACAATTGTGTCATAGAGGTGTTGAATTAACTCTGCTGTAATTTTAAAGGCTGTAGATCCTGTTTCCTGTTATTTTGTCAGACTCCATTGAATAAGACATACAGTGAATAAATGCTGCTCCTGAACATTTTAAAACATTGTTATGTGGTGAACTCTAGCCAGGGTTTGTATCATTCAAGAGGTTGTTTTTAAATGAACCATCGGCCGGTCAAAATGAAAAGTGAGATGCTTAAACATTCCTCATCAAAACAGAAGTTGCATTTCATGAAGGTAGGAAGTTGGTGTACTAGTCATAGCTTTAGATAACTTCCAACACTGTAAACGTGTGCATTTTATGACATATTAACAAACCGTAAGTTATGATAACACACCGTCAGTGTGTTCATGTGCATGTACGTGCACACGCGTGAATGTGTGTGTGTCAGTAGAGAGAGGCAGAGAGTCAGCATGTGTGTCAGAGTGAAATATAGATGGAGGAGGCCGGTGTGTGTGAGGGTCAGCAAGGTGCAGTGTAACTGTCGACAATCACAGCCTTATTTACCTGTCAAAAACACTATCATCCCACACAGCCCCAGCCAAGCAATTTCTCCTGTCTCTTCCTCCCTCCTCTACCTCGCTCTCTTTCTCTCCCTCTCTCTCCCTCCAATTACAACCTAGAGGGCTATTTCTCTCCAGGACAAAAACACTCCCCACAAGCCCTCCCTCTCCTTTCCGAAAGCCCCTTCTTTCTCCCCATCGTTTCTACCCTTCTCTCTCTTTTTCCCCACTCTCACCCTTTTCTTTTCCTCTGCTGAGAGTTGGAGAGTGGAAATGAACAAGCTGTAAACACACACCACTTATCACAGTGTATGCTGTTGTGTATTTGTTGGCAAAGGCTGGTGAGTTGAAGGCTGTGGTATAAGAGGCCAGAGGTGTGGGCTACTGTACCAGACAGAGAGACATGAAATAAAGATGCACCACAGGTTGAAAAGCAGTTTGATCAATGCACTGTTGGTCGCTCACTAAACTCTTCGGCTCTAAAACTGCAGCAGCTAAAATGTGCACAGTTACAGAGTATGTCGAATTTTTATACAGACTGTGTAGAATAACTCCTGTGCTGTCTGATCTCTTATACTGTTGTAATGCCTTGCCGTCCCTAAAGAATACTGTTGTCAATATCCTATATTTTTCTTATCGTCAACAAATCCCAAATAAATGACAAAAACCATCAATGAATTGATCCGAATAACAAGATTTGTCTGTGTAACCAAAGCTGGATATAGCTTATTCCTCTGTGCCATAGACCTCCATTTATTGAGACACACCGTCGCACTGGTGACATGATCAGTATGATAAACAGAGGAATTGTAGATTATTTTAAGTCAATCTCATCCTGGTGCCATAAACAAATGTGTTTTTATCTGTAGCTGAAAACAGTCTCTAACAAAAGCACTATTTACTAATGTTTGAAAAAACTTTGCTACAAACTACAGTTCCCAGCTGTTACTGAGCCTTTAAAAAAAATATACATTTGTGTTCCTACTGAAGATTTACATGTTGGGCATCAGGTTGAGCACACAGACAGGGTGGGGAAGTTGGAAAGTATTTAAATATGGAATAACGCATTGTGACTTTCTTGGGGTTTGTTGACAATAAGAAAAATAAGCTGTTAAGCCTTATCCTCTAAATGTTTGCATGATCTGCATCAAAACTTTTAACACAAATTCTTATATGTTTATTGAATTGGTTTAGTAGTGTCTAGTAGAACGCATTAGAATGTATTCAAATGTCATTTTAATACATTTTAAAAGACAAAAATCTTTTTTAATTGGCTAACTATTTTGTCCAATACACTGGAAAAGGCTAAGAACAGACACTAAGCCTACCATTTAGATGTTTTCGAGTCAGTAGAAGAACATCAGCACTGAATACTTTGAGCATGAAGCTGCCCGTGGTGGTGGTGCTGAAGTTGTCCTCCCTCAAAAGAGAGATGTTGTATATGTTGTATGGAGCCTTCTAAGTCGCAAAGATAATACTTTGTGGGAACATTACAAAATAAATATTATCTTCTGAGAGTTGGAGGCTCCATAATGTTGAAACTAGTCTCATTAGATATAATCAAGAGGTATTTATTATATCCATTGCTTATAGTACAGCCTAGTTAAAAGTGTATTTTAGAAATGTATTATCTTCACCTTTTGGCAATCTCCTATTGAAGAAAATGTTGATATGTATCTGGATTTGGCACTATAGTGACAAGGACCAACACACACACACACACACACACACACACACACACACACACACACACACACACACACACACACACACACACTGTGTGTGTGTTGGTATACAATTTTGTCATTGACATCAGGGCACCATATTGCAGTAATGTACATTTGGATTTTTGAGATATTAGTTTGCTAATGATTTTTTCAGGATTTTGCCAATAATCATATTTCTATAAAATAATTTATCAGACAGATTATTGAGTTTGACAGCAGGCTGACAGATTGGAACAACTGCTCTGCTGCCGGACTGGAAAGCCACTCAGAGGAATTTTGCTGATACATAACTGTGGCGGATACTTGGGTGGCCTTTTATTTCCTGAACTGAGTCTTGATGCCTGTGACTGAAACGTACACATGTACACACACACACACACACACACACACACACACAGAGAGAGAGACTGATAGCAGTCCGCTGTCTGTCTTCGTGACTGGCTCTGTGAAAAGGCCATCTGACAAAGCCATTAACAGGGCGGTGTAATACCTGTGTCTGTAGTGAGCTGAGTGACACAAAAAGACATTTATGGGCACTGCCATGACAGTAGAAGCACTGTGACATCTGACTGACTGGATTGCGAGCTAGTTGACAGATAAAGGCAGGCATAGACACCAACACCACTGAGACAGTGATGGAGACAAGAGACGGGAAACAAATCATGTCAGAGAGAGCGATGGAGGATTCACATGTTCTACAAGACTGACTGATAGCTACACACGGGAATATGTCAGCATCATTTCACTCACTCTATCAACAATTCAGCCCAAAAGTTTTTCAAAATGATCAAAAAGGGCCAATATTTTTACACAGCTAGGGTCAAGCTTGCTCACAAAAGGTGTACAGTTAATGGAACACTGAGTGTTGAAATTTCACCAAAAAAATGAATTTGTATCATCAGTAAGTGTAGCACTCTTTTGTAAATTATGGGGAATTTTCAGAATCAAGCCAGAGAATGGACGCAACACAGGAAAGAGTAAAAGAAAGAAGAAGCAAGAGTTATACACAGTAAGACAAAAAGAAAGTCAGAGCAGAAATGTAAAGTGAGAGACAGAGACAAAGCATGAGACCAAAAGAAAAAAGAAAGAAGAATGATGTTGAATTGAGTGTGTGTTATAGTGTGTGCAGCCAGGGCAGCAGGCAGAGGCAGCTAAGCAGAACCAGCCAGCCCTCACAAACCAATCAGGCCTTCATTAGGCTGGGCGGGAGGGATCGATGGCCAGCCTGCATCAATTAAACAGCACCCGCACACACGCACGCACGCACACACACACACACACACACACACACACACACACACACACACACACACACACACACACCTATTATGGTACAGCAATACTAAACACATACAAAAACATAGCAAGCACACAAAAAATATGAGACTGAATATAAGACTGAACTACATGTCTTTCAAACAGTACCAATGTTGCTCAGTGTTATATCCTTAATAACCAATCTAAAAACATACAATAAATACCTACGCTAACTGATTTGGTTAATCAACAAATCCATTTCTCTTGGAAAACTTTGCTAATGCTATATTCTCAAGCAAAATAAACAAACACAAAATAAAGGTTCTGCTGTTAATGAGGGCTCTCACAAATCCTGTAACATATTGAAAATTAAAATCAAAAAGAATGAAACACCATCTAAAGATGTCCTGCTTTTAAAATACAGAAAATTAAAAAGTGTGCTATTAAAGGCTTTCTCCAAACTGCAATCACACTGTAACCTGTCCATTCCCTTTTTCAACCCCAACATACACTCACAACATCGATAACACCCAATTACACACAAGCTCACACATGGTGGGTCCTGAAAACACACAATTACATGCGCTCCGGACACACTTTTTATTAACACTCAATTACACACGCGCATAAATCACTGACGAGCCGGTGCACCCACAAGAGCGTAACTGGGGACGGCCGTGTCAGGGATGGATCATTTTCTTTTCGCCATTGCTTTCAAGAAGGCCAAAAATTATTTAGAGGTAGGCCTAGAGACTGAACAGGGTATGCTACAGATCATTTACAGAGGATACTGCATGGCATGAGTTTACAACCCTTGATATGTCCTTTTTTATATACGTAGTTTGGTCTTGGTTTTCAGTAGCAAATGCAGGACTGCTGACATGTAACCAGCAAGTGTGTGTCTCAAATACAAAGCCAATTGGTCAGATATGTTTTCTACGATGTCCCAACACCAAAATGAAGTGTGCTGGAATATTCCCAAAATGCAGTGATCAACATTGTTACTTCACAACAAGTGTTAGGTTTCAATCTCTGGAGTTTGTTTGTTCTCCCCATGTCACATGGGTTTCCTCTCAGGGCTCCAACAATTCAAAGGCATTAAGGTCAGGTTAAAATTACTGACTCACAACCCATGTGTATATCCAGCACAGCATGCAGTGATACACAACGGATGTGTCGTATAATGCAATACATGATATTGAATGTGAGGCACTTTGAGACATGTACAAACAAAGTGTAGCATCACTACCAAAATGTAAAACACATTATATACATATAATAGCTCCTTAATGTTTAAATGTGCTTATATTTGGAAATGTCATATGCTTGTTTAGCTGCATGTCTGCATCATCCTGTAATAACTCCTCTGCACAATGTTTAAGTATATTGGTAGCTATTGAGAACTGGAGTCAAAATCGTTTTATGTGCCAACATGCTTGGCCAATAAAGTTGACTTTGAATCCTACTTTCAATTTCAAATTGATTAAGAGTTATTAAACACATTTACTCACGATAACAACTGAATCAGAGTTTATAATGTTTTCTAATGTTGAAGCAAAGGAAATAATGACAACATTTGAATCATGAGCATCTGAAAATAAACAAAATACAGGATTTTAAGTTTGTAAGGCAAACACTTCAATCAGATATGTGTTTAGACCTTTAATTTAAATGGTCAAATACTGGTTGGGTCATTAAGGCACTGAAACCAAGATAGAAGTATCACATGGCTATTACAAATATCACCATCTAATACCAACAATGGGTGACAAAGCAGAATGTGATAACCTAATTGTTGCAATACTATATTGTTTGATAAAAGTGATTTAACTCAGTTTCAGTACACATACCAGTGAAGTATAAACACCATCATTAATTATTAGAGATCTAGATCTAGATCTAAGCTATATATATATATATATATATATATATATATATATATATAAACAATATATCAGAAAATATCTAGAAGGAGCCACACTCAAAATTTCCTCACGATTTCTGATTTTGTACAAATCTTCAACTGATTTCAGGTCATTTTAGATGTATTATGGTAATCTGTAATGATCTATTTTAACTGTTTAGAGCTTTGTTTTAAAGTTGACACCACCTAGGTATAGATCAGATGCAGTGCCCGGCGGACTGACACAAGTTTCCCCTTAAATACCCGCTGCGCAGCGGCAAAAACAGCGTGGTGAAAATATTCAACTCTAAAATAAATGTGTCTGTATTGGGCGATTACCGGGCCACGCTTCCTGAGGCCCTCGCATCACCTGCTCGCCGTGGCATTGACACGTCAGTCTCCCGCGGCTAACGCAATGTGACAGTGTTGAGATTATAATATCTGGCCCGTATTACCGGGCATTAACGCTATTACCGCGCCCCGCCCGCTCAGGTGGGCCACTCCGGGACTAAGAGAGAGTGAAAGAGATCAGGAAATTGAGAGAAGGCATTGTGGGAAAAGAAGGGAGGAGGACGATGAGATAGATGAATGAATTTGAGAAAATGGGAGAAGCAGTTTAGCTCCAGTAAAAGGCCTGTACAGTAGTGGAGAAGAGGCATACACATCTGACAAGCAAATGGGGAAAGATGGGACGTTTCTGTCTAATTTTATGCCATCTCAGGAGGATGTTCAAGGAGGAACTGTGAATTATTGTGATACTGCGTGTGGCAAGTAAACCATTTACTGAATAATGGGGCTGAAATCTGCCATCCACGTCACCAGAGTATGATTGTTTGTGTGTGAGTGAATGTGCTCTTTATGACAGAAGAGGGGCTGCTGTGTGATATAATAACAAAGAAAAGGGGTAAGAGGGGGCAGCCCAATTGGATAAAGCTATTCTAATAATGAACAGCTGAACAAGCACCATCACTTCACATGATTTAATGTTTACACCACGCCACGCCTGGTTTCATATCGCTTTTCCAGGGCCTTCATTTGTTTCATGCAAAGAAAACACTTCTATTCCAGAGCCTTGTTGTTTTAATTAGGGAAATTAATAAATAAGAATAAATTAATGTGGCCTCCCTGCCTCCTCCCATACCCCCCAGTACGGTGGCAGGCACCACTCCCTGCCTCCCTGCTCGCTCGCCTGCATGGGATGTATTTGCGTGCCATAATTAACGGTTAATAAGTAAGTGATTCATTATGATTAGCGTGCGGATTCGCTGTAATGGCCCCTCTCTGTGCTAGCAATCAACCTCACTCTGTTAATCCACACATAAGCCTGCTGATCCATCTCTGTCTGTGCTCCCCAATCTACATATCCACCACTGTACTCCGTTCCTCTGGTCCTGATGCTGGGCCATTTGTTAGGTTGCTGGTGGAGGCCTCTATCAATCTGAGTGTCATTAGGAGGAAGGGGCCTCATTGTCATCAAAAAGGGGGGATTGTCATGAGACGGAGGATCCCTTATTTTGGTGATGGCGTATGAATGTAGAAGTGAAAGATTTGTTTATCTGAAAAGGAATTAATAGGTTTGTCAAGTGCAGGGATAAGTTGGTGCAAACAAGGCTTCATGTGTCAAAAGATTACTCGTTATCACTTATCAAATAAAGTCTGTTGATGGGTGCTTAGCACAAACCCCAAGAGTGGAGGAGATTAAGTCATTATTGTTGTAATATTTGGGGTGGGGTGGGGAATGCTGCACATGTACTGTGACTCTTGTGATGTGATAGAAACTCATTTAGTTAAAGTCTCTTGGGGGCAGTTTGTTTATTGTTTTGCATTCACTTACACCCCCATGAGGGTGGTGTTTAATGCACCAGTGGCGGAGTAATCCAAAGAGCAATGTGTGTGATGACACCAGAGGCCATTTTTTGTCATTGATGACGGAAAGACTGGAGTGAGAGCTTTTTAGAAAACAAACTGTACAAGTAAAAATTTGTTTTTAGTTTAGTGAAATCATTCTGTAACAATTAACAGTTTTGACAAAAGACGGGTTAATACAGACTCACAAGCCATATGTACATTTAAATCATTCCTCCTCTCCATACTGGCTGTCAAGATGTCCCTTCCTGGTGCGCCTCCACTGTAGAGGCTGACCACATCTAAAGGCAAGGGTTTATAGCTGTTCCGGACATCCACACTTTAAGGCAGCCATTAGGTGAAACGCCTTCTGTCATATAGGGATTCATAGTGTTGCATTTAATTTGTACATACAAAAATTAATGGAAATATTTGTATGAAGAATGAAAAAAGAGAGCTTAAAAGAGAAGTTCAAATCCTGTCTACTTTCTCACACATGGCCAATCACTGCGTGAAGTAGGTGCGATTGTCACCTTCAGAAAGCTACAGAAATAAGTTGAAACTACTCCCCCAATTCTGATATCAGAAAGAATAGGGAACAAAAAGCAAAGCCCATGACACTTGTTTATGCTCAAGACTGCTAGCGACTGTAGGAATTATGACTCTTTGTCCTGAGGCAATTAGTGTGACATTGTCAACACTTGTTTGTTTCAAACCATGACCATGATTGTTGCCTCACCCTGAACAAGTTGTTCATGTGTCTAAACATAACCAAACTTTAACCGTAGGGGTGCCAAAGTACAAAATGCTTTTATTTTTGCAGTGGGGATTTGTAACAATTTTGGACACTGACAAATGATGTTGTCCTGCCAATCAGGCTGTCAGATCAGAAATCCAATTACAAAAGGTGTATTTTGCCATTTAATTTGGATAACCTATCCTTTAATTGGAGATCCCACATAGTAATTTTCAGATCTCACACCCCTTTGTGTACACATACATGCATGCATGCAAACACATACACACAAACATGCACTCACAACCCCTCAGCCAGCTCGGTGGGGATCTACCTGAAGATCAAGTCAATAAGCTTTCTCACCAACAACTCCACTTGACAGTAGTCTGCTTAAGCCATTTTCTACCCTGTGAGAAAGGTTTGCACTTTCTCTCGGGCTCTCTCTTCCCCCATACCTTCTAGAATGTTCATTGGCCAGAAAATAATTTCTCTAGTCATTTCAGCGCCTTTGTGAACGGCAATCAATTTCTCTTCTCTTCATGATGGTCCCGTGTGTGGGCACAGAAGTTTGACCTTCTCTAAAAGATCTATCAATTTATCCGTCCATCCTGCAACCTATCCATTAATGTTTTCATCTTCCCCTGTTTCTTTTTTTCTTCTTGTCTCTCACTGCTCTGACTGTTGGGTGGTAAAGTGGCTTTAAGCTTATGTGCTCTTCAAGACCTGTTTGTGCAATTATACCTCAGTCTCAGAGCTGGACCAAAATCAGCCAGGGGAGAAAATGATGGTCATTTTGAGGAGGAGAATATGCACTTGAGACAAAGGGAAGGGAAGCCCATTTTGAGCATGGTGACGGTTGTGAACTCTGGGAGGGGACAGGGTCAGGCTAAGGCTAAATGACATATCACATTACCAGCTAGGGGTCAAACAATTTCTCGAATCAACTACCAGCATTTCTGTGGCAGCAGCTCTGTTCAAAGCAAACCTATCATTTACCTGTCTGTCTTCTTCTGCGTCCATTTGCTGCCCCGTAAAAACATATATAAAATATACCGTATATAGATGGGATTTGTTTTGACTTGTTTAGTTATTTGGTCAAAACCATAATTACCAAAAGACCTTACATTTTATTTATTTTTCTGCACCTTTAATGCTATTTATATCTGTATTCTCCAGGAGCCGTGACTTTTTGGTAGTGACTGACAATGTCGGTGCTGGTAATTTTATTAGTGCAATATATGTGTGGAAGGGCACCAAAAACAGTTATTATATTACAGTTGATATATAATTAAAACTCCTACAGGCTAATGATGTGTTCACACTATGCGTGACAACGCAACAGGCTACAAGCCGGTGACATAAAGCTACAAACTGACACCCAACACTTGCTGTGTGATGGGCGTGACGAGCTACAAATCAAAGTTGAGCTGTCCTCAACATTTTTCAGCGCTCCAATGATGCCGTGAAGTGTCAACCAATTCTGTTTTTAAAACACTATTACTATAGTACTACTATTTTATTTAGCTAAGTTAGCTGACACTCTGCTAGCTTTCTGTGCATTGTGATGCACACGGGGATGGAATAGGGCAGTGTATTGTGAAACGAAACAAGCACTTGAGCAACACTTCAACGGGGACTCTGGGACAATATAGCTGGCCACGCTTGGCCGTTTTGTAGCTTTTGATGCTTGTAGTGTGAACATAGCATTATAGACAGTGAACCAGCTGGGGGGCCGACATTGTTAGTTGTTGTTTAGGCCAATTTGTTAAGCATGCCGCATGTTACTCCATGTTGAAATTCGCATCATGGCTTAACATGCAGAGCGCTGAGGTCACAGGCTACACGTTGTTGTGAGTTTTGACAGTTAGGTCATTTGCCATCACCACAACTGGATCAATTAAAGAAAGACTGCTAATGTTAGCTAGACCCCCTGATTTTGGATTATAACTCAGCAGGTTTGAAATAATGTTTAGTGGGAAGTTGTGCTAACATTAGAAAGCTGGGCCTATAAGCTACCTCTTTCTGAGTGGAATACTAACTTAACAGCACAATGGGTCCTCACAAATGTTGAAAAAGTAGTGTCGTAAATTGCTAATGGTTGACAGCCTATGCTATGTAGGCTTGTTAAAAAAATGGGAAAAAACATCTTTTATCAACACTCATAGTCGGTATGACATTTTCTAGTCACTAGCGCCAGGGAAGTTGACAGTGCATCTTTTAGTAAAGCCAGTAACACTTTACTTGAAGCTATCTACATAAGGGTGACATGACAGTGTCATGAACACATGACACTGTCATGACACAGTCTTGACACATGAACGCTAGCCCTAACCCTAACCATAACTTGTCATGACAAAAAACAAATGACACTTACTAAAAGAAGCGTTATGTCATAAACGTTTATGACTTGTTTATAATGTTTATGACACGTTCATGACAGTGTCATGTCACTCTTATGTAGATACCTTCAAGTAAAGTATAACCGTAAACCCCCCTCTTAGATGTCAGTGAAACGCCCACCTAGAGGCTCAAAGCGTAGACACTGATACCACAGATATGTCCAAAAACTGTTTTACCCTCCGTTGAAAAATATGCACAATAGCTTCAGTATCATTATAATTATATAATATATCATATAACAATGCATATAATAATCATAATTTTTCTTCTAGTGGAAAACACAAGAAAACTCATTTCAGTTTAACATTAAAATCAGAAGACCAAGCTCTTTCATCCAGGACTTTGATCATTTCAGCTTTAAGTTAGGTTTGGAGAATATTAAAATCAATCATTATTATGGTTGTATCTCATGACAATATTAGAAATGACTACATTTGTTTTCTCTGGCTGAGGACATACTACCGCCAAGAAATACTGATGAATTTATCAGTAGATCTTCGTCATCTGTGAGCATATAATGATGTAGTCTAAAAGGGTGCGCATTGCTTTCTGTGTCAGTACAATTGGGAGAGAGCTGACAACATAAGGCAGTTCCAGGCTCCCTGAGAGGGGTCATGACCCCAGGAAGTAAATCCAGGTTAGGAAATAGTGACAACTGCCTCCTCTCTTCCTGTCTGGATCATAAAGCCAGACAACAAGGACAGATACATGATTTAGACCTGCATAAAATAAGTGTTTTATGCTGAATCTGTGTGAGGTTCAAAAGAGAGAAAATTGTGGTAATTGTTAAAGTGTTCCTCTCTTTATAATACCAACATAATCCTTTTAAACTAATGCAGCTTAATCTTTGCTTTTTGTCTCTTGTCAGCTAAAGAGAAGTTTGGCTCTGCAGAGCTCTCTATGGGCCTATTCTCCTGTATCCTCTCCATCTCACTGATCCCTTTCTTTCTCTTCCTCTCTCCCCCCACCAACCCTTTTCTCCTCTTCACCTACCCAGAGCCTTTCCATTCTCATCTCTCTCCCTCACTTGTTTTCTCTTTCCCTCATTCACACTCCTCTCTCTGTCCCTTTCAATCTCTCTCCTGCTCTCGCTCCCTCTCTCTAGCTCACAGGACAGTATTATATATTCCAGTCTCATGCTTTGCATGATTTGGGCAATAGATGAAGCCATATCCCTCTCTCCTCTTCGGTCTCTCCCCTCCCTCTCTCTCTCGCCTTGTTGTTTAATGTTTCAATTTGGAGGAAGCAAACATTCAATCAGACAGATTAACTGTTTAATGCATGTCATCAGTCAAACTGTCTACGAGAGGGGGGCCCCTCGGCCTGGTGCTGCCTCCCCCCCCTAACTGCCGCTACGTCCTTCTCACTCCCCTGCTCTCCACGCGCACACTGTCTACTCTCATATAGATGGGCCCATCCAGGCTTGAGCCCAGACGCAGAAGCATCTGTGCACACACACATACATGTGCACACAAGTACCAAAACACATATTTACTCATGCACACCCACACACATCCACAAACACAGACATATTCATGAAAACGTACACTGGCAAGCACATATGCGTGAGTGGACACACTCATATGCACGATCATATACTTCGACAACCATATGCATGAAAAGCCTCATGCTGACATCCATATAAATATAGTTTAAATGAAGCAGAGAATGCATTGGGACACCTGCAACCAAAATAGAAAATGTGTTTGTGCGTGTTTCTAAGGTACGGGGATTACATGAGACATTCCATGTAATTCCAATGCCACATGTACTGATGTGCTAAAGGACGCGTCCACTGATTCACTTACAATTGTGAAACTGCTTTACACAATTAAGTCATGCTCTCTTAACAGACAACACACATGCTCACACACACATTCCTCTTTCTTTCACCCTGATACACACACACACACACACACACACACACAGACACATCCCACAGGCCAGTGGATAGGGAAATCAAAGTGACATGGAGGTAGAGCAAGGGAGAGTGAGAGATTAGAGGAAATGAAAAGAGTAAAGAGGAAAGAGGGAACGGGAGGCTGAGCATGCCACAGATGGAGTAGACTGTAAAATAGGGAGTGACGCTCAGACTGCGTTTATAAAAATGATACTGTATGAATTCTGGATGAGGATGTACAGAATGACATCTATGAAGACAGACTGAAACAGGATTGGGGGGTGGGTTCAACTTCTTCTTATTGTTTACCTGAGTGTACACTGTGAATATTCAATACATCTATCTTTATCAATAAGTATGAACAACATGTACAGTATAAAGCTATCAGCACATAATAGTAAATCTGTTGTCATGCTCTTTGGCTTTTGGCTTGGACACGTACACCTCAAAAACAGTCAACCACGAATGTCAGCTCCCACACAAATCCCTATTGCATGACAAAATGTTCTGCAAATGTCTAACTTTTCCCGACGGTTCCCTTTTGTGCGTTTTGAAGAGATCATAAGAAGTTAATTTGTAGACTAATTAACATGATGATACACGTAGCTAAAGTATCAATAGTTGCTAATGCTTGAAAATGAGCTTGACCCATTGGTTATAACTGAAATATAATATATAAAGCTCATCAAGGGTTCTCGTCATTCATGTGAAACTTGCTTTATATCATAGTTAAGGGACTGAAAGCAACCTAAATGCAAACCTTAGAAATACAAGAGATGTACAGTAAATTAGTCCGTTTAAAAGATCAGTGAAAGATATTATCATGAATAACTTGACACAACACGGTTCTGAGTATCATGATTTGATAAGTAACAATAATTAAGAAAAAAATATAGAAAAATATATATGATGATGTTGGTCCTTATACAAGATATATTAGTTACATTTTTATTTATTTCACCTCTGTTTTGTGTTATATTTATTCATGTTTTATGTTCTTTGTTTACCTTCTCTACAAAAGCTGCCTTTAACTTTTGATTTGTATATTCTAAGTTGTTACTCTTCTTCCTATTATTATTACAGACATATGCCAGACATACCTGCTGTTATTGTGGCGTAGTACTGTCCTATGATGTAATGTTTGTGACTGTATTGATTTTGTCCTTTTATTGGTTTTAAAAACATCTTGCCAAAAGACTGCGATGGAAATGTAGCTGGCTGGCTAACACTGGCACATTTGTAGAAATGTTGATTAATGTGCATTGTAAAATGTGCAAAACAAAAGATTCACCAAGTCAACGCTTTACATGCACCAGTGATGTAGACAGAGTTAAGTGAGATAGCAAGATCTCATCGCAAAGTTTTATGAAGTTTCATTTGTTTAATTTGTGCAGCGCATAACAGCTCCTGCACGGTATATCCTTGAATTAAAAAGATGCAACTTAAAACTTTTTGTCTCAACTTGTAATAGAGATGAGGTAACATTGTAATTTCTGTGGCAAAACAGAACCCTTGTAGAAATGTCCTATGCTTATAGTGAGAAGTTAACAGTTACAATTAGCTTATGTGTCAATGTCTAATTCTTGGCGTTTTTCTCAAAGGTAGACACAAGGATTGGTAAAAAATAAAGAATTGTATGTGATGGCGGAATTCTGGGAAAGCTAATGGTGGTGTTACACTGTTTATGAGTTCATACACCACAAAGCTTCACATGCCAAAAACCAAGGAGGCTCTTCTATAGTGTAACAACCGTAAATGGTTGCTGTCCAGCTGCTGCACACACCATCTCTCTTCATCATTTTCTTCTCCATCCTTCTTTGCTTTACTCTCCCTCTCATTCATTTTTATTTTATCTCCCGGTGCTGTGGAGCATCTCGTGTATCTCCCTCTCTCCCCCACTCTCTGACCACAGCGCAGAGGGTGGCCAAACCTGGTAAGTATTGACAGGGAGCTCCAGTGACACGGAGCGAGCCAGTCAATGCCCAGACACCCAGGGCAGGGGTCAATGACAAAAGGTAGGCCGCCTGGAAAGAGGGAGATCGGGAGGGAGGGACAGAGAAGGGGAAGGCAGTTGATAGATGGCAAGGCACAGGAGATATGTGGCGAGATAGTATAACTTTGAGGCAAGATAAATACAAGGTGAAAAAAGAAGAAGCACAGAGGCACATGGCAGAGAGAAGAACAAAGAGAAATGAAGATGAGAGACTTCTATTCATTTCTATATTTCAAAGACGGCATCTGACTGACCAAACAAAACAATATTTAATGACGGTTTGGTTGCAAAGTTAAAGGCATTCAGCTAAAGATAATGTTAATAGCCATGGATCAAACTAATGTGAATAGTGGTTGAAATATTAAAAAATAGAAATTGTAGATAATCAGGTCAATCCTTATAGGGGCGACGGGAAACGGGAAAAGGCCACATGGAAGTTCAAGACGAACTGCGACGCAGGGAATGAGTAAGATTGACAGGAAACGTTCCTCTGAGGCCACGGATGGGACAAGTGAGATAGGATGCTAGACTAGGATTAACAGAGCTAAACCAACACACACACACACACACACAGCGTGTTTGTGTATTGACACAGAGAGAGTGTCAGTATATATTGAACGGCGGGCGGTAAGTGAGCCCTCCTCTCCCGCCCATCCCCAGCTCTATCTCTCCTTCTCTCTATCGGATATCAGTCCCTTCTCTAATCATTTCCTTCCTTTTGGCCCTCTCTTCTTTCTAATGCAATTATGCCTCCTTCCTCCTTTCCTTTCTCTTTTCCTCTCTATCCCTCAGTTTCTACTACTTCCATCCTTCTCTGGGGTACTTTTCTGTTTTACTTTGTAAGATCTTTTGTCCCCCCCACCACCCTTTTTCGTTATCTCTCCAGTCATGTTCTGGCTAACAACACTGTGTCCACCATTGTCAGTTGTACTTATTGTTTCTCCTTGTTTGCTCTTACCTGGCTCTCTCCTTTGTTTTGATCTTCAGTGATCAGTCTCCCGTAGCCTCGGTGTGTGACAATAGGTTCTCATTAATCAATATCACTCTCCAAATGTGATAACATTCTTCTTCGAGCCTCTGCAATATGGCAAAGAGAAACATACATATTACTTGTGAACAAATGCAGGGGTTGGAAAAAAATAACCACCACCACTTAATCATCAAAGCATTTGCAGTAAAAATGTTGGTTGTATTAAGTTGCCTGGCCATTAGAAGTATTTGTCAATGCTGTATAATTGTATATGTCCATATATTTGTGCAGATGGCTTTTTCTCTAGAGTGATTAAATGCAGATGTGTTGACTGACACACTTGCAAATGTTTCCACAAATAACTTATTATAATAGTAAGCTCTGCTAGTTGCCTCATGTTACTTTGAAAACTCACAGATCAAAGCGCTAATTGCCAGACCTGTTTATAGCTGGCGATTGCTGCTAATTGGCATTGTATGTAACACAATACACCTTTGTAGTAGTGTTTGTATTTGTGATTAAGTTAGCAAGATTAAGTCCTGTTCCATAATTAATTTACATTATTTTGTCTGAACCCTGTTGTTTGTAAGCACAGCGAAAAGAAAAAAAGCATCCTTTATACTTAAACCACAGCTGTTCAAATTATTTCTCTAGCTTCCATTTGTGCATCAACAAGTTCAATGATCTTTCCAATTTGTTTTGTCAGACCGTGTATGAAAAACAATATTAAACGGGTACTGCTTGTGTGCATTTTATTTATACATTTTGCGAGGCTTGTCTACACAGCCATTCATAATACGTGGGAATTTATATAATGAAAAGGCAGTAAATAAAATAGAGAGACCATATACGAAGGAGAAACATGTTCTCCTATTCACACATGAATAGAGACCTCTTTCCTCAGCTTCAGGCTATGATCCTGTTAACAATTTCCACTCATTGCGAAGTGTCTGCAGATGACTTTGGTCTTAGGTGATGCATCTTCTCACCTATGCAGGGGTGGGAGAAAACATGTCCCCTAAAGAGAGAGCAAGTGGAGATCTCATCATACAGTATTTTTGGATCGGACCCAAATCCACAAAAAGTGTCACACTGCTAATGATAATGATCTTCAAACCACAGTGCATTATGAGGATTTCATCTGATTTAAATTATATTACAAGAACTGATAGAGTAGAAAGATCATATCCTCTCCACAGTGCAGCATTACAGTCTTTGCTGCAGATGCCCAGGGCACTTCTTATCAGAGAGGTGGAGATTGGTTTGTCTCTCTGCCAGTTTACCTTGACACTAACCTTGTTCATTCCGTCTCTCTCTCACACGCACGCACGCGCGCGCGCGCACACACACACACACACACACACACACACACACACACACACACACACACACACACACACACTATTGCCTTAACACCTGTTATGTGTTTGCGTGGACCAGCACTAACTACCATTAATAGTGGTTTGAACAGTTATAGTGAACTCATCACTCACTTCATCAGTTATATATATTTACAAAGTACACTTAATTTCTCCTGTTAGGTATGACACGACAGATAGGAATTCGAGCGGAGGGGGGAGGGAGATATTTCACAACAAGCTCATTGGCAGACAACCACCTTTCCTCGCAAATTTGTGAGCCTCGCTTCCTGCATGCCCCGCGCGCGGTGCTCTGCCGGAAACAGATGGTTCCCGGAATGTCCTCGAGCAGAGTTCTGAAGAGCTGCTAGTAGCCCGAGAGGCGCGTGAAGCAGGGAGGGGCGCGCGTTGTCTCTCCGACAAACTTAACTTCATCTGACTATCTCTGTAGCTCTCTGTCTTCCAGCTCGATTTGGATGCTTAATAATAGTTATATATTATTATATTAATATAATTGCACTGTCAAGCAGTGGAGCTCTTCAGCAGCAGCTTCATTTTAGTGTTATTTTACTCACTCCACGTTATCACAATGAAAAAGAGTACTACAGCAAAGCCTAATTATGATGATTTTGAAGAGAGGTTTTGCTTTCTGAATAATACAGTATACATATTATATAATCTGTATGGCTTGTCACTAAATCCCCTGAGACTTGATAGCAAACTTGTCACATGGGAATTTGTGCTTATTTGGGGGGTTGTTCATACGTATTTTTATTTACTTATCTAAAACTGCCGAAATAATTGATAAATAAAGTAAATTGGGCTTGGGGAGGCACACAAAGTAATTAAAATAGAGCTTGTTTGGCTTTCCTTTGACTGTAACAAATAGTGCCGATCGGGATGTTTTCAGCACCTTGGACAGCGAACAGATGTCCCGACAGTGTGGCCGTGGTGCTGTGGGGCCAGGAAATTCAGCACCCTGGACAGCGAAGCGAAAACACCATAGGACATTGCTCAGGGACATACTAGACAACATCCAAGCTTGTGATGATTTTGTGTGTGATGCAAATAAAACTTACAGTTAAAAGGACAGATGAAGGGAGTATATACACAATAGTACCAGTATAATACAATGGAATCTAGTTAATTTGTGAAAATAATACTGGGTCAAAAATGTTTTGACCTGTCTTTTTTTGCATACAAACAGTTTTTGGGGAGGTGTATATATATTATCAATATAACACATACATATAATGCATAGTTACAGATTTTGTAACCAAATAAAGTAGTTAAAATTAGCTCCACCACGACCAGCAAAAAAATGAAATGTTGCTTATGTTATTGTATCAGAAATAGTAGTAATCCACTAATGTAGTAAAATAAAAAACTTATAGATGATGAGTACTTCTTCTTAGTAGCTTCAAAGTAGCTACATTAAGCTTAGAATACTTTTGTACTACTTAATTAGAGTATTTTAAAAACGTGGTATTGCAACTTTTACTAAAGGGTCTCAGTACTTCTTCCACCATTGCATACATATTCCCCAAAATATTTTTGCGTAATATGGCCGAGAGACCCAGCCCTAAAAGTAGCCTACAATTGAATTCAAAATCTTGGTCAAAAGCGAAAAACAAACAACAACTAAGACACCCTGGTCATTACTTGAGCACCCATTAATGGAGTAGAAGCATCCTTTCCGATTAGCCTGCTGTAATCCGCAGCTCATCCCCGTTTTACGCCCCACTTGTCCTACAGCCGATACTTTGATCCAGACTTGGCGGAACCTGACGATCCGGCCCTTTGTTATAGAATTCGCCGGGGCTAATCTCACTGACCCGGCGCAACCTTGACCACCCACTCCCCCGGCCTTGGCTTGGTTCATCGCCGCCCCGGACACACAAGCTTCCCGGAAGAGAGAGAGAGAGAGAGAGAGAGAGAGAGAGAGAGAGAGAGAGAGAGAGAGAGAGAGCCCTCTTGATCGTTTCATCAAACATGTCCCCGCTGCGAGAGCATGTGCGCACCGCCGACCTCCCACTCGTCCCAGCAGCGGGGATAAGGGGGAAGTCGATGCAACAGCGCCAACACAGTCAATGATCCATAAACAGGAGCCAATGGGCGAATGGGTAATGAGGGACTTCATTTGAACTTTATGTAAACAATAAGGAGCAATACTTGGCTTGCTGGAAGACGAGGCAGATATGAAGGTTGTAACCTAGATGGACAGCTAAAGCGTGAAATTAACTGATCTGAAGTCTGCTTCGTTAGAGATACAGAGATTAGCATTATGCTGTTGCCTCATTTGCTTATGAATGTAAAAACTGCATATATGAACAATCATCCAATTTCAAAACAGATGCTTTAACTCTGAGTCCAAAGCAATGGTCAATACACACAAACACTTAAACTCAAACAGAGAGAGAAAATGAGGAGGGAGAGAAGCACCTTTCACCGTCCCCCTCCTTCCCCTCTATCTCTCGTTTTCACCCCCCCCAAACACACACACACACACACACACACACACTCCCCCAAACACCCCCCCCACCCCACCCCCTTCTCTCTCTTTCTCTCTGGAAAAAACGGCAAGGAGGCGCGACTCGCAGGGCCGCACATAGCTGATCAATATTCGATTTAGTTGCTAATTTAGGGCCTTTCTATAGCTGTCATCCCGTGATGTATGAGTCCTAACCCGAGGTCGCCGCAGAAAAGAAGAAGAAGAAAAAAAATAAGAAAAAAAAAATCAAACACCAGTCAACTTTTCACTTAACAATAGAGCGACTTGAATATTATTTATGGGCGAAAGACCCACTTTATGGGTGAATTGCTCCTATCGCTGGTGGGATGATGAAGCGCCTTGTAAGTACATGCCACACAGGCTCTGACACCGGCGTAAACAGACATACAGGCAGGGGAGAAACATGTAAACACACGGGGAAGCATGCTGCTTTTAAAATAGGCGCAAAGCCGTGCAAAGAGGGGAAATATTCATATCAACAGACGTCAATATCTCTGTCTCTGGAGTTCACAATGCAATTTGAACGCACATATTTGATTAATGGCGTTTGTGTGATAAAGAGACCCCCCCTCCACCCCCACACCCTTGTGCACACGCTCACACGCACGAGCTACGGACTCGCACGTGCACACAGACAAGTTTGGAATGACACAAAAGATATCCTATTTGTCATGCGGACTAATATGTATTATGGACCTAATTGTTTTTGCACATTGCTTTACGCTCACACATATGCGGGCACCTAGCAAATCTGAATGTGGCTGTTTTATTTTGCCACTTAATGTCTTCCGATCGATCACTGTTCTAAGGATGTTATCAATAATTTGAAAGCTTGATTAACTTCAACGTTTCTATAGCAGCTCTACTACGTTTATCCTCCCTAGAATTTTTAATTAACGCTTGCTTAATTAGTTCAAGATCATTTGGGAGTGAGACACTTTATTTTAGGGGAAGGGGGGAGGAAATTAACATAAAAATCTCTGCTGATAAATTGATATATTATCAGGAAAGAAATGTTGTAGGAATTTCTAGGCGGAACGAGTCATAAACAGACATCCATCAAAATAAGACAGCTTGAGACAATGTATAATTATTTGCAAGTATTTTTTAATTATTTAATGACTCTACTATTCTAATTTCTCCAAATAATGAGGGTGTAAATTCTGTCTGCCTGAATCATTCATCGACAAAGACACCGATTTATAATATGCAACATAAACAGCAAACCAATTTCCTCAGGTGACAAAGTATTTTAAGGAGCAGTCAGCCTGGTATCTATACATACATTGCATGCATTGTAGTCTCGAACCTGCTCAAACCAGTATCATCCTGCTTAATTAAATTGTGAGTTGTTGTAACTTTTTGAAAAAAGGGTACTTCTGTACAAATGTAGATCTTTGCCAAAAATAGGCAATCCACTGAAATTGTTAAGAGACATTTCTGTACATTTGTGTGGCAAACGATCCTTAAATGCAAGTAGTAGGCTGCCATGTAAACCATTGAATGAATGAAAGGCATTTTAATTAGAGTGATTAGTTAAGGAATCAATGAGCTGGCACTAGCAGAGCTCACAGGGAGACCTGAGATCGGCTAATGGAGCATTAGAATACTAAAGTAAGCTTTTACACCCCTGCTTTGACTAGACACTTCTTTTGTTATTGGCTGGTTTTGGCAACTGTAACCTTTACATTCTGGAAGTTAGGGATGTTATAAAAAGTCATTCAAGTGCTCTACAAAACTAGTAATACATACTGTCAATAATCGATGAAATCCTGTATTCTTTTGAGATTCCTTTCTCGAGACAGATCATGTTGCTGGCTGTTTATAGGAGCTAGATGTGTGATTCTCACTGAATTCTGAATTTTTTACGCAGGCCATACATCACAGATCCACTGTGTTTAGGAGTCTCTTTGCATATAAACTAGGATATGGCGAGTGGGAGTGTGTGTGTGTGTATTGGCTGCTGCCAGCTGCCATGCAGCCTCCAGGTTGTTTGGTGAAAGTGTGATTTCCCCAGACCCTGCTCTCCAGGGACGCCTGGCTCCCCCTGCCATCTCCCCAGAACCCCAACGGTTAAACGGACAGGTCATTGATGTGCACACACACACACACACACACACACACACACACACACACACGCACACACACACACACACACACACACACACACACACACACACACACACACACAGCCTTTTAATCTGCTCTCCCTAGATGGGCCCCCACTGCTATATAAAGGCCACATTTCCCTGGTCATTACCGGCAAGTCACAGAGAATCTCTCACCTCACTGTATACACGATAATCAGGTCAAACCTGGAATTACCGTCATTAGAAATATTGCAGGAGGCGAGTCATAAGGAAACAACCTTGTGAATAATAGCCTACACTGCCAATGAGAGTTGTAATTGTAAATCTGATTCTACCCCTCAACCACATGCTGTAATGAGCAACCGGCATTGTTTAAATGAGTCAAACGAAATTGGTGCCGATTTACCAAGCATGAATGACAGCTCATATGAAGATGTGTGCTGGGAATGAGATATGATGGGGGTCTGAGAATGTGTGTGTGCACATTTTGGTTGTGTGTGTCTGTATGTGCGATGGTGGCAGCCCTTGAATGGGGTGTTTAACAGTGGTATTAATAATCTCCATGATCTATGAGCTCGTCTGGTGTCACTCAGCCATTAGAGAGACAGTCTCTCTGTGTTCTCCACACCTCGTTTCCTCCCCCTCGCCCGTGTCGGCCCCCCAAAATAATTGTGTGTTAATGGGTGAGAAAGAGGGTTAGGAGGGGTGGGAATGAGGGGGAGTAGAGCATGAGGAGAGAGGATAGAAGAATTATCGGGGAGATGGGTCACTGTTAACATTGGAGATGATTAGCTGTGATGACTGACCCTTCCTGGTCACACAGACAGTGGAGGAGATACTATGTGGCCATAATTAGGGGACAAACACTGAGTAGGTGTGGGAAGAAATGATCCAAAATAAACAAAAGCAGGAGGGGAGAGACGTTTTAGGGCAAGATAGATCTGAGTGTGTGATAATGAGAGAGTAAAAGGTAATAGTTTGCCTGTATTCCTGTGAGATGGGGAGATCCAAAGCCAGGTGAGGTAGCCTAAAGCCATTTACAGGTCCTAATCTGGGTGGAATGAGCCGTGAGAGGAAGAAGGAACTAAAGTACGCTGATGAACAGGTCTCCCCTGACCCCTCTCCAACTCCCACTTTCCCACCTCTACTTTTCCTCTCCCTCGTTTCCTCTCTCCTTCCAACCCCGCTTTCCACCACTTCCATCTACAAAACAAAGTTGCCCGGCATTGACGGGACCCTAGAGGCAGTCAGCGAGGAAAGGTGGAAGTCACCCTTATCCAAGAGAAAGAGGTAAGAAAGGGAATAAGGGAGAGAGGGAGAATGGTAAGAGGGGAGTGAGGAGATTGAAGCGTTTCTAATTTAAATAAACCCTTTGGCAGACTGAAACTGGCAGTGAGCTTCCCCTTTGCTCGCAAGGAAAAGAGGGAGAAGAAAGGAAAAGGGGAAAAGAGGGAGGGCAAAAGGAAAGGAGATAGATAGATGGATATAGAGACGTCTCCATGCTGGTTTACTTATCCGCATGGGAGAGTTAGAAGCCAGAGGATGGGGAATGGGGGGATATAGAGTGAAGTGGAATAAGATAGGGAGCTAGATGGAGGAGAAAGAGAGGGGACACAAATAATTGGTGAAAAACACTGACAAGATACAGGGGTTACGGGAGGGGAAAATAGGAAAGAGCTGTGAAAGTTAGGTAATAGAGAATTGTGTGTGTGAATAGATAGAGGTGTGATCCATCTATTGGGGAGAGTTCACACACACACACACACACACACACAAAAAGATAAAGTCAAACAGGGTCTCTCAGCAGTGGGTCCGATCTGTCTCATCTCATCAAAACTTGGCTGAAGTTTTTTGGATGGATCCCAGCTCCAATCTACTTGAGCCGCCACACTCTTCTCCATCACACTATCTCCCCCTATCTGTCCCTTTGGCTCGTCACAGCAGCAGCCTGCTCACCAGTCCATGCACTCCTAATGGGCTGGCTTGGAGAGAGGAGCTGCAGCAACACAGGCTGTAATCTTAAGTCTCACTACTGAACGCCAGAGGATGCTCATTTTGTTTGTCTGCTGTTTGTTATGTTGGATGGGTAAGAGGTGACAACAGGCAAACCATACAGCTCAGAGATTCAGAGAGTAGAAGTTGCTCAGGACCGTGCCCCAAAACACTGAAAAACTACAAAACACAAATCAAAATACATGATCTAATAATAAGGGTTGTCATGTGATTTTTATCAGGAGATAAGTTGATTTGGCATTTTAAGTCTATGAGGCTTCAAACTAATGAAAATGGACTAATATAGGGCTTGTGTTGTGTGAAGGTCATCTAGAGCCTTTTTTATTTCCCACCATATCACTTAACATAATGTTTGATAAGTACTGTGTTCATATGCACATAGACCGGCTATTCAGGTATATTAGAGTCAACAAAAGTATCAGGGTTAGACACGCCTGTTTACAAGAAATGACAAAATGTGATTACACAGGCTCTGGATTAAAGGTGCGTGCGTGCGTGCGTGCGAGTGAGTGAGTAAAGGCGGACACGCATATTGTGTATAGGCACACAGGTAGGGGCAAAGTCTATAGGATGGAGAGAGAGAGAGAGAGAGAGAGAGAGAGAGAGAGAGAGAGAGAGAGAGACTCCCGACCCCCTCCTTCAAACATACGCACCAAGAACTGGCTCCGGCTCCGGCTTCGCTGGAGTGGGGAACCATAAATCTTCATATAGCGGCTGTTTTGATTAATGCAGCCGAGTCGAGCTAGGGGGCTGGACCTATCCCATTACGGCCTAATGGAAGATGGAGCGGCGCTGTCTCCACCACTAGGCCCCTGTCATTTGTTCCACTTTGCAGTCCATTTGGCCGAGAGACTACAAGCCACTCCATCAAAAATATTTTCAGAGTTAATTTCCGCCCGCTTAATTCGCCTTGATTCGGATTGCGTATCGAATGGCAGGATCGATTTTCGCCTGGCGTCTAAATTAAATAAAAGAGAGGGGGGTATACTTTAAGTCTGCGTTTTCTTTCTTTTCTCTTTTCCATTCCATTCTTCCACCTATTTTCCAGACATCCTTTACCGTGGGCGCACTTATTCTTTTTTTACGATGCATCTCATTTCCTCCTTTCTCTCAGATTTTGATAGACCCATGTTTGCAGGGGAGGAGGAGTAGGCACAAATCTGATTGTAGTTACAGAAGAAGGAAAACCTATTGAAGACGAGCTGATGTAGATGGATAAATGGATTTGTCATAAATTAGAAACAGAAACATAAAGACTTGGAAATGGAGGAAACACCTTTTATGACAGGTAGGTTAGAAAAGAAAGAAAGTGAAAGATCACATGACAACACCACGACATCCCCACAATGTGTAGATCCTGAAGAATAGACTTGGAAAACATGAGTGAAGAAGAATTGGACATGCCTACATGGGAAAAGTGGGGTAAATTAGGGGCATCGGGGTATTGAGGGGGTGAAAAATAATAGGGGGAAAAGTAGCAAAAAAAGAAATGAAAAGAGGCAAAAAGCACAATGACAAATTGGTCGAGTGTGACGCGAATTCCCTTTTAGATTTAAAGCCGCGTGTAGCCTATCGTCATATCTTTCCAGAGTAATTTATTTTCTCATCTCTCTCTCTCTCTCTCTCTCTCTCTCTCTGAATTTATCTGGTAGTCACATGGACAGAGAAGCGGGGGAAAAGTCAATAAAAGTCTCTGGCGACAACTGTTTCCCCCATCAGTCTCTTGTCTCCTTTTTGCATTATCTCTCCTGCTTTGCTTTCTATTTGTTTATTCGCTGAAGCTTATTTGCTCCTCCCTATTTCCTCCTCTATCGCCTGTATTTCCTGTTTCAGAATCTCTCTCATATCATAGGACTACAAGCTATACCTACTCCTCTCCAGAGAGGCCTATCGATTTTATTCTCCCACTAACAGCAAGCCCCACGCTTTGAAATTACTAAATCAGGAAGCTGTAGGATCTATCTCTTGTATCCACCTCAGAAATGCTTCAATAAGTGTCAGAAAGTTCTCAGAGGCAAGCTTTGGCCCGGAGACATGAAGCCACTTGTAGATTGCACAAATCAACAAAAAAAATGAAATTTGAATCAATTAAGTTTTATTACACTCTGCCAAATCTATAAGTCCATCTACAGCCATAACAGGCACATAGATCATACAACACATGAGTACTTAGGAAGATCTGACTGAGGAACAAATCCTGAAACCCGGTCTCCACTCAGCACAACCAGTTTCCTCTCCAAAACCACACACGATATACTGTGACCCTCACAATCTAGAGCTGGGCAGATGCTGTCCTGAATGTACTATAATACTAGATTAAAAAAAACATGGTGATTTTTAGCGATATTTTGATATTTGATAATATTATTCTCGCTCAGATAATCTGAATATTTCAGAAAATTGTATCTACAACCTTTAACACCACAAAAGTCAACATTTATACCCTCAAGTATATTACAATCACCAAAATACTAATTGAAATACTTTCATACAGTGGTGGGAGACATATTCAGATCCTTTAGGAAAAGAAGCACAACAAGTGAAAGTCTTGCATTCAAACTTATACTTGAGTAAAAGTGCATTATGTACTCAAAGTATTAAAAGTAAAAGTGCTCATTATGCAGGCAGAAAGGCTCCCGACATTGCTTTTTTCTTATACCAATCTGTTTGTTGTATGCTGATACAAATGCGGTAACTGATAAGAAAAAATTCACTGCTCGTATATATCACAAAATTATTAAATATATTTAGTAATTGTGTGCCTAACCCTGCCCTAACCCTTAACATCACACCTCTCTTTCTCACCTTGACAAGCATGTATACTCTACATAACACATTAGATCAACTTTAGAAAAATGTACTTTAAAAAGGTCCCATGGCATGAAAATTTCACTTTATGAGGTTTTTTAACATTAATAAGAGTTCCCCCAGCCTGCCTATGGTCCCCCAGTGGCTAGAAATGTTGATAGGCGTAAACCGAGCCCTGGGTATCCTGCTCTACCTCTGTGAAAATGAAAGCTCAGATGGGCCGATCTGGAATCTGCTCCTTATGAGGTCATAAGGAGCAAGGTTACCTCCCCTTTCTCTGCTTTGCCCGCCCAGAGAATTTGGCCCGCCCATGAGAGAGAGAGAGACAGGCTTGCAAACAAGCAAAGTGGCAGTTAGTCAAGGCCACACCCCCACCCTCCACCTTGCCCCCCCCCCTCCTCAATAGTGTTTAAAGCTACAGACACAGAAATGGCACATACTAAGGAAAGCTCATTGTGGGACTGGCTCTAGTGGCTGTAATTCTGCACCAAGGCTGAATATCGGGAAAGAGACTTCAGATACAGTATTAGGGGACCACTAAGGTCTATATGAAAGCATCCAAAAAGCAGCATGTCATAGGACCTTTAAATATACTCAGAACTCTGAAGCCTTTGTTTTTTAGAACCGTGTTTTAAGTCGCATCCCTTGTTCACAGCTATTATAAAAAAACTCCACATGATCAGAACATTTTTAGCTGAAATTACATTATTGGAACAATAACAATAATTAAATTTTCTCTAACTAATTAATTAATTATTAACCAATAATATATCGCCACCATTATATCCTGCATCCCTTATTAATGATGCATGGATGTATAAGCAGCTTTTTAATGTTGTACTGACTAGGTTGAAGTAGAAATAAATCGAGCTATACCATATCAGAGCTAGAACGATATGTATATTATAACTGTAGATCTGTATCAGGGTTACGGCTGGGTATCTTTAAGGTTTTAACCGAAATAACTAGTACCGAGTAGTATCGACACTTCGCCAGTCATACGATACCTGCATTCAAACCTTTTTGTATCAAGATCCGAGAAAGAAAATTACTATTTGCATGGTTTTGCTTGCAGCCAATCGTTGCAAGCGTTCTTCGATTTTAAAGGCGACGTGTGATTGGCCCACTATCACAGCAGCTAGTGATGGAAGCATTTTACCCAACTAAATGCTTCTACTCACGTCATGGGTATCGAATAAAATACCATATTGGTGTCGGTATCACTTTAAGGGTACTGGTATTGGTACTTGTACCGTCAATGTATTAAAGATACCCAGCCCTAATCAGCGTATATTACAACTGACAACAACAGTTTTGCCAAAAATATGCTGAAGGTAATTTAGAAACAGTGACGCCATTACATAGTTTGTCCACCAGAGAGCAATAACAACTATTTTTATCCGTAAAATGTCCCCCTCAATCTTGCTACAATGTTTTATTAAAACTAACTTAAGGAATCCTCTGACCAATTCTCATGACCAATTCTTGTTTGTGTTAAAAAATACTAGCAGATATATCGTTACTTTTTTGAACTCTTAAATATCAATATCAACCTCAAAAATCCAGTGTCAGTCAGGCTACATATTTATTGTATTAACAATGCATCATATACTCAAATAGGTTTTTAAAGTCTTAAAGCCCTCATTACTATATGGCAAATACATTAAGTGGAGTTAAAAGTACAATATTTGCTCTGAAATGTATTAAAGTAGAATTATATAGTAGAAAAACATTAAAGTACAAATAGATTATACTTAACTACATATTTCCATACACATATGTGTGCCAACAATGACAACACTACATACAGCAGCTTCAAAGACATGCTGCTGAAGGGGTTGATACAATTGAAGGGTCTCTGGGTATCCTTGGGGGGTTCTCACTTCTACAGCAAACAGGACTGATGGCCGACCCACCCGGCAATATGAGTTATTCACTCAGCCCCTCCAATATCAGTGTCTCTATTTCAGTCGCCACATCTGTTATTGTCTGATTCTTAAGAAAAAAGTGGCTGAGCAGAGGATAATGAAATCAAAGCCCAACACACACAGTCAACAAGCCCCTGGTAAGAAACACACTGTGTCAATATTAATCTCCCTGACAGAAAGTCGAAATATGGCATCTGTCACACATCATCTTCCCTCTCTCCTGTCTTTCTTCAGAGTGGAAAAGGATGGAGAGGAGGTGGTTTTGGTGGGAGTGAAGAGGGGGAAGTTGTTGGAAATTGAGCACATGGACCGGAAAGGGCAAAGGACTCTGGGATTTTCAAGAAATTGTTTGTTGTTGTTTTTGTCTCCTTGCATGTGGTATTGCATGCATTTGGAACATTTAGGCCTTCAGCAAAATGAAAGTTATAGTCAAGGACAGTTGTAAGTGATGGCATGTCAGGGGAACTTCTAACAAAATAAAGTACTTGACAGGGTGTGACACTGGACACAAGTAGCGACCGTTTTCATTAGTGTTTGAGCAGATATCAGAGAACTGGAATAACAGGTAAGTATGTAATAGCTCAAAAAACATAAGTTGCAGGATTTTACATCCATCTTTGTGACTGATCTCTTTGACTAAGACTCTAAATTGATTTGCTTGCCACTGGGGTGAATCAATAATCAATACACAGTAACTACTGTATGTCTCTCAATAGTCAAATACATCTTGTGCATTGCCATCGGCTGCAGCTTCAGTTTTGATACTAACAGGCATTTTATTTGTGGACATCTGTAAAACATGAAAACAATAGATACAACATTATTGATTTATTTAATTGCAAAGGATATGTATGCATTTTCTTTATTGTCAGAAATCTGGTGCATTTGTTTCGCATATGTTTTGAAATTTCTCTAGTATAACTGTACAGTGTTTTGTTATTACTGACATTTTTAAATGCACACAATTCAAGGATAGGTCTGGTGATATTCTATATTCTTATTATCAACAAATCCCATGAAAAGACTAAAACCAACAATAAATGATTCAACTAACAATTATTCCCTGTGCAGCCAAAGCCTGGTATAGTTTGTTCCTCAGTGCCATAGAACTCAATTCTTGTACAAAACTATTAAAGAAAAATAGTGAGCCACACCGTTGCACTGGGTGACATGTTCCTTTATTACAATGGACATGGGCACTGTAAGTTATTTTGAACCAATCCCACATGCACCAACTTGGTGTCCTGAATACTCACTAGAGCACCAAATTCATTGCTGAAAATAGTGTACTTGAGTTTGAGTATCGTTTGCTAATAATTACAAATGTAATCTTTAGTAAGAATGAATGGGCTCTTCGTCATTGTGTTCGGCTCTCAGCCTGAAGGTTTTTTAGAGGCTAGCACATTAGTGGTTTTAGTCTTTTCATGGGTTCTTGAATAACTCTAACATAGCATTTGATGCTAATTTAAGTTTAGAAAGCAAATACATTTTCTCACCTCATGCCTAACTGGAACTTAAACTCTGATGTGAAGAATTGAGTTTGAAGTAATGATACATAACCTCCAGATCCAAACACATATCCTATGGTGCATATTAAAGGTCAAAATGTGAAAAGCAACAAGTCAAAGTGAGACATTGACAAAACTAATGTTGCTCTCATAACAACATGCTTAAGGGCAGTGATCACAACACAAGATCTCTTGGTGATGAGATAAAAAAATGTCCTCCGACATTTTATCAGTTTTCCCATGCCTGAGGTTTCTCCTTCCCATGCACATCTGCTATCCTTTATTTATCCTTCAATCATCCAGGACTCTCTTCCCCTTTTTCAGCCTGTTATCGCTTTCTCCCACTCATTTCACCCAGAACACTTTCCTTTCTTTCATCCTCTTTCCATCTGCTTCCTATTCCTCCCACCTCTCTTCTTCCTACTCTTCCTCTCTCCTTCTCCTTCTTTTGGACATTTCTCTTAGTCCTTTCTGTATCCCTCCACCATGCCTCTCCACCCTCTTTCCCACTCTCTTTCCCCTGTGATGAATGAGTCTGTCTGCTGGGTGCAGTTCATATTTACTGAGCAGGGGAGCGCACACTGTCAGTCTCTCTCGCCCTCCACATCTCTATCCCTCCACTAAAGAGACAGAGAGAGCAAGAGGTGACAGTGGGATGAAAGGAGGAGGGAGGCCATGGTCAAGAGATCCACTCCAGGAGTCACCACGATAACAGCTGGCTTGGTGGGGAACATTAGTTAGTAACGTTAGTCTTGACCAAAATGGTTTCTCAGTGCAAACATTAGAGGTGGTTGAGGAAAGAGAGAATTCTTCCTCAACCTGTCAATGTGGTGACACTAATAGGGAATAAACAGCGTCTTTCCATCCCTTTATGTGCAACTCGGCAGACCACTCTTGGCACTCAATGCAACAAAATGTAATGGCGTTTTCTCTCTCCTTCTTTTGTGTGAGTCATGCTCTTAGGCACATTTGGCTTAAGAGGGAGAGAAGTAAGAGCTGCTACCAGCTGCAGCTTACCAAAGGCCCACAAAATACCCGGTTTCATCTACGCCCACACACACCAGTGTGTTGCGGGGAGTCAAACGGTGTGTTTTGACCCGTGTATTGACCCCTTCATGAATAAGAGTAGTGGATGTGGGCCTGCCGAAGCCCAAAGGGACAGGCCAAGAGCCGCTGCAATGCCCTGCAGAGCCACCATCTCTTCCCACACACTGACCTCCGAGGCCAGCCAACACCAAAACCACTGTAGCGTGACGACACCAGTGACACCCAGCGCCAACGCACACAATGTGTTCCTCTGCTAAATTGACAAAATATAGACAGTAAATACAGGGAAAATTGGATAGCTCAAATTACATCACAAAAAGAAAATCCCCTCAACTGGACTTTTATAAGATTCAATATGGAGTAATTCAATTCTCAGACTGCAACCTAAAACACTACAGACATTGTCTGTCAACGGGGGCAGATTGAAAATGTTTTTGCCATTTGGTTCTGCGACAGTGAAGGCTGAATAAATGTAAGGTTTTATATTTTGATTTGTGGATGATTCGCAGTAGACTCTCAGCCATTGTAGTGCATTCATATCTGCGCTGATTAAACATTGTCACTTTAAACATTCATATCATGTAGCTGTATGTCAGAATCTAAGGAGGAGAGTGAACGAGTATCGGGGGAAAATAGGAGCAGCAGAGGAAAAGACTAGAACGGCTGAAAGAAGGGAAGGAAAGCATCATGCCATAATCATCTGAATATTAGGGAAAATTGGACACAGGAAAGGTGAAAATTGGATATGGGAAATTTCTGAGGTGCAGAGAAAAGCCTGAATGCATCAAATGTGAAAACAATGACCAATATCAAAACGGATGGGAACAAATGTATGCCCCTCTGGATAAATCACTGCTGTAAAATATCCTTTAGGAGGTTCTAAAAGCCATCGTCTGCAGACAAATGACAGGGTCAGAGGTCAGAGCACTATCAGCTGGAACAACACTGTTTATGATGGAGGAGGATGTATGACATGATACTTTACAAAGGGACAAAAAAAACATTTTCTATATGCAATGCTGACCACAGGCTCATTCCATATCATAGTTCTGACAAATTGCCCAAACTTCTGAGTGAGAGACATTTCCTGAGCTCTCATATTCCCCGAAGCATCCTTTCCACAGCTTTCCATTTCCCCCTGGTGCCTCAAGAGAGGAACTACTGCTGTTTCACTGCGGCCTTTCAGGGAGAATCCACCGGCCAACTCATCTGCTTTACAGCTGATGTAGGCCTCAAACTGTGATGTATCCGGCTTTCACGCGCCAGACGATGAGATACACGCATACTGCACGGAAAGGGTAAACAGTAACACCTTTATTTGTCAGGAGGCATTTTCTGCTGCCCTGTGTTTGTGTGCTGCAGCGTCCGCACCCCCCCTCCCTCCTCCACCTCCTCATTCCCGGATCATATTTGTCCATCTGGCTGCCACGCTGATGGAACATTCCAAAAACGGCTGCTGTGCAATCTATCTCAATTTTCCAAATCTATTAACTTTCTTTGTGTGGCCTGCCTCTCCTCGAGACCGATCTTTAAAAACCGTGGTTGTTCAACAATTATGATAACTGCAACAGGGGGAATTAGAGAATCCAACCATTCATCTCTCTGCCCCTCCTCCACACAGACATGGCGGCTAAATGAAAAATGGACACGCTTTAAGAAGTATTGATTCCAGCTTTAAACAAAGGTACAGTCAATATTATTTACTCCTAAATATATCTTTGTTATCTGCTCTGGAGTCATAGTTACTGCTCTGTCCTCGTAATTGCGGACATAAAAATAATAGACCAATTCCCACCGAATTGACCGAGACAGGTTTGGTTGTGGCCCTTGTCCTAGTGATGCATATCCTGGGTGTAAATAAATGTGTGAGCAAGGTTTTCCTCTGATGACTGCCCTACTAGAGGCAGCTATATATCCGGATCCAAAGAGGAAATAAAATGCAAAATGACAATGCATTTCAAAGGTAATCTAAAACACAAAAAATGCATTCATTTTCTTTCTATTATTGTTTTTTTTATTGCATTTTATAAGAATAGTGTTTTCCCCATCTATCTAGTTTTAGATTTGGTTTTTTAAAGGTGTTTCTTTTGAGATGCCTCCTAGGATTTCTTTTCTCATGTGGAAAATCACACAAGTTTGTAACAGTATTTAGTATTTTTTGTGCATGGCCAAACTTCTTACTGGAAAAACAGGCCTTTGATTTTCTTATGCTAGTCTGTTGTTCATCTTTTTGCAGACACACTCAAAAACATTAAGTACATAAAATATAATTTTCAGAATACAATTTTCCAAAGCTAAAGGACCACATAAACTAGCTTTTATTTGACATCAGTAAATGGACTGTTTTTATATAGCGCTTTTCTAGTCTTAACGACTACTCAAAGCACTTTTACATAGTACAGGAACCATTCACCATTCATACGCTGTGGCCGAGGCTGCTGTACAAGGTGCCACCTGTTCATCAGATAAACATTCACACACATTTACACTCCGATGCACAGCAGGGGCAGTGTCTTGCCCAAGGACACTTCGACATGGGACTGCAGGGCCAGGGATCAAACCACCAACCTTCCGATTGGCAGGCGACCGCTCTACTACTGAGCCACAGCCGCCCCTATAGCCCAGTGTATACAAAACATTTTCATCAAATCTTACAGTAGAGTTTTTCATCTATCAAAACAGGATTCTTAGTATTTGTAGTGTATCATGCTGTGTAAGCAGTAAGCTCCAGAAAAAAGGTATAAAGATGTAATATCGATATATTGGCCAGCCCTAATTGGATCACACTGTGCGTATCAAGCAACCCTTTACAGATGAACTTCTCTTACGCTTGACGGGGGTCTCCAGATTGCATGAAGCTTACCTTGCACTGGTCACATTTGTACAGCCTCTTATCAGTGGACCTGGTGGTTGGACAAGTGGTCCAGGTATTTGAATCTCTTGTCACACACCTTGCAGCGAAAAGTCATCATGCATGTACCTTCAGTACCTGCTAGCTGGCCACCCTAAGTCCCCCTAATCTTTTGATGGATCCTGGTTATATGTATTCTTGTTGATGAAGCTCTTACCACATGCAGTACAACTAAAGCCTTCCCCAGATTGCAAAAACCAAGATGTTTTTCTGAACTTAATTAATTAGTGTTGGTAACTAAACATAACCAAGTAGTTCTTGTGTTTAAACCTAAGCAAACTGGGATTATATCACAACGTTAACGACGCGTTTAAAACTGGTTTAGGTATAAGGTCGTATTTCAAGCCACAGCTAGGGGCGCTAATTAAGAAAACGCTGCCGTGGGATGTATTAGAGGGTAGTAATAAACGACCGATATCGTCACATGGTTTGGAGGACTTGTTGAGACAATTAAGTACTAGAGTACTTTGAGGACTGATAACTAGAGGGCACATTTTAGTTCTTTTAGTTCTTTATTTTAATAAAACATAAGAAAGAAATACACAATATAAAAAAATGCACAGGCGGGATGAAGACAAAAATATGAAGGCTTGTCAAAGGAACTTAATTAAAAAGACAGCTGTATATGCTTGTCAACAATTTACAAACAGACAAATATTTTTTAAATGTCTAAAAGAAAGAAAGAAAAAAGAAAAGAAAAAGACAATTTTCAGCAAGAAATACTAGAGATAAAAAACAAGAATAAATAATAAAAACAAGGATTGCAATAACTTATATTTGCACAGCTTTTATACACTGTATCATTCCTCATTTACATAGTACTGTACTCAGTCAAGATAAGTTGTTTAAGATCTTTTTTTTTTTTAAATCAGAAATAAGGAGTGACTGCGATGTGAATCAGAAAAACTGTTTCATATAACTGGACCTCTGTACCTAATTGAAAACTGGCCTACTGAACACTTGTCTAACTATACTATACTTGACATGCTGTTGCAGGAAACCAGACTCAGTGAATAAGATTGTGCAATACAATTTTATTCTTAGTATGGCATACTGCATATTCTTACTATTTCAAATTATTATGCATATTTATATGCCTATCAGGACTAATGTCAGTGCACTTGTATGTGCCAATGAAAGCATGTTGAAGTGTTATCTACAATATATAACAGCAATACTTGTAAACTTGTTCTGGTGTAAAATAGCTATTTACAAAAGAAAGCACAGTTAATATTCCATTTGCGAAAACTGGGCAAAGTTGCTTACCTGTTTTTTTTATCCAGTTGTAACATTTCAAAAACCTTGGGATAGTAAAGTGATCATGATGAGGCGCTTTAACCCTAATAATTCAGTAATTCAGTTCTGATTTTTAATACGGTGCAACAATGGGAGCAGTAGGAGTTTTCTCCTCATGCATGCAGTTTTTTTTGCACTGCAAAAACAACCTGGGATGCTGTGACTTCTATCCCTTGCAACCATACAAGTATGTCTTCTTAGATATCATATCACCAGAGAAGAAATGAAATCACCCAACTGTCACCACAGTTCATGTTGAATCTCCACTGTAAAAACAACTTTGCACTGATCACTTTTAAGTACATCATAACCCAACATCTGTCTAGCAAACATATTTACATGAGGTAACTGTGCTTTCCTTTAGGATTTTTTTTTTAAACAAAGATGAACACCCATATATAATAAAAAAAAAATTTGTTAACAACAATCGCATCGAATACATTTATATTCTAATGAGTAAGAAAATAAGCTTAACAACCTCTTCAATTAAGCATCTAGGTGCACTGTAGAGGATTAGTAAAGAATTAGATGTGAGCTGGCTTACTTGTGTTGCTTTCCACTGCCTCTGCTGGTGGTGTCTCCTCATAGTGTCCAGTTAAGCATGGCTCAGTCCCTCCCTTAACAAATGCCTCCAGGCCTTCAAATTCCCAATTCCCAAACTTTGTTACATGGCAGATTTCATGTGTCTCAGGGTCTGCTGGCTCCTCTTCGACTTGTTTACAGTTGCTCATACTCTCCTGTTCATTTTTCAACTCTTCTCTGCTTTGTGCAGGGCAGCATTTAAAGCGTCCTTGTCTTCTTTTTGCAGACCTGATCATGTTAACAATGGACAATTAATTTTGTTTTTCAGGGGACATTCCTCCATAGTAATGTTTTGGTTTTAGGGCGTCCTCGTCTCTTTCTGATAATTGACTTGTGGGAGAGTCAATTATAGTTTGTACAGTTTGGTTTGTGGGCCGACCAGATGACTTGGGAAAACAGATTATTCTGCTGGCCAAAGACAGTTGTTTCTCATCCCCTGGAATGGTTTCAGTCATTTTTATCTTACCTACCTTAGGAGTTCTGTCCTCCGTGTGCAGCTGTTTGAGGATGCTCATCTTACCTGCTGCCCTCCTCTTCAATGGAGAGGAAATCTATAGACCTAGAAAGAGAGAAAGCAGAGGCAAATGAAAGCTTGTCAAAGCACTTGCTACTATGCAAATAGGAACATAATGTAATTTGTGATTTTTAATTTTACATTCATTTTCTAGCTGAAGTTACAACATTTAATTTAGTCAATCTATTTAGCAATGGGTTTGACTACATATGTTCTGTCATTGTAATGTCATTGGTAAATATTTACATTTACACAAACACACCAAGGCTGTTATCAACACTTGAAACCATTTTAAACCAAAAATTTGTTTAGGAATAAAAATCACACAGTCTCTTAAACTGTATTGTTGTGATTAAATGTCTATCTTCTCCCTGATGTATCTTTTTTGCCTAAATAGCACTAGAGGTCTCTGCATCTTTTAGCGTGATCAAGAGTTACTATTGTAACTATATCAGACAATATGCCAAATCATGCATGCAATTATGTAGGCCACTCTGGTGAATTGTGGAAAAGTGCGAATTAAATGTATTACTATGTTATCCAAAGGTATCGCATCCCCTCAATTAATTTTAAATACATAGAGAAGGTTATTGATTATATGACACATGCAGAGGCCAATTCACTGTAAACATGTGATGCACGTCCACATACTAGGACATACAAAGAGAGAACCTTAGACTTGTTTGTAATGTATATATAGCGTAATGTATAGATATTTTTCCTGTTCATTTGTAAGAGCAGTCATGTGTTATGATTGAAAACCATTTAAGTAATATCTAGCCTAATATAATGTAGAGGGGGGTAAATTGTTTTGACAATAAGATTTGAATTAGACGTGTAAGAGGTAAATCACTGTACGTAGGCTACATTTGCCATACTGACTTCCCTAAGCCATTAAACAAACTGTGTACAGTCTATTAAAAAGTGAAACCAACCACTTGTCAACTACAATTTGCCGAAGGATTTGAGAAAACTAAACTTACTTACGAACCATGTTTTTGGCATTCCTTGAATCAGGTGCTTCATGCAGTGCTTTCGGCGTGCCTTCACTTTTAAATTGAATTTAAAACTTGGCCCCAGAAGAGAGCACCATGTTCAGCTTGTCAATACGGTATGACAGCGCTACTTAAGCTAGTTTTGTTGTTAGCTACGTTAGCTAGTGGTGGCACTGCATCAGCCTTTCAGCCCAAGTAACGTTATGAGCTTCATTTCGGTTCCAAACAGTTGCTATGGTCCAGTCGCGTGTGCCTGTGAAGTTATACATATGTTTAAACGTCTCCATAAAACACTCATTTGTTTTACTGAGTGTCTGACAATTTGACGAATGGTGGACTGTGTTGACTGACTTCGTGGCTACACACAAAAAATTCACCTAAATGAATGCGCGACTGCGAGTATGGCAAAGTTTCACGTGCATGCTCTGCCCGCTTAAAAAAAGGTGAGGCAGGTTTTGACATCCGCTCATATGCTCATATGTTAAACACAATGCTACGAAAGGATGATCCGCAGTGACAACACACACACAGAGTTTATGCATTCATCAAATAATAATTTATTAAATTTTTTTTTTTTACAAATAATACAGCATTGATCTGTGGAAAAAGAAAATCCATTATCTGCATGTCCCAATGAGCACTGCCTCAATCCTAAAGCCTACATTATAGAGACCTACTCTGCACAAAAATGATACAAGGCCTGGGATAGTGCTTTAACTGTTCCATGCAATAACAAACATGACTCATGTCATGTGTTCAATTCACTTTTCATAATAAGTTAAAACCTACAGTTTTACAGGGTTACAGAAAGTTCATATAAATATGAGTTTCGCTGACAAACCTAGCAGAACACTCTATGCAGCTCCCATAGTTACCACTTCAAATCAGCATGGCTATTTACAGTCCTCTCATTAAAAAGCTCAACGACATTTAGCCACATGCCCAGAGAGATGGTGAGAGCGAGCAAACCGGCGGAGGCATTTGGGACAGGAATATGGCTTCTCCCCCGTGTGAGTTAACATGTGAGTTTTCAAATGGCCTGACAAGCGAAAGCTTTTTCCACATTCTTGACACGTGTAGGGACGCAGGTTAGTGTGACTCCTCCTGTGCTTGCCAAGATCACCAGAGGAAGTGTAACGATTGTGGCAGTCTGGGCATTCAAAGGGCTTTTCCCCAGAGTGTGTCCTCTTATGCTTCACCAGGTCGCCGGACTGAGTGAAACTCTTGTCGCATTCAGTGCATTTGTAGGGTCTCTCACCAGTGTGGGTGCGTTGGTGGTTTCGCAGATGTGCAAGACGAATGAACCTATTGCCGCAGACTGTGCAGTGGTAAGGCCTTTCTCCAGTGTGGGTCCGCAGATGTATTTTCAAAGCCCCGAGATCTCCGATCTTCAGGCCACAGTCCCCACACTGGTGAGCTTTTTCATTGGTGTGGAGTTTGGTGTGAACCCTCAGGTTTCTCTTTGTGTTAAAGTTCTTCCCGCACACATTGCAGTGGAAGGGTTTCTCACTGGAGTGCGTCCTCACGTGGAGATCCAGACTTGACTTGAAGCCAAACTCCTTTCCACATTCAGAGCAAGAATATTCCTTCTTGCCGGAGTGTGTGGTTAAGTGGCACTTGAGGTGGTGGGACCTTAAAAAGGCCTTCCCGCACACCTGACATTTGTACGTCTTCTCCCCTGTGTGTATTTTCATGTGTTGCCGCCAACCGCTGCGCTCCACGAATCTCCTGCCACAATCCTTGCAGACAAACGGTCGGTCACCTGTGTGGGTGCGCATGTGATCCTCCAGGCTTTGAGGTGTGCCCATCTTCTTGCCACATTCTGGACACTGCACACCAATGTCCAGACAGATTGGCTTATCCTCAGATTCGGTGTTATGCGGTTCATGACACAAATGAGGCCCTTGACCCCAGGTAGCTTTGAAACTCTTCCCACAGTCAGCGCAGCTGAGATGCCCTCCTTTGGTAACTACAGACATGGTGTGCCAGCGCTGACAGTGATTCTTCAGATTCTTCAGGTACTGGAAGCTGCGTGCACAGGTTGGACAGGGGTAAAGCCTGCGGGGAGGGGCAGAAGGGTGGGCTTCACGTACATGGACCCTAAGGTGTACTTTAGATTTAAATGTGCTGCTGCAGACAGTGCAGTTGTGTTTAGGGATGAGGTTAAGTGTGCGGCTTGAGAGGCAATTTTTCAGCTTGGCAAGATACTGTTTCTGATGGACCCATTTGACATGTTTCTCCAAGAAGTCCAAGTCAGTAAATGAGACAGTGCAGTGGGGACATGGATAGACATCAGACGATGACTCTAAGTAGGAGAGGAAGACACACACACACACACACACACAAACAAACACACACACACACACACACACACACACACAAAAAGCAGAGCATTAAAAAAGGGGATGATGATTTTACACTTGCCTGTTTTACAGACAATCTGAAATATACTGGTTTAAAGTTTAAAAAAACAAACAAAGCAGGTATATTACAGGAAATACTCTTATGCTGAAGATATCCAAACTATTTCCACCATATTGCCTGAGACACTGAGATCAGATGCACGTATTTAAGAAGGTAAATACAAATGCAGGTGCAAAACAGCAAATGAAAAAAACACTAGATATGCTTTTTAACAGAGATGGTCCGATACCATTTTTTGCTTCCCGATACCGATTCCGATACCTGAACTTGCGTATCGGCCGATACCGAGTACCGATCCGATACCAGTGTGTCATATAATTTATTATGTTTAAAGAACTGTATACTACTATCCTTGTATGGATGTGATATTATTTCTATCTTTGTTGTCAGTCTGGCTCAGGTTAAACTCTTTGTGAAACATGAACGCCACAGAACGTTCTTTTATTATCCAGTTTGACAGTCAGTTATAACGGAAAAAGAACATAAATAAACTACTTTAATGTATTTTTTCTTTAGGGCTTTATTACGTGGTATCAGATCGGTGCATAAACTCCAGTACTTCCAGATACCAGCGTTTTAGGCAGTATCGGAGCCGATACCGATACTGGTATCGGAACATCTCTACTTTTTAAAGCTGAAAATTGGCTATATCTAAAACCTCGCCGTTGTATTAATGCAACCAAATAAGAACACTTACTAAAAACAAAAAGCAAATAATATTGTACTGTATTGTGGTATTGTATGTTTTTCATGAACTACTTGCTCCTACCTGTGCCGACCTCTTCTCCATTTTCTTCCTGGATGTTGCCTGATGCCTCCTGCTCACTGTCTCTCTCTTCTTTAATCCAACTGTCTCTCTCTTCTTTAACCCACAACTCGGACTCCTCCTTGACAGCAGCTTCAGTAAAATCATATTCTGGCTGAGGGTCAGAGTCACACTCGTCCTTTATGGGTCCCTGTTGATGGTGAACACCTGACCTGTATGCCACAGTCTCAGGCTTAGTGTCTAAACAACTTGAGGAGTCTACATTGTGCTCCTCACTAATCTCCTGTGAATGTGGTTCCTCCTTGATTTGGATGTTAAGACCACCTCTATTAGTGTACGCTTCCTCTGCTTCACCGTGCAGCTCCAATTCAGATTCAGTTTTAACTCTGACCACATTGTGTTGTTTCCCTCCTCTCTTTGCTTTGCTTAGCAAAGACTTCTTGGCAGATTTAATCTTCATGTTGACACCATAAGGATTTCGTCTCTTTAGTGTGCTGCGGACCAGAGAAGCACATTGTTGAGGTAAATATCTTGAAAGGCAAAGGCAGCTACATACAAGTCAATGCAAGCAATACAATAAAAAAAACATCTAGCGTCAGCATCACAGCTAAGCTACACCAACGGCAACGTTAGCCTAGCAGCAGCGCTAGCACTGAGGATTATTTACTGCCGTTTTCTTGTGGCTATGCAGCGGTCAGTCTCATTCAGCTTTTGTCTGCTATGAAGAAAAGACTTACCGTTGAAAATGACGCAATTCAGCCAAAGCTCCTTTTATATATTTAGGCTAACGTGCACTAACTGGCTACATCGGTCTGTGGTGTACACAGGAAGAGTACCACACACTTCCTCGTTCTGGCCAGATCAGTGATGTCCAGGTTACATCCGACAATGTAATTAAAGTGACAGCAACAAAATAAGAAAAAATCAATTGACTAACATGTTATTTTTATTTTATTAGGAATAGCTGAATTGAGAACTTTAAAAATACATATTTGTTTGAAAAGTATTTGGAAGTAAATCTTGAGAAGCTAAACCTCTTACTTAAAAATACATAGGCTAATTCATGTAACTGTTAGGGCAAACTCCACATACACACCTCTGACTTCTTTAAACGTAGTTACCAATAAGACATCCAAACATCACATAAAAATCCACTGAGTCTTAATTTATTTTTTTATTTACCTTTTTATATATTTTTTTTATCATAATCATTTTTTGTCATGTTTATCCGTTTTTAAAAACAATTCAATTCCCCTAATCATTGTTCAAGTTGTGATGTCTGATTAATACTGACGTGCATTGGTTTTTTTCATAAAGATAAAAAAACAAAACAAACTGCCACAAGCCATTACAAATGCCCTTCAAAGACATACATCTTTGTATTTTACGATCAGTTTAGTAGCAAACTGTAAGATTCAATTGATACTCTTAATTAGAGTTCAATAAGAAACTGGTGCACTAGGGAGAAGCAGCATCAAAGGTTTGGACAAATACAGGCCTACAGTACTTGAGTTCTTTGAGGCTTTTTTTCCTTCTTCAAATAACCTAGAGTAGATCTAGGTTAGTCTAAAAAAAAAAAGAAATTCGTTACATTATTTGTAATTAAATCTTTTTTTTTGTCAGAAATGAAATATTGAAGTTATGGCAGCATACTTTATATTAAAATCATTGTTTTCTAGGTCTCATGTCCTAATTTTCTAGTCTGGCTATCACCAGACCAAGCTGCAGGGAGAAATCAAATCGGCGGCAGATCGGGCTGGGTTTACCCGGTCTACTAATTTTCCTTTTTTAATCAAGAAATAGTATTAATAGTACTAATTGCATGTTTTTTTCCTTCTGTACAAAACACACTCACAATCATGTTCATCAGACTTTATTTCAGCCGACTCCGGACCGAAAATCTTGATGCAATCTTCTGTACAACACTGTTCCCTTCTTCAAAAACAAAAACTTAACAACAAAAGTTATGTACAAAAATATGTTACAAAAGAACACACAAAGATACAGACAAAAAAAACAATAGTAATGCTTACTTGTGGAGGGCTGTTATAAATAGTGATAGCATTTATTTGAGCTTTAGTTTGCTTAACTATGCTGCCATTATTCAGTTCATTTTGTTCATTCAATAAGAAGCCAGTAGCATCATTCTGAGTTCATCCATGACACTGTGTGCCATCTGAGGCTGGATGACATCCCCTCTGTTTCACGTGAATAAATGGGGCTCATTGCCTCCATGCAGTGCAAAAAAGGAAAACCGAGAGAAAACAAATAATAATAACATCAACACCAACCAGTGAACAAGTAATTCAGTCTCACTGAAAATAAAGATGGTGTCAAGTGTTCTCGAAATATCTCACCAGGAGAACTCTTTCCATTATCACTGTAATTTCAATAGAGTAACATTTTCCAACCATACTGTATTTTTTCCCTTCTTGTCGCATCAGTTTTTTTTTTAATATATATATATCAAATTGTAGCTATGATTGGCTAATACAATCACCTAAGCAGACAAGTTGCCTGAAAAAAGCAGTCCAGCAAAACTAGCCAAACACCAACATACATTTCATCAAATTAAAATCATTCAACAAAATGTAATGAAATGTTTTAAATGGACACATCATTTCTTCATTTTTTATGGACGAGTTCTGTTAAATTATTAAATTATCATAGCGTCAGGAACTGAAGACTAATATTGAAAACATTATCCTTTTTTTTTTTTTTACAAAAACAACTCATGAAACAAAGAGAATAAGTTATTGTTATTAGGTGTAAGCCAGTCGACTCACACACAAGGCAAGAAGTGAAGGCTGATGAGCAGAAAAACAAATAAAAGTGTAACAGAGCAGGTGAATGAATATGCAAAGAAACTCAGGAGTCTGTTTAACATAAACCTGTAGCTTAGTAGCCTGCCATATACTGAGTTACAATTATAAATCACTCATATTGACTATGATATAAAAAAACATCTCACAAGCAACTTTGACTTTTTTACCTGCGCTGAGCTGACAATCAAAATCTTGCACATTATGCTGAACCAATTTAAGTCTTTGTTCTCAATGGCAATTTTGATTGTCACTTTTTGGGGTATAAAGCACATGTTGGTTCCAAAGAGAGCGGCTGTATTTTTTAAAACCTCTGTTGGTCAGTGAGAAGAATTTTGGCAACAGTCCAGCTTCAGTCTTCGTATGAGACTGACTGTCGAGTGTGCTCATACCTCTTTAGTGATCACAGACAGGATGCAACATTGTTTTGTTGATACGTATAGCAGTTGTAGTGCATTCTAGACACAGCTCGCTTGGTCACGTGAAGCACTGAATTACAGCACAGCAAAACATAATACAATAAATGACTAAATAATTCATTATACAGTGTATGTACAACTCTGTTCAAAATGCTCATGTTAACTGACTGTGTCATGACTCTTTATTTTGGACTTTGTTTTTGTCTTGCAGCTTTCAGAAAATTAATTCATCAAATATCAAGCACTTCACAGATTTATCCCATCTCTTTTATCCCTGTCCTCTTTAAATTCTATTGTTTCTTCCCTACATAGCCATAGTGGTCAGGTGTTGATGCCCTAGCAGCCCCTTGCGCCCTGCTCCCGCCCCTGGGTGCCCCCCTCCATTGCCATGGCCACAGTATTCTTGCAGGTTCTGACGCAAAGTAACCAGTGCAGAGCCCAGACAGGCCCGATTTGGAGCTAAGACACCCCCAGGCAGCTGGAGGAGGACAGTGGCCACCCCAGCCATGCCGTCATCTGTGGGCTCTAGGGTGATGGGCCCTACCTTAAAGGTGGAATAAGAAAATCCCATGAGCTGAGAGAGGAAGGGGTCAGAGCGGCAAAAGTGCTGGTAGCCGCTGTATGTTGATGGGTGGTGATGGTGTGAGGCCGGGGTGCCAGATGTGGTACTGGCATAGTGGTGGGTGTTCAAGTAGTGCAGCGGCAGGTGCTGGCTACCGTTGCCCCCTCCACCCAGGGTGAGGTGATGGTGGGCTGTGGGTCCAGAGCCTGGGTCATGTTTGTAGGAGACAGCTCCTGCCCTGCCCCTCTGGCCCACCACCACTCCTCCTAACTTGCTTGTGCGGGCATGAGCAAGCGATACAGTGCTGCCCCCCACCCCTCCACCAGCTGAAGGCAGGTAGATGAGCTGAGGCTCTTCCGGCTCAAGGTATATGGTGAGTTTAGCAAAGGGCCTTGACGCCATCTTGGTCATCTCCTGGATGTGGCGACGCTGCTCCCGACGGAAGTCCAGAAACTGCTTAACCTTCCATAGGAGGACGCAGACCGACAGGAAGAGGAAAAAGCAGGAGAAGAAAACTGAGAAGAAGACAAAAAGATCGATGTGTGCTTGGTCCTGTCGCAGAAACAGCAGGCCCTGGGACTCTCCCTGTCTCTCGGCAGTTCCCACACCTCTCAGAGCGATGTAGAAGCGGCTGGATTTCAGAGAGTGCACCTCATGGGGGAAGGTAATGACCACACGATCTCGAACACCTCGGACAATCAGCACTGTCTGTGGTTTCCACACAGTGATGTAGGTGATGAGTCCTTCAGCCCGCGCCTCCGTAATTTCTCTCTCTGCCCCTGAGGGTTTTGCTTGCAGTTGCAGGGGGTTGTTGGAGAGCACGGGACCCCCGAGACTGGATGAGGCATTGGCAAGCACCTTTATAGGGGACGGAGGTGAATCCTTATCTATACCTGTCGTTGTCCCCCGAGTTACTGCTTCTTCCTCGATCCTGATGGTGTGAATCCCTGTGTTTCGGTCTACATCCACAATGAAGATGTCATGAGAGTTGGACACATACACTTCCACCTCACCAAAGGTAACATCAATGGTGACCCGAATGTCCACATTGGTGAACTTTGGCTGCGCAGAGAAAAACACAGTGCGCCCCTTGGGCAGGTTGCGAATGGTGGGATCATGGAAGCAGTTGGTCTGGGATGTGGGGTCAAAGCAGCACTCGGTGTCAACGTTGAACTGACGATAGCACTGACGCCCATTCACCGGTGTGCCATTGAAGGAGTCTTTGCACTTGGCACACTGAATAGCAGAGCACAACAAATACAACTTGAGCAAAACCCAGCAATGGATAGGACAGGGTCACAAATGTTTGTCTCAATTCAAAATTTTGCTTTTATCAATGCAGAGAAAGAAAATCAAACATGATATTGTGACCAAGGCCACCTTCTGTGTGGAGAATATGTTATATATAATTTTGCGAAGTGAAACCCTTCTTCCATAATTGAAGTGCATGTGCATACCTGTTGCCTGTAGCAGTCTTTCCGGTCACTCTGAGGGCTGCTGAGACAGGAGGAGGTCTCTGTGTTGTTTTGGCAAGGGCAACCTGTACCATCGTGTTCATTACATGTGTCTGCATGGCCATTACACTGACACCTGCAATGAAGAGGAGAAAATACACTAAAAATGAGAAATACAAATACTAAAGGAGGAGAAGAGAGAGCTTATTGAGCTAATAAGTCTGTTGCTTCTAGGGATGCACCGAATCCAGGATTCGGCTGAATATTGGGCTTTTTGATGGGGTTCGGTTTCTGTAGAACTGTAGAATTTTTTTCCACCGCACCGAACCCTACGCGCGCGCTACGCTGGTCGACGCAATGACGCTGCCGTTGATTACAGAAAGGTGTTTACGTAGGTGGACCGCAGTCGGCTGTGAGAAAGTGAAAATGGAACTTGTGAGCAGAAAAAGTGTTGTTTGGCAGTACTTTCAGTCAAAAGAAGGCGATTCAAGTCGAGCTACATGTTCAATTTGCAATGCCGATTTGTCTCGTGGTGGCAAGAACCCTAAACAATACACAACATCGCTGCTGTTAAAACATTTGCATATGAAACATACGAAAGAATACGAGTTGTGCATGAAGGAATCTACAGACAGCAACCAAAATGCAGCAACTTCAGGTACGGCTAAGGAAGGACAGTCACAGCTAAAAATTTGTGTTAACCAGACAGTGCCTCTCCCGGGCTGTCAGCCGTTCTCTCGGCAAATGAGTCTCCCTACAGTGGGAGCGGAGCAATGGATCGGCCGGCTGCTGCTCGTTAGCTAACGTTAGCCTTCTAATTTCACCCACCCAACATGCCTTCATCATACACTGCTTAGCGAAAATTTGCCAAACAAAATAGACGGAAAAAAGAGCGTGTGAATTCAACATCAAGTTGTTACATTTAACTATTTTACAGGCTGTGGACATTGTTTACTTCATTAATGTGTTTACTGTATTAATGGACTGAGGATGGGAGTAGGATTCGGTATTCAGATTCGGCAGAATCTTAACCAGTGGATTCGGTATTTGGCCAAACCCCAAAAATCTGGATTCAGTGCATCCTAGTTGTTCTATAAGCATTGATACTGATTGCCTTTTTGCAACATTTGCACATCTTATTTATCTAACTTATAGGCATAGGGAGATTTCCATCTCATGACTAGCATTTTTTTTTGCTGTAAAAAAATTCCCTCTGATGGCATGGTTAGTTTAAAGAAGCATCAGCATTTAGTTGTACAACATGCGATGCAGATTATATCTGAAAGGCCTGGCATTGTGTCAACCCAAAATAATGGTAATTGTGGACAATGCCAAAAACATTCAGCATAAAGCCCTTTTAAAAACATTTAAAAGCTTGGCATATAACATATAAATGCTTTGTAATGTTGGTCACGTCATGGGAATCCATTGACTGCTGAGCAGCAAACATTACTCACTTTTCACACTTCCCCGGCAGCAGGAAGAAGCCGCTGAGGCAGCTCTCACACTTGTCCCCCACGCTGTTGTTTTTGCAATTCACACAGACAGCATGCTCTTCTGTAGGACCCTCAGACACCCAGTTCTGAATCTGATAAAGAGACAAAGAGAGATACAAGAGTAAGCACAACTGGTGTATTTGTTTTTAACATATAATAAAGGAGAAGGCCACAAGGACAGCGGACACTTACGCTGTTGGGGTCCAGAGGGAAGAGCCGTGGATTCTCAAGGGCCTTCTTAAGTTCATCTCCAGATAAACACACAGCACTGTTTCCCCTGCAGAACTCCCGACATGGACGACAAGTGCCGCCCCCCTTGGCAGAGCCCACAAACAGGGGCTTACACTTTTCACAGTGCTTACCCTGAAATTTTATGAAAAATTAATCATCCCCAGTGGGCATGGAAAAACTGTGTTTACAGTATGTGCATGTGTTTTACTATGAGCACTTACTATGGTGTTATTGTGGCACTCAAGGCAAACATCTGGTTTGCTGACACCAGCGCAGTTGCTGTGTTTGTTGCAGCTGCACTGAGAGGAGCAGTTTTCCCCCACAAATCCAAAGTGACACTGGCAAACTCCTGGGGACACGCACGTCCCGTTCACACAACCTTCTGCACAAACTGGCTCACACTGACCAGAAACCCTGTACAGCAAAAAAAAAAAAAAAAAAGAGAAGAATTTAGTAAACCTGTACAGTTACTATGTAACGGAATACATTAATTCTTTGTAAATATCCTTGTGTATTCGGCACCTGAGTCATAAACGCTAACTCCTGATCCTACCTGCTGAGTATGTAACCCTGTTTGCAGGTGCAGTGATATCCCTGGGGTTGGTCGTGGCAGTCCTGGGTGCTGTTGCAGTGGTGATGGCCGTTGGCACACTCATCCTCCTCTGGACAGTGGAGGAAGGACCAGCTGCTGTTTCTCAGGGGGCAAACGCCCTCACTCACACCTGGGAGACAAGAATAGAGGAAGGTGAGTGAACCACACATGAGAAAAGCAGAAATTTTGATTAAGTGATAAATGTAACGCTGGACTGGTTACACTCCACAATGCTGAACTTCTTGAACGCATCAACTGAAGATATTTCTCACCATCAAGTCCTCCTTGTAAGCAGCGTCCAGCCCCATTGCCCTCCCGAGTAGCACACCAGCCACACTGAGGCCTGGAAATGCACTGGGAGCACTGTGTGAGCTGGGAGCACTGGGGAGAGCAAGAGTCCGCCCCAGAGAGCAGACGACCGCACTGACCCGCCTCACATCGCAAGGGCACGAAAGACGGGCTCATGCACTAGCGGAAGGGGGGAAAGGTTAGCTGTATATGAACATGATTTTATAAAAGAAAAAACTCATACAAAATACTCTGTAAAGCTCCGTAAAGTCTTACCTGCTGCAGAGCCATGCTCCACACACAATGCTGCCAGCCCCCATCAGAGCCTCTGGAGCCCAGACAGAGGCTGCAATTATTGAGACTGTGGCAGGGTGGAGGGCACGGCATAGGGGGAGAAGACTCCACCTGCATTGGTGAGACGTTGAGCAGGGCGTAGCTGAAACACGTCCAGTCATAGGTGGGGTTCACACTCAGGATGCGCCGTGTCTCACCTGAAATGATCACAACACAGTTAACATGTTCTAGTGGAACACAGACAATATTTAATTTATTATCTCCAAAATAATAATTGATCCATACGGGTGTGATAATCATAATTTTGAGTGTATTTAATGTTTTTTCATACATTGACATTTTATTTATTTTCAGGTTTAGACTGAAAATTAAAACAAAAGTGCCTATAGGAAATCCATAATTTCTCTCTTCGACACTATATTGCCCATACCTGTACGTTTGAATTGGCGAGTCCACATGCATTTTCCTGAGGCAGTACACTTGGGGCAGTCAGAAGCCTCACAGCTGGTCTCAGTGCAGTTGCTGGACAGGAAGATCTCTCTCTGGTTGATCCGACAGTCATGTTCAGACGTACAGCTAACAGAACTGCTGATACAGGCCCCCTCTGGACAGTTTGTGCACCACTTACACTGTAGAGCAGGCTGGGAAATTCAGTAAGGAACAAATTTTAGTTGATAGAAAGGAGCTGTGTCTGTTTGAGCTAGTGATTGTGTTACAGTAGGGGTGTTGTATATTACCTGTGATGTACTGGAGAATGTTTTAGGGTGTCGGGCGAGGCATTCACTGCAGGTCTTCAGTCTGCGACACTGGTCTGGCTGACGAGGGGTCGGGGAACAGGGAGACTGGCCAGTGAAGCAGCCCATTCTGACAGAAAGGGAGGTAGAGAATTGAAAGTTTGACAAATTTTATTTAGTAGCTGCACATAACTTCAAGCTCAAGAACAGAGTGCTATTTATTTAGAGTTGCTTCCAGCCAATGTGTTACCTCTCAGCAGTATCAGAAGAAGCACAGGTTCCCCTACACCAGACGCAGCTGCCTGTGGTGGTGTTACAGGCCTCTGGTGTTGGCAGCAGCGCACAGGGGTCAGAGGGCACAGACAGGGTTAAGAGTCTGCCCAGTGTGACACCATTGAAGCCCCCTGACAGGAAGAGACGGCCACTCAAGCTTGTCATGGCAAGAGACACTGAACAATTTACTGGATCTCCTACAACTGAGACTGAAGGAAAGAAAAAAGTGATTAGGTTTTGGTATGGAAAATTTAGGATTTGACCAGAATTGAATCTGCAGAAAGACACTAAGATGGTCACCTGGTTGTATCCAGGTGTTACAGTTGATTTGGTACAGGGACACTGAGTTACTGTAGTCTTCAGCTTCTGTCCTTCCCCCGACAATGACCATGGTGTCTTTGATCATGGCTGCAGCGTGGAAGAAACGGGACAGGGGCTGCAAAGCAAAGAGATGACACAGCAAGAATAGATAGGTTATTTATATGCAGTGGACTGATAGAAGATAAATGCTTGGCTTGTCTAATTTACTGGCCTGTAACAGGAGGGTAGAGACTAGATGAGGTCGGCGTCTTACCTTATTACCCTGTGAGGGCACCAGCAGAGACCAGGTGAGGTTGGGGTAGTACAGACTGTAGAGCTCGCCTGAGGGCTCCACAGTCTCCACGTGGAAGCGGTAGCCACCAAAGACATAGATGGCATCAGTCTGCTCATGGTACACTGCTGAGTGGCCATATAAACCTGATTGAAGCACACATAAGGCAAAACAGGTTAAAGTGCAAAATTCAAAAATGTATTTTCAAAATGCAATACCAGAATTCTCTTTGAGGTTGACTAATACATAAATTACGTTTGTACTTATATAGAAGTAGTGCATCAGTCAATAAGTTATTGACCAAGTAAGAACTATGTTACAATCCATAACAAAAACAAAAGGCCTTAAAAACCTGTAGGTGGTGTGCCAGTGTGGGGGGCAATGGTCCAGTTTCCTGTATGAGGGCTGAACTCCAGCAGATGGTGGTTGAAGCCGTTGTCTGGAGAGTAACCTCCAATCAACAGCACAGAGGAGTCTCGGCGTACAGTTAAAGTGTGGCCAGACACCGGGGGCAGCACTGTGCTCTGTCAGAGATGGAAGAAAATGTAATTTACTAGGAGGTATAACACTTATACACACACAATATTTTGTATTTCCACAATAAATCTAATCCTAACCTTGTGTTCTCGCCAGACTAAACTGCTGAGATTAAGACTCCAGGTATCCATGGCAACACCGTTTTCAATGACACCGCCCACCACCAACATGAAGTCGTGACTGGCTCTGTGGCTTCCAGAGCCAGACTCATGACTGGTCAGCAGTGCAGAGGCGTGGTGATAGCGAGGACTCGGAGTCGAGCCTTCTTCCACAGAGCTTGTCAACATTTGTGTCCAACGGTGCTCTGACACAGAATATCTAAACAAACCAGGGACAAAATGCATTATTACGCATATATAGACATTACTTATACTTATACACACAGTATAACATCAAAAATGTTTTGTGACATTCATACTACTCAGAACGCCCTACCTGTAGACATTTCCCAGAATGCCCTCTGACAGAGAGAGTCCTCCATACATCCAGAGGTTGCCCTGTGGTCCAGACACCAGAGAGTGGCCCATCCTGTGGAGAAACCTGTGGGCCTGGTTCTGTGAAGCAACGGTGCAAAATGAATGTGTGTTTGTGGTCGCTGGGGTGTAAGATTCATGAATTGTGCAGATTGATTTTTTTTTTTTTTTACGGTTTATGTTCTGCCCCTACCATTGTCAGTTGTGTGTCCAGCAGTGTTTCCCAGACCAGACTGTTGGAGTCCCGAGGAACAGAGCAGTCTGAGCCAGCCCAGCTATCTGAGCACACACACACTCCCAGAGACTGAGACAAAAAAAATATGTTGGTTAGCAATCTAGGAACATTTGTAACATGACTATTACTAGACACAATATTTTACAGAGGTCATTTCCGATTATCATGAACACATCACAAGAAATCTAATGGCAGAGAGTATAAAACTACAGTGTATGGTACTCTAACTGTACATTTTGGACACAATTTCCATTCTTTAATAATTCCCAAACACGTCTATTCCTAGAAATAAGTGATCCCTGTGCCCATATCAAAAGTAAAATTCTAAATATAAATTGTCACAACTCTTACTATATTACAAGCCCCTCTTCCTTCTGCTATTCCACAATCCTGAGGGCATATGGGCCGGTTGCACTGGGGTCCACCATATCCCTGAGGGCACTGACAGAGCCCCCCTTGGCACTGAGCTCCAGCTGGACACACAGGTGACCCCTCTTCGCCCTCATCAGAGCTCTGGTGACACCGCCGCACCCAGAAAGATGCATTGAAGCCTTGAGGTTTGTTTGAGGAGACGTTGGCCTCAAAGTAGACGGAGATTACACCTGGTAGTAAAAGAGAAAATAGAATATAGTGAGAGCGACATGGTGATTTTCGATTCTGTGTGTTTAAATGCCAACTATAACTCCATTACTTCAAATAAGTAGATGTGGGTAAGAGTTTGTATAACATGTTTCAATGGTTGACAGCAAAAGGACTTACCCAATGCCCTGAGGTGAAGTAATCTGCTAGGTAATTAGTGGTTAATGTGTTCAGAGGAAATACCATTTTAATAGCTCAACTTTTGCTGTCTGCCTGTAATGGACAAGCAGAGTTCTCCAGGCAAAAACATGTTCATTATTGAATGAATATATGGATGATACCTGAGGTGGCCTCCACAGTGATAGGTTGAGTCCTTGTGGTGCCACAGAATGCCCCAATCAGGTTGTGATCTGAATGTACAACTCCATTGGCCAGGAAACGAGGAAGGCCATCAAACACATAGACAAAGGAGCTCTGCAAAACAAAACAAAGGGAATTTAAGGGCGATAGTTATACAGGTAGGAATACTGACAATGTTTGATGCTACAGCACAGCTAACATGTTCATTTGCTCGTGTGTATTATCAGGTCATGTTTGTACTCACTTTACAACGTGTATGGGAGTCTGGGTGTAGAGTGAGGGCTACAGGGGGACACAGCTGTCTGGGCAGACAAGGTGCCAGGTTCTCAGTCACAGACAGGACCCACAGGCAATGAGAAAGTCCTCCGTTCCCTTCTGTGCCACTTCGCCAACCCAGAGAAGAGGAGAGAGGCATGGCAGAGGTGGAGGAGAGCAGCACAGAACGACCCTGGCACTGGCGGTAGCATGTGCCATTGTTCCTGTTGGAAAGAGAAAGATATCAAGATAGATGAGTCATGATGAAAGAATCTGAAAAATAAAAATCATAAATCACTTTCTGCTTTTATCAATACCTTATTGTAATCTCCACTCCTTGATTTCAAATAGTTTTCAATCAGTACAGACACAAAGAAATAATAAGTGTGCGTTATACTCAAGTTGTAAGACGAAGATCTTCTTACCTGGGGTCTCCGTAGTAACCAGGAAGGCAGGACTCACAATGTGGTCCCTGAGTGTTGTGGGTGCAGTAGCACTGGCCTGTCTGGTTGTGACAGTATCCTCGGAGAGGGTCGCCATGGCCGTTACACTCACATTGCACACAGCCGCCACCACCAGCCAGCGCTGAACCAAAGCTACCTGGACGGCAGTGCTCACAGTGGGGTCCTGTAGTCCAATCTGAAAGACAAATTTTAACAAATGCCGTTTGATTTTACCGCATAAATTGGCCTTGTTCAGTAGGACTTTAATACAAAAGATGACTGAGAACAAGCTATTGAAACAAGTCTCACCCTGGCATTCGTCACATATCCCTGGTGCAGTAATACAGGTGGAATGGAAGTTGCAGCCACAGTCAACATCGCATTCAACACCACTGAGAACCAGGGTGGCGGGGTCAGACGTCCAGCCAAGGGAACATTCACACTCAAACCGTGGGCTGCCACTACATTGGCCCTCACGGCACTCATTGTAGCACCTGTGGAAATAGCAACAATTATGTTTGGGTCAAAATGTCCTTTAAAAAAAATAATAAAATCCTGATGACTAAATGGAAAATATGAAGATTTTTCGCCCAAGAGAGTTGAAGGATGAATAAACAGAGGAACATCTTACGTCTGGTTGCAGTGCAGTGTGCCATCCCCTGTGTATCCTCTCTCACAATGGCACTCATAGGAGGTGGGAGTGTTGATGCAGGTGGCGAAGGGGTGACAGTTGTGGAGACCCAGCCTGCATTCCTCTACATCAGGGCAGGTGGGGTAGGACCAGATTGCATCTTGCTCTTCGTCATCCAAGAGCTCCAGCTCCATCTCCATTTCCAGGGGTCGTGGCGGGGCCGAGGTCTGGGGCTCGGGGCTGGAAGAGTAGAACAAGGAGAATTGAAGTTGGACAGGTATACTAACAGTTTTGCCGACCGGATACGGCAAAAGTTTAATCAACTAGCTCCGCTATCTTCTTCGTTGCTCTGCTTGGTTGTAGCGTGCAGAGGGAATTTGAAAGACAACCGTTTATCCCGCCCCTCGGATTGAGCGCTGCCAATGATGAGTTCACAGACCCAACATCTTGATGTGGGTCTGGCTTGTCAGGCTAAGATTGGCTATCACCCGATGCGGGATAGGATATAATATCACACAAACTTTACAAGATCAACTTAAATAGACATAATGAAACAAATGGACAACTCATAGTTTGCAAAAAAAATATTAAAAGAATTAATACCTTTTAATGGCCTTACTTTTTACTAATTTGATTTACTACCTTTTAATACTTTTTAAAACCCTGCGGACACCCTGTACTATATCCATCTATACGTCCATCCACTGTGATATGGCTCTATGTAGAAGTTCTGTTTAATTCTATGGTATGTGAAGGTTTCAGAAAGTAAAGATCGTAAAGAAACAAAAATCCCTTCAATAATTTTTTTTCAAATGGATATAACTGATAACATTGAAATATTTTCTTTTAATACTGGGACAAGTGAATTTTATAAGTCTTGCAAATGCATTTTGTCCTTTTCAACTTGGAGTAATTGTATTGTAAAAAAACAAGTTAAGGACCCCTTCCTCTTCAAAAGAGTGAAACACCACAAATACATTTACAACCTGTGAAAAACACTCCATCCATAATACTTTATTGTAAATTACCAATATAACAAAAGCCCTTCCTTACGAGAAAAAGGCACCTACTTACTGCATCAAGTCATGAAAGTATAATAAGAGATTTCTTACTTTGCAGCCTGTGCTTCAGCCACAGCCACACTACAGTTATACACCAAGGGGTCGTCCATTCCTGCCCAGTCTCCCCTCAAACATCTGAAAAGATGAGTAGAAACCATGAATGAATACAAGAAGACAATGACTATTAAACATATCAGACATTTTATAACAAAAGGGAATTATCAATAACTACATCAATCTGTACAGAGTAATTGTCAAAGTATTTGTTGTGAATATGTTTTGTATATTTGTTGTATGTGTGCCATACTTACTTTCCAATTGTGGGATTGTTGTAGTCACCACACCAGCCACACTGGAATGTCCGCAGGCAGTCTGTGCACGTGTTTAAAGCTGAACATTGCTTACACTGGGGAATCGAATGAACACTGACAAGTAAGAGAAAAGAAAAGAGAATATTAGATTAATGATTTAGGTTCAATTCAACTCACTGACAAAACATAACTAATTGCATTCAAAAGACGTTATATTTTAAAATTCAGTCAGTTCTTTGTCTTATTTTTGGTTTATGTAATGTGAGTGTAACAGGAAAGCAGTTAACTGTATGTGCAACTGCAAATAGGTATGTGTATCAACTGTCAGCTGAAAATAAAACAAAACAAGTCTTAAAAATGTCCTTATTTTACCTGTCGTACCAGTCCCTGCACTCTCCATAGGGGTATTTTGTGAGGTAGGCAGCAAAATAGAAGCAGGCCTGGGCTGACTCACACCATGCACACTGGCTGGAGTTAGAAAGGCACTCACCACACGTCCTTCTCCTTTGCAAGAAAAAAAGATGCGAGTTAAGATTCTTGTTACATATAAAAATATAAACAACATATAAAAATATAGTTTTTCAACTTACTGGTTGCAGACTTTAGGACAACCCCTTGAGTCACGTATGGATCCATCTAGTCTTCCCCGTCGACTGCACTGGTAGTCGCCTTTCTTGCTGGAGTTTATTTGCCATTCGCAAAAAGGGTCCTGCAGGCCAAATTGAGCTTTGCATGAGTCAGGAATACAGCAGCTCCAAATTAAGTTATATAATAATATCAGCTGCATAGTGACACTTTATGTTAAAATTAGGTGTTATCTGTGATGTACCTGAGTACAAGCAGAGCAGTCTCTGTACTCTTCACACAAGGTGCAGTGCTGGGGTGCCAACAGCAGATGGCGCTGACCATCCCCCTTGCCTTCCCTGTTCTCTCCCTCAGGGCAGGGCTCGAGGTCTGGGTTGTCCCGCAGCAGGCAGCGGGACAAAGACGGGCACCAACCACAAGACTGATCGGACAAACAGGCCAGACAGGACATGTATGCTGAGCAGGAACCTGAGCGGTAAGGCTCCAGGAACAGGAAGGAGATCTCCTAAAGGGAGAGCAAGTTATGAGGGAAAGGGCATATTAGGTAAGAGTTTAGCTTTTGTTTTACTATTGAATGAACCCATTGTGCGGAAAAATGACAGAACCACAAGCTACAGTTTCTTTTACTTCATCAAATCTCTTCATAAAAGCACATGTTTAACTGTGCCAGTACTCACACTGCCTCCAGGCAATGTTCTGTTCCATATCAGGGCCATCTCACTGGTCTGTCCTGAGCCAGAGTTGTTAAGGTAGCCCTCAGCCTGAACAAGGTAATGGTTGCCCCTGGTCAGGTTAGAAAACAGTCTACTCCCATCTGTGCGAGCCAGCAGCTTCAACTCTTTCTCCTGCTGGGCTGCCCAACGACCCACCACCTCCTGCTCCGATAGGTTAAAGATGCATAGAGAATTAGAGAGAAAGAAAAAGTGGACAAGAGTTAAGTAAGGCTGGCAATAAATAACTGCTGCTAATTTAAAAAAATCTCTCAGTCATTTAAAAGGTGCTGTAGGTAGGACTGTGAAGATCCAGGACTTAGCAAAAAAATTTGAACATCGACAACTTCTCAGTCCCTCCCCCCCTTTCCGCTAGAGGACAAAGCGGTCTCCTAAGCCCCTCCCCTCCACAAGGGAGAATGAGTGTGTGTGCATGAGCAGTGATTGACACGCAGTTAGATACCCCCCCTTGGCCCTGATTGGTGTATCTGAACAGGGAGCGGTGGATTTTTGCAAATCACACTACAGGCTGTAGGTGGTACCAGAGGAGCCAGATTATTTTTTTTAAATTACCCGCTTCATGTAGTTCTACTGGAACATAGGGTCAGTTTCAGAAAATATGACAGAAAGTTAGTTTTATAAGTCTTACCTACTGCATCTTTAATATACAACATAAGGTATTTAAATTAAATTAGCATTCCAGAAATGTACATAATGTACTATTCCATTACAAGTCAGTGCATTTAAATAGAAAATGTACACAATCACAATCTAATGCAATATTTTTCCACAATCCAATACACTATTGTGGGTGTTTAATTATTGGGAAACTTCAGCAGCAAAACTGTCAAAAAGCATACATAGTTTTGTTGTCAAGTAAGGTAAATGTAATTGCAAGTAAAGACACAAGGGAGGTTATTTGTCCTGCACTTATTACTCCTGTGGGGATGCCTTTCCAATAGTCACAATGTTATTCAACATGGGGCTAAAATCACTACATTATGTCTAGTAAAAATAATATTATAAGACACGTTACATCTAGAATAGTCTCGCATTGACAGTGCTCTGGTTTATTGGCATTTCTTTGACCCAATCACAATCATCAGGGGTGGCGCTAAGCTCTGCACGGAGCCACTGCAAAATAGCCTCAGGAAGGAACTTGTTTTGGTGGAACGTGCACATTCAAAAGTTGTTTTAGTCGTGCAACAGAAAACTCAGATTGGACAGATAGTCTAGCTAGCTGTCTGGATTTACCCTGCAGAGATCTGAGGAGCAGTTAACCATAGTCCTCATAAATCCACCGGAGTTTAAAATTCCGAAACAAAGAAAGCAGAAGGAAAAGGAGATCGGCGAAAAGACATGCATCCGGTGGAATTTCCTGCGGCACCACAGCAATCGCGGCGGTGGAACGTCGTGGATATAGACTACATCTAGAACAACTAATTCTGCCGATACTTTCCAATTTCAGATGAGCAATTTATTTTAAAATAATTTATTGAATTTATAAAAACACAAAAAGTGCTGACATGCATTTTCCCTCACCAGTTGGCTGGAGTTGGGCCCTGAAGCCATTCGGGCCTCAAAGTGGAGCCTTTGGATGCGAGCCCACATGGAGACAGTCTCGGTGGGAGGGGGTGCAGGTGGAGGGGCCCCCCACAATGGGTGGATGAAGCCCCTGAACTGTAGGGCTACATCCATTTCTGTGGTGGGACTAAGGATGATGGTGGTACTGCGTAGGATGGACACCTGGCGAAGGGGTGAGGAGGATGGAGGGAGGATGGATGGAAGTGGAAACACATCAACAAAAGGACTATTCTCTACAAACTGCTTCCCAAGTTTGACAAAACTACTTAAAAAAAGGAATGTTCTCTATGAGCGCAATAAAACACAAGTGAGCATTGAAGCAAAGAGGTTGAAAAGCCAAGAGCTAGGCCTGTCACGATAGTCAATAAATCGCACGATAAAAAAAAATGAGCTCGATAATTTTTCCGGCCGCGATAATTTCCATTTGCATGCTTGTTTGTTTTCCTTCTCTCTCTCTACCAAAGAGACTGGAGGACCACGCTCGGTTCCTTAGCGTAACGAGGAGTGAACCCTCTTGTCAGTCGCATGGTCTTTGTGTGGGCGGGACTCCAGGCGGAGAGAGAGAGAGAGAGAGAGCAGAAAACGCTAGTTGAGAGTTGGAGCAGGGTTTCCCGCAGCACTTTGCAGATAAGGCGCCGTCAAAAAAAGTATATATCAAGTATATGAGCGATATCCGCCGTGTTACTCGGCGTCCCGTTTTCTCCCTTTCATTCCAAACCACACAGTTGACGACCTGCAGGTGGAGACAGGCTCGGACATACAGAGTGCGGAAAGTGTTTGTGTGTGTGTGTGTGTGTGTGTGTGTGTGTGTGTGTGTGTCGGCCCGCCCCCATGAAGCTCCGACCTGCAGAGGAGCAGAAGCTGCACCTTCGCCAAAATGAAGACTGAAAAACAGAACTATTTTGGTACAAACATTTACTCGACATGTGGCAGGTAGCCATATAGATAGATTTAATGTATTAATTATATATTATTTAAATGTAATATTTAGTGTTAAATAATTGTTAAATGTAGTACAGAGTCTGTAGTCTATCGCACAAACACTCGAGGAATGCTGCAAACATTTGACAGCCAGTAGGCTATGAATTGCCTGGGAGAACATACAACACAAACGGCAATTCCACAACTGTACAACAGCGTGAAAGATGACCAAAAAAAAAGACATATTGTGGATATTTAAAATGTCTTCCAGTTCCAGTGTTAAATATTCTTTAGAAATACAAGTGTATTGATCTTTGAAAAGGTGTACCTGCATTATTATGCCATTATCATTACGCCATTATCATTATATTAGATGAAAATGGTTTCGGACGACAATATTATCGTTTATCGCAATCATTTCTGGGACAATTTATCGTCCAGCAAAATTTGTTATCGTGACAGGCCTACCAAGAGCACAAGGTAGAAATTCACAATAAAAGAGAAACGATCATAATATTCAAGTTGGAGAACTACAGTGCAGTCAAAGTGTCAAAGCAATGTTGGAGGAAGGAAGGAGGGATAAATATAAGCAGAAAAGGGAAGTTATTACAACCAGTACAGTTAGCACTTGAGATTTGGACTCCGTACCTTGTCAGGCTGGGAGTCGTTGCGGGGGTGCTGGAAGGTGAGCAGGTGCAGTCCCGGGACATAGTTCTCGGTGCGACAGGAGTGGAGGGAGGTTAGGAAAAGGGTACGCTCCCCCCACCAGCCGTACGCCCCTGAGATCTGGTCCACACGGCACGCACTTCGCTCTGTGAGACCGAGAGGGAGAGGTCAGCATACAAAGAACACATCTGACCTCCACAAATATCGTAATACAGCCGACTTCTAAAGTGTTCTACTGTACTGAAACAAATCTAATCTGTGACTTTTGTGTGACGTGTGTTCAAAAAGAGTAAAATGACATGACCTCACTGTACCAAAGGAAGGATATGATTGGACAGGCAAGTCAAATCATGGTCTGAATAGCCTGTACAAGCTCGGCTGGGTGTAGTCACATCACTGTGCTCCATCTCTGAAACACGCCCAACATAAGTCCCTCCCCTGTCAACTCCCAACATCTTTTTTTTTTTCCAGTCTGAGGCTTAGCCCTTATCTTTTGCCCTCCTTCCTCCCTCATTGGGTCTCACCTGACACTGGTAGGCAGGACTCATTCTGAACACACCAGCCAAATTCACCAGGGGCACGGGCCAAAGCAGCCAGAGTGCCACTGAACACCAGGCAGGACTGGCAATCAGACAGGAAGCGAGCCAGGCCCAGGCAACCAGTACTGCCACACTGTGAACACAAAAGAGGTGTTATAAATTGCACTGGTAATCCTGACAGATATTCATACAGGTGAAAAAAAAAGTGAAAGAAATGTTTTGGGTGTCTCCTAATCGTAATGGATATACAGTTCCAATAATATATTTACACTACATTTGTATGAATAAGTCAAAGAGAGTAAACCACAAGGCTGGGCTGAGGAAAGTGTTACCGGATTAGTTGGCTGGTACTCTCGACAGCGGCCTTCACACCAGCTGCACTCTGGGTTCTTAAGGCACATACTTTCGTCTAGCGCCTCAGCACAAACAGCGTCCTAATAATGCAACACACACATACACACAGTTTCACAACAATTTAGTTATTCCTAGCTGCTCTTCTTCAAAACTATTTTTTTTCAGCCTTCCTCCCATCAGTCTTTAAAACGACATGACTGCAAGTTGTCTTGTTTTATGACACTTTCACTCACCCTGTCACCTTGATAGCTACTGACAAACAGTGGAACTTTGTAAGCCACCAGGTCTCCACGGGCAACGCCACTGTAACCCCCAGCAACCAGTAGCACTCGTCCCTCCATCACAGCAGCAACATGCGAGTAACGCCCCCTCACAGAATCCCCTCCTTAGAAAAAATTAAAGTTTTGTAGGCAATGTACGTGTAGATGCTTAATAACAACCAAAAAAAGAAACAAGCTGGACTGTGTGTGAGAGTCTATGGGAACTCACTACGTGACCATCTCTCCCCAGCAGACACCCATTGGTGACAGCCCAGATGATAAAAGAAGATCTCCTCATCAAAGCACTTCTCCTCTTGGTAATGAATATGTACATTCCCCCCTGTGAGAGAAAGGGAGGAAGAAAATAGATAAATATACACAGGACAGCACTGATTAAAGAGAATTATGTTAATATACTTAATGCTTACCGTAGACCACCATGTAGTTTCCAATGACGGTGGCTGAGTGGAAAGCTCTCTCTCTGGGGCCGGTTGCTGGGAAACGAGAACGGAAGGATGTCCAAAACCGCCTGTCCACGTGGAACACGTCTGTGTTGTTCACCCTCACGCTAAACCTTAAAAAAATATACAAGTGTACTTTCAGAATCTATAAAAGATGCTGTGTATATATATATTCAAAATGTTGGGTAACAAACTTGTTTCATCATTTCAAATAATTTCTACTTCTACTATTCTTATCTTTTTTCTGCAGTGCCTTCAATTAACAAGTTTTAAAACAGAAATCACGTTTTATCTAATCACGAAGGACAAATAGTTTACAATTAACTTGATGTCTACAGGTATAGACAAAAATATGACATGTGCGATCCCCAAACAAAAAAAAGATACATTCCAAAACTAGACAGCAAACTGTTATTATTATCATTAGCAACCACAAATAGAAATGTGTGTACGAAATGTTTCTACCAGCTGTGTGTGTGTGTGTGTGTGTGTGTCTTAATGTATGCCATCTGCTAACGCACAAGAGGGTGTGTACCTGGCAGTAGTAGGCCTGTGACCTCCGTAGACCAGCAGTGTCCTGGATGGGCTGTGGAACACCATGGAATGGCCGGCAGTGGCCGGGGGCTTCCCACCGGTGGGCTGAACAGTCTCCCACCGCCCAGAGCCATGCAGGCCGAACCGATACAGAGAAGAAGAAAACATATCCTCCTCAGTGCGACCTGGGATATAAGGAGAGAGAAAAAGGAAAGATGCTGCTTAAGTACAATTTGTTTTTAAGGGATATATGTAATCTAAACATAGACTGCCACGTGACAATATAATATGAAACCCACCTCCAAATACATAGAGATAATTGTCTACTACAGCTGCAGCGTGATTGGCCAGTTTAGGAGACCCACGTGAATTTGAAAAGCCATGCTGTTGCCAGTCATCTTGAAGTGGCCGGTACATCCAGACATCACTGGCCAGGGAGCCGTTGGCTAGCTCTCCTCCAAAGATAACCATATTACCCATCCACTCTACTGCTGTGTGGGAATGACGAGCCACCTGACAACAGAGGAGAGTCACAGTGCAGGAATGAAGTGAATTAAAAAGAAATGTAAAATAATAAATGGGAGCACTTATATTCACATTGAATCAGGCACTTGGGAGAAATCAGGAAATAGGAGTAGACGTTTACATACACTGCAATAACCTGATTATGAAAAAAAAATGTCATTTACACACTTTGACAGTGATCAGATTTCTGCCTAACCATATTTTTTAACCACACATTTTTAGTGAATTTGTCATATGACGCTGTGGGCTGGGGAGTTTTTTTTGCCAGGGTATCTGAACTGAAAACATAGTGAGAGGATAGGGCAACAGGCTTAATAGTGAAATCATTGTGCATTGTATTTGAACTATACAAATGATCTACTGTTCAGCTGTGGAAACCCACTTTGTAGGACTTCATTTCAGCTTGAGTTTAATGCTGTGTGTGTGTGTGTGTGTGTGTGTGTGTGTGTATTTATCCACAAACCACTTACAGGAGAGTGACCATAAGACCTGCTTTCCCATTGGTTGGATGTGAAGTTATATTTGATCAAGTCACCAAGAGCTCTGTTCAGGTCAAACCCTGGAGGAAAATAAGTAATATTCAAACATGATGTCATTAATCAAAAACACTATCGGATACTAGAGAAGAGAAAAAGTCAAATAAGGGACTGCAGCTAAATCAAATACAGCAATATTAAAGTTGGTTAAAATCCAACCCTTAATAGAATAGGAGTTCTATGAAGTGATAAAAAGTGTTACAAGTTAGAATGTAATTACTCTGCCAAAGAATAAAGGACTATTAACTTACAACAAGTGTGTTAAAAAGGGGGTGGAAGGTGGGTTTGTTCAATTAATATCAAAACATCTGTGGAAATTAGGAGTATGTCACTCTCACCGCCAAACAAGTACATGGCTCCAGTGGAGGACAGGTACACGCCAGCAGAACCCGTCCTAGGAGGCGTGTAGGGGTTTTCTTCACTCACACGCCACCACTGCCCTGCCCCACTATCATCATGGAAACCAAGCTGGCAGCTGTGACCCAGGAAGCCTGGGTTACACAGACAGCGCTCTCCTTTCTGAGACGAAACATGGAGAATAAAACTAAAATGCACACATGACAAATATAATTAAAGCTTATTCAGGGAAGAATGAGTGACTCTTTGGTTAAATACGGCTTTGTGTCCAGACACACAGACCAGACGGCCGACCCTCGGCAGAAAAGGCAGTTGGACTGATCAGTCTGCCCCAGTTGGTCAAAAAAGTGCCTCAGAACGCACCAAAGCAACGAGACGTAATACGTCTCCATAACAGCAGGCGGCGCTATTCTGTATTGTTGCCCAAAAATGAAAACCGGCAGCTGATTGGTCGATCGCGTCACATGGGTCTGGTTTCTCCAGAAATTCAAAGACAGACTGTCACGGCGGCTTGTTCAGAATACGATCTCATATTGTACTAAAATATTTCACCGAAACGTGTTTCTGAAAACATTTTAAGTGAGAAATAGGCCATGCAGTTGCTGAATCTGTCTTCATTTCAGATCGACAAAGGTCAGTTTAAAAGATTTTCGTCAGATTTTGAGAGACTCTAGTCACGCTCATTCCGCTCCCCGTTTCTGGGTCATTTGAGTCCGACTGCTGGCAGTGCCCACCCCGCTGATTATACATGTCAAATCGGCCCAAATGAAGGCCCTCGGACGGACGACGGAACACACCGAACAGACTCGAGTCACTGACCTCGCCAGACTGCCCGACGGCCGATTATCGGCTCAGTGTGTAGTAGTCTTTAAACATTAACCATCGCTTCTCTTACCTGGTCACACTGGCCATTCACAGAACAAGCCTGGGAGCAAAGAGGGGTTGTACAAGCTGCTTCTCCCCAACCCTGATGGCAATGGCACTTTGATGTAGAGGAATCACAGCGGCCATGACCACCACAGGCTCCAGGGCACACAGAGAAGGTGTAAGTTGCATTGAAGCCAAGGAGGTTGTAATTAGCATCACTGAAGAGATGAAGCAGCATCTGGAACAAGGACATTAAGTAACGGTCACAAAGTCAATATTTGCCACAGTTAGAATGTTTCAGAGTTTCTTTCATCATGTCTTAATTGGTTACCTTGCCAGACTTGGCTTCAATGGGTTGAGGCAGAGTGTTGCCACTCAGGCTGGCAAGTAGAGGGCTCTGGTAGGAGTCTCCATCATACACAAACAGGTAATCATAGGTACACTCTGTGTCCATGAAGGTGAAATTTAAGACAATGCGGTGACTGTTGCTAGGAGCTGGAAGATATTAAAAGTTGGGAGATATATTAGGGAGATTAAATAACAGTCTATTGGATACTTAGTTGTTAAATGGTCAAATTTCTTGTGCACAAGACAACATCTTGGTTCATTATACCTTTGATAAGCCACTCGCAGTTCCCATTGACAGAGTAGTTTCCTGGTCCATCTGTGACGTAGCCTGGTGGGCCCCTCAACACCTGCCTGTGGCCCTTGCAGTCCCCTGCCTGGTACGCAGGCAACTCAGCCAACAGAAGAACCACCAGGATGAAGGAGACAGGGCAGGATGAGGACATCACTGGCACCACCTGAATAATGGGAGGCACAAGGTGAAAGAGAATAATTTGGTGTGGGTCCTAACAGATTATCACCAAAAATATGTAGTAGCATCGTGCAGCAAATGGGGACCAACCACCGACGTTTCAGTTGATAGACCACTTGATTTACATCACAAGACAAAGGAACTATGCCAGCAGGATAGAGAGGATTGTTTCTATGGAAATCCAAGAGTCATGTAGCCTGGTGGTCCCACAAAAAAACTTCCTGTGGCCCTTGCATCCGCCTGCCCGTTAACATAATTCTCTTTTTGCTGTAAATTCCAGTTAAAGTTTACATGACCCTTCTGTAAACTGCAATGGCATTCACACTGCTGAATTGAACAGACCTGAAGGTGCAAAATGACAATGTTTTATGCGCATTACGAGACTCAGAGGCAGCCTCTGGAGAAGAAATTATTCTGATCGAGCCAACATCTGTTAGCCCCATGTACAGTAGCATTAGCTAGCGTACCAGTGCACCAATCTCACAAACATAACAGTAAAGTTACACGAAGGTTTTTACACATGTGGCTTGTATACAAAGAATGCTACCAACACACCGTGTATTGACTGTATGTCTTATATCCAACTAGCTTAAGGATAAAACAACTAGTATCCGCAACAAGGGGCTCTCCTCAGGCTATCACAACAAAGCTAACGTTGCTAAGCTAAGATAGCTAGCTAGCTGAATACCGTTAACAGTCAGAGGCCGTTAGCTGGCTAGTTGGAAAGTTACATTTAAATTATAAGACTCACCAGTTCACGTCTCTTTGGCCTCATGTTAATTTACATTTTCGGTGACCCTTTAACGCTAACGTTAGCTGCTACATGAGCTAACCTATGGCTGGTGGTGCTCAAGACTGACAGCTAGCTGAATTAGCTAGTAGCTAACGTTACTTCCTCGGAATCAATGCAGAGGGCAGCCCTGACTGGGTGTACAGCACAGAGGTCTGCAGCTGGTCCGTTAGCTAGCGGTAGCGGCTTGGTTAAGTCCAGATGCGCAATCGTCAGTGGCTGCAAAATATACCAGGAAAATTCATACTTGAGAGTAATTCATCATAATGTACCTTCGAAATAATGTTTCTAAAACTCCGTTACACTAGCTAGTATCACATAGCTAACAACGAAATCGTTTAACGGCATCGACCTGATTCCTACAGGGACAGATGCCCCCGTTGTTTTGGTGTTTATGGCTGTTAGCAGTAACCGGTGGTTGCCAACACAAAAGACAGCGCCGCTAGTTGCATGTCCCACCACTGCCATCCAGCGGAGAGGAGAAACAACGTTTAAACGTCTGGATAGTATAGTGGAAGTATTCAGATCCTTTACTTAAGTAAAAGTACTAATACTCTGTTACAGTCAAAGTCCTGCATTGGAAATGCTACTTTAAGTAAAAGTATGTAAGTATCATCAGGAAATGTAAGTATTAAAAGTAAAAGTAGCCTACTCAATGGAGATAAATTCTCACATTTTTGAAACTGGAAACGATCCAAACAGTTCTGTCAGTTAACTAAGTGTTTAATAGGATAATTATTTTAGCTGGACTTGTAGGCCTGTATATTGTTGGGTAGTTTAATTTATAATAAAACACCATATTTTATAAACTACATGTGTTTTGTGTGCAAAACATAATTTGTAAAGTAACTAAAGCAGTCAGATTAAAAAAATCCCCCTGAAATGTAGTGGAGTAGAAGTTAGAAAATGGCATGAAAAGAACAAACTCAAGTAAAGTACAAGTACCTCAAATGTGTACTAAGTACAGTACTTGAGTAAATGTCCTTAGTTACATTCCACCACTGTGAACCACACAGACAACAGTGTAATTATAGATGCAGAAAAGCTTTATCCAAAGCAACTTACAATTGCTATATATATGTCAGAGGTTGCAAGCCTCTGGAGCAACTAGGGGTTAAGTGTCTTGCTCAGGGACACATGGTTGGATATTGCAGTGGGATTTGAACCCAAGTCTCCCACACCAAAGGCATATATCATATCCACTGCACCATCACCACACCATGGTTTTAATCAATTGAACAAAACACATTTGATTTTAATGTATTCAATTTTAGTTTTATTTGTATAACAAGTGTTCATATGGATACAGCACATTTAGATACTTGCATATAGATTCAGAGCTGTAGTAGTGGTAGTATTATTTCCTACTTCAAAGTATTGGCTACAATTATCCTAAAGGCTCTGACACACCAACCCGATTATCGGCCGTCGGACAGTCTGGCGAGGTCGGTGACTCGAGTCTGTTCGGTGTGTTCCGTGCCGTCGTCAGTCAGAGGAGCCGTTGGCGTTCATTTTGGCTGATTTGACTTGTTGAATCGGCCAGTGGGCAGTCAGACTCAATGACCAATCTGATTGGTGGAGTGCTAGCCCTTGAATCAGTGCTTCTTCCACAAGAAGAAGCCCGAGAGCTGACAACGCCAGTATATTCTTATTACTTGCCATCGTATTTTCTTCCTTTCAGCGAGTAATGACAACAACGATCCTTCTTGACTACTATCAACACTCTCTGATGAAAACAATGACTGATGACAGCATGCTCTGTGTTTACTAGGTCTAGAGAGATGTTCCATCATTTCCGGTTTTAATTTTTTTGGGCGACAATACAGATTATCGCCGCCTGCTGTTATGGAGACGTATTACGTCTCGCGCACGCGCAGAACGTACGCTCAAGTCAGCGTCGCTTCGGTGTGTTCCGAGGCACTTTTTTGAGAGACAGGAGCCGACTGATCAGTCTGACTGCCTTTTCTGCTGACGGTCGGCTGTCGGGTTGGTGTGTCAGAGCCTTAAAGCCAACAAACCCACACAGATTGTCAACATTTTAGATCACAATATTTGAGCAGAATCAACCAAATTATATAAAAGTACAACAATTAATTAAAGCGCATATCCCAAGCGTAAAGGCAGTTCATTCAATTGATTCCTGATAGAACTGCCATAATAGCCACAAAAGCTAGTGAAGCAAGCAGGCAACTTACATTACTCTCACATTCCCCTTTTTATTGATCTTTCAGATATTAAAGAGCTAATGTTGCAGATTTCCTCTAGCGCAAAAATACATCAAGAAACTGTTTAATTCACTTTTCAAACTTCATCCGTATTAACCACCAGCATCAGCCATGCTGCCAGTTATTTTGGTGTCATTTTTTATTCTGTCACTCCATTGTAAAGTGATGACAAAAGACTAGTCAATCCAGTTTCCTCCAAGGCACATCTTAATGATTTGGGCATCATTACACACATTCACATCTCAGTTTCTGCAATTTCCTGTTCATCCTCACAATTCAGAAATACATTTCTCATCTCCCCTCAAACTTATGCATCATGCAGCTGTTAGCCTTATCATTTCAATCTTTTCTTGAAACTTAACGAGTTTAGTTTATGTACTGTGTCTTATATTCTTTTAGTAAATGCAATTTTGGTATATTTCATGTCCCATTTAACATATTCATCTATAATCTGATCGTCTTCCTCAATTGTAATATTCATTCCATCTTATCTCTTCCCATTGGCAAATTTAAATGTTTGTTTTGCTACACTGATTTGTAATTCATCCCTGTTTGACTAATTACATGTTGTTACATTTATCTTGCTTTTAAAAAGGTTTTTATTTGAAAAAGACAGCTTTTGGTCAACACGAATCCCTCTGCAGTATATACTAGCCCATCATGAGGTGTGTACAGCTATTTTTCCCGGAGCCAGAATCATTGGCGTACTATGGAGCCCAGGGCCAAAAATAGGATAAATCTCTTCATCAAATTTGTGTGTCAAAGTGACAAGGTGCGTTGCTGTTCCCCCATCCCAAAATGACACCTCTCCCTTATCTATATTCAGCTTAACGCGGATCCTTTCGGGACGCTGCTGCACCTGCAGCTCTGTACGCTCAGGTGTTGAGACGGTATACACCCCTTTGCTCAACCCTATGGACCACACACCACGGTTCGTAGAGACTGTGAACTTCTTTTTACGGGGCACAGACTCTTTGCACACTCCCACAATCCACTTGGGGTTGTCACCAACAATGACATCCCACCTGTGTTTCCCAGATGTGTAACCTTCAGCACCCAGGACAAAGACACAGGGATCAAAGCGCTCCGGGTTGTCTGGGGTGGTCAGCCGCTCGGAGCTTTCCTTCACACTGGACAGGTCAGCATTCAAAGACAGCCATGGAGAGGCTGTGTTCGGATTCAACACCACTGGATCTGCACAGAGGAAGAGACAAGACGCAACTATGTTATATCGGTAACATTTGTTCAGTCACATATAATGTTTACAGGTCTGAAGAATGGTGGTATTTAGGTCTTCAGAAACATTTTTAGGTGTCGAATCAATATTAAACATAATAAACAAAAAACTAATTGGTCTAATTCCGGTTAAGACCACCAGTACTTACTATATTTGATATGGGCCTGCATGTTCTTCCAGATTTTGAAGCTTAAAGCACCAACATGCTTGCCCACGTCCAAAAGAGAGTCGTAAGGGAGTCGAGGTTCTTCACGAGTCCACTGGGCTCTAAAACAAAGATGGCAATATGTGAAAGTTAGCAAGAGACATTTGTAAACCCACACAACACAACAGAAGCCTGGTTAAAGCAGATATTCAGAGTTGAAAGACATGCATGTGTAACTATACAAAAATGCAAATATATGGTGAAATGTACTTCCCAGTTTACTTTGCAGAGATACAATATTTGCGATTGCAGTGAGTTTTGCAGTTACTTACTCTCTTTTTAACTTCTGGAAATTCTAAAACATAAAAGAGTAATTGAGATTAGTTTTTTTATATCAGACAGACAAAACAAAGTACACAAGTCTCAGTAACACTTTATTTGAAGGGGTATTCATAAGACTGACATGATACCGTCATTATTATGACATGACATCTGTCATGAACATGAAGAAATCATTTTGAGTATTCATGACTGTTGTCATTAAGTGTCTTCGGTAAATTATGACACTTTTAATGCAAAGTTATTATTGTCCGAGATGTCTTTGTCATGACAACTTGACATTTAACGAAGACAACAATCTCTGTGTTATGACAACTTGACATTAAACTAGACAATACAACCTGTCATAAATATGTCATGACAGGCCCAATTATCAAACTTTAATAAACTATTTAGCTTTATGTGTTAACATTAAACTGTCATTAAGAGGTCCTGTCATGAAGTTTGCTAGATTTAGCGACTTTTCTGTACCCCTTAGCGACTTTTTTTTACAAAAGCGACTAGCGACAACTTTGGCGACTTCCTTTAGAAAAGACGACAGTATTGTCCAGCGAGCACGCAAGTATTTCTCTTGTGGCCGCCAAAACAGTCACCTCTCTTTTCTGTTCTTTGACTGAGGAGTAGAGGAGCAGCCCCTCCCCTCTCTGCTCTCTCATAATGTGCAGCAGCACTGCGCGGGCAGGTAGAAGGGGAGGTAGGACATGGTGCGGGGACCGGTGTAGGTACGAGAGACAGCCGGACGCGACGGGAGAAAGAAAGACGCCGCTGAGCTGGCCTGGCACTGGGCAAGCCAGCCTTCTTTGAGAATTCTTTATCGATCTTTCTCCCTCCCTTTGTAGAATTTCTTGTTTTACTTCAAAGATAGGCTACCTAACTAATAATTATAATGTAATATTAATTCCTGAATTGAATTTGTGATTATTTGGCAAAATATTTCTATTTCTTTCTATCTACCTTGCTGACACAACCACTAGTCTTTATGCAAATTATTGCGTAATGACGTCACAAATAAGCAAATGACGTCATTGAGCTACTTTTAGCGACTTTTGGAGCTGGTGCTAGCTACTTTAATTCCACTTAACATGAGATTATGGATATTATTCATGACACCGTCATATAAGCATTCGATGATGAAATGAAACTTCATGACAGGTTCAAATGAGGTCAAGGAAAAATATTCATGACACAATTATAATGCTCTCATGACAATGTAGAAGTGTCATAATTTACCAAATGACAACAGTCATGAACACTCAAAATGATTTCTTCATGTTCATGACAGATGTCATGTCATAATAATGACAGTGTCATGTCAGTCTTACGAACACCCCTTCAAATAAAGTGTTACCCAAGTCTCTTGACTCCTCTTGTTCTTGAGTCTCTTACCCGCAGGAGGGGTAGATCCTCGTTGCCCATCTCTTTCTTCAGCGTATCAGTGAGCTTGTTCAAAGTGTCAATGTCATCGTTTGTGTTGTCAATCATCTTCTGTATGGAAGCAATCTTATGCTCCTCCTCGGTAGCCAGGGCTTTTAGACGCAGAGCTTCCTCTGTGACAAGAGCCTTGTGGAGCCTCTCAAACTCCACCTTGATCTGCTTCTCTGCCTGCCCAGCTTGATACTGCGTTAAGAGAAGAGAGTTTCAATTTAGAGTATGTACACACAAACATGAAGAAGACATCTGCAGTCCGTGGTGTGTTATATGTCTTGTATTATCTCTGCTGAACAAGGGGGTGTGAACCTGGGGTATCTTGTTCAAGGACTGAAGATGTCTGAAAGCGAAGAACCAGTTTTGCAGCTTGTATAATAATAAACTAGTTGTTAGATTATACACAGATTAATGGAATATGAACACTGTGAGACGTGTCAGTAACTTTACCTTGATGTACTCCATTGCGTTGCTGAGTTTACGTGTCATTTTCTTGTATGACTCCACTTTTTTCTCGAAAATCTGGACTTTGAAGCTCAGCTCCCTCTGTAGGGTGAAAAACATCAGGGAATGAGGTAACCAAAAGAAAACAGCGTCATTAAAAGATGTTTTAGACTAGTAGTGACTAGCGTTGTCTGTATTCCCAAAACCTGTATCCACATACGCACATGGTCTCCTCATTGACTTTCGTTGTCAAATTATTGGGGGAAAGGTTACCAGAAAAGGTGGATCTAGATTATGTTTATTACTGGGGCCATATAGTTATGGGACTGTGGCTGAAGTTTGTAGGGAAAAAGATTAGACAGATGTAAAGGGTAATGGAAATATAGATGTACAGAAATTGGGTTTAACATCTTTTCCACATACAATCCCTGTGTGGACTTGAGAAAAGCACGAGTGTAATTAATAACATTCGCAATGGCTCTGTTTGACCTAGTACTGGGTATTTTGACTTATTTGCATGGCTTCCTGGGACACATCAATGGAACTGAGCCGTATTATTAAATTCACTTGTGCTTCTCCTGCTATGACAAAAAGGCCTATAGAAGTATATTCACTATATGGTTATAACAATTCCTATAATAAACCTATAGTAACTGTGTTTTAATTATATAGTTATTATAATCAAACCCAGGATATCTGGAGTCCCAGGTCAGGAGCAGGGCTACTGAAAATCAGTTGACCTGCATTGACCCAGGATGAAGGTTTTTGGCATTCACAGAAGTTATGGATTGTTATGTTTTGGATGTTAAGGATTGTTATTATGCATTCATGTTCTCAATATGAATGGTAGTATTAGATTTGGTAGTAGGGGGTGAAATTTGATTCCCTAAGGAAGGCGCTTCAGACTGCCACTATAGCCACGTTACTAGCCAACTTAAATTATGAAATACATAGTCAATCGTACCGAGCCACCCCTTCACCCCACCCCCTTAGTACTGTCTGATTTGAAACTCATGTTGATTGTGGTGAAGCCAAAGACAATTTTCCACATTATGGACAATAACGTTTCTAACTAACATGACGCTATGGGGAAACCGTGGAGCTACAGTATTTTTTTTATCCTCACTGTTCAGCATTTCAGTCTTTTCTCTCACTCAGTCAACAAAAGTTAAAATCAAGCTGTTCTTTTCTTTCCAGGTGTAAAACTGAGTTTAAGTGCCATCAAGGAAAACGTGTTTTTTTTTTTCTCAAGAGAATACATATTTTGGGGCCAACACCCAATTGATAACTGGTGAGCGTACTATACCTTACACATTGGTGCCCCTTCTTTCAGTGGCCACAGCTTGTGTGTGTTGTGTAGAGTGACACAGTCCACACACACGGGCTCCTCATCCTTCTCACAGTACAGCTCCAGCGGCTTCAGGTGCAGGTTACAGGTGTCCTCACTGGGGCGTTTTCGGTACGACCGGCTGTTTGACTGTTTAAGGAAGGACTCACACGCGCTGCTGAGAGCGCGGTTGGAGATGGCCTGCCCTTCCTCAAACTCGTCCCTACACAAGGGACACTTCTTGTTGTACTTAATACTTTTCTGCAGACACTCCCGACAGAAACTGTGGCTACACGGCAGCAGCACGGGGTCCTGAAAGATGCCTTGACACACGGGGCAGGTCAGGTCCTGCTGGAGAAGTAAAGACTCCTCCGGCACGTCTTCATCCATATTGTCAGCCATGGCTTCACGGGTTTACTTTCGCTAATGAGGAAATCCCAAACTGACGTGTATACACAGAAAAATACGCACTCACTTGGCTCTGTGTAATATGTCAAGGCTTCACCAGTTTGCTTACACTCACAAAAAAATGAAAAATAATAGTACCGGCGACAGTTTTAGAAAGTAAAAAAAGAAAACGCAAACGGCTCGATCACAGCAGAGCACCAGCACCCGTCGAGTTCGTTTCTTCTTTTTCTTCTTTCCTTGTTTCAGTGACAGGATGCAAACTTGATCGAGGTTCTTACAACACCGCCCTCTAGTGTTTCTGGAGGTTGTATCAGAAATAATCAGTTCTTACTGTGGAAATGTGCACATCTGCACCTGCATACATAGCAGAGAGAGGGGAAAAAAACACTTTTTTTTTTTAATGAAAAACACTCTCTGTTGTAATGAATAAACAGACATAATGGCCTGTACAGGTGATATAGGAAGACACATAATTCCACACACCACGGCTCATACATCTAATCATTTTTTAGACATTGACATCCCAGGTTATATCTTTTTATTTACTTTGCACTTAATTTGAATAAATACATCTGTTTTATTAAACTTGATGAACCCATAAACTTGATGTCTTGTGGAGATATTTTGTCAGTTTGTGTGCCCTGGTAGCCCAGCTCCATCCCAACAACATCACTGGCCTTGTGAATCAGTTTGTTGAGTCTGTGGACGTCTACCACTCTCAGCCTGCTGCCCCAGCATGCAACAGCATACAGGAGAGCACTAGCCACCACAGGCTCGTTAAACATCCTCAGCATCGTCCAACAGATGTTGAAGAACCTTAGCCTCCTCAAAAATAGAGGCGACTCATGCAGGAGGTGTTAAGTTTAGCTAGACCTTCAATGTCAACAATGATATTGCGGGTGCTGGAGACAGGTTATGACCCACTACTGTTATGTTGGACACTGACCTGAATGAGGGGTACCACTGTCTCAACTTACACAGCACAAGTTCATATAAGCTGTAAACTCCACCACACAGACATGGAAGCTACAGTATCTCACTACAGTGCCAGTGTCTTTTTAAACCTCCTAACCATGTTCTCATATTTCAATTTTTGTAGTCCTCTTTTTAAAATACATCTTATTGACTGGTCTACATATTGGTCCTTTGTTAAAAAAATAAGTCAACTCTGGGAGTTCATGATACAAGTATATCCAAAAGATGGAGCCACAGTGCCATTATGTGACACCGCATTATGGCCATCCTGCTACAGTGAAATTGCTAAAACACACCACAGTCAAGCTCACCATGGTGTTATATGTGGCGTAATGTGTGGTAGATGTGTGGTCTTTTTTGTGTGTCTGTCCTTTAAATGATCTTTGCAACCATTTCAAATGGAAACTGAAACATTGTAGCTCATCGTAGCCAGGATTAAATATACGACCGCTGCTTTGAGCTTCAGTCAGCCATCAAATACCAATGCTTGAAGAGTGGGCATGAAAGAGGCTGCAGTTGGATACAGTAGTCAGTCTTGTAAAAAGTACTTGAAAGCAATACTTGAGTAAAAGTATAAGTATCTTACCAGAAAATGACCTTTTAGTCAAAAAAGTCACCTTTTAGAATATTACTTGAGTAAAAGTCTTAAAGTATCTGATATCTACTGTACTTAAAGGTCCCATGGCATGACAATTTCACTTTATGAGGTTTTTTAACATTAATATGCGTTCCCCCAGCCTGCCTATGGTCCCCCAGTGGCTTGAAATGTTAATAGGTGTAAACCGAGCCCTGGGTATCCTGTTCTGCCTTTGAGAAAATGAAAGCTCAGATGGGCCGATCTGGAATCTCCTCCTTATGAGGTCATAAGGAGCAAGGTTACCTCCCCTTTCTCTGCTTTGCCCGCCCAGAGAATTTGGCCCGCCCATGAGAAAGAGACATCATGGCTTTCAAACAAGCAAAGCGGCAGTTGGTCAAGGCGCCCCCATGTAGGCTGAGTCCTTTGCAGCGGCCCAGGTTCAAATCCGACCTGCGGCCCTTTGTTGTGTGTCATCCCCTCTCTTTCTCTCCCCCTGTCCTGTCTATCCACTGTCACTGTCGATTAAAGGGAAAAGCCGTAAAAAAAAAGTACAAAAAGGTATTTGCACTTTGTTAAATTATAACACTGACAGTAGTGTATGTTAATATGACCTACTAAATCATTCAAACTAAAACACCTTAAAATACTGTACAGAACTGAAAAAAGGAAAATATTGTTTCTAACCCAAGACAGACCTTCTCTCTGACATCCCCCTCATTTTCCATGTATTCTATGAGTTTATATATTAGATTAGTTAGTTAGTTTATAGTTAGTTTATATATATATATTATATATTACATTTCCAGCAAGTGTTCAAAAACACTTTATTTACCACATTTAGATTTATTTTTCGAACATGTAACAAAACAAAAACAAAACAAAAAACATAATTATAAATATAAACATAATAAACCCCATAAATAAACAACATAATATTACATGTCCGAAAAGGAGTAGTAAGAAGTATTCACTTTTATGGTCCTACCCCTTCTTCATAACTCAAACAATTAACTTAATATTTATTATATATATATGACACAATACGGTACAACTATCCCAATTGTATTATGTATAACCACATACAACCTGTACAACCCTCATGCCTATACCTCTTAAAAAAATTGATTTATATTTGGACTTCAGCTTCACCAAAACATCACGAGTTGGCATGACAGCTGTTTTAGTGTTACACATCTGGGTCTCTATGCCCTTCTTCCCATCCACAGACACATTGTACTCATGGGCTGCATATGTGATTTCACCCTGAAACTGTAGTAGGATAGGGCTTTTCAATGGTGCAGCTCCAATATAAATTGCAAGTTTTTATGAAATGTTAAGTTTATTCCTTTCACAAAGTGGTGAAACTACATTTCTTTCTATAAAGCAATAGTCTCAACTGTACATGCTGCGCTGCTAAAATATAAAGGGCAGTCACAGCAGCAAATGTAACACAGGAAATCCACAAGGGTGCTATGCAGTGCTCCCTTGTTACAAATAAAGCTACAAAACAATCTGTTTTTATGAAAGTTTTGCCTGCTCAGCTTCACAGCAAGGGGCAGTTTTGTGGTCTTAATGTAGTAAAACTTTAGGGCAGGAGGAAGCATCTTTAAGACCACTGAGGGAGACATGATGATAGTGGGTATGTGCATAGGTGAAAAGATCAGAGCAACAAAAACATGCAGGACAGTACCTGACAATTGTGTGTGTCAATGTCAACTCCCTCACAACATGACACATGTAAACAAAAATATACCTTATCCTTTTATATGATCCTTATGCAACACAAAATCATTTCAAAATGAGCACTAACAAAACCCAAAAGAATTTTAAAAACTTACTATATAAGCCCTAGTCTTCAGGCAGGAGTTGTTATCAGAACCTAATGGGGGGAAAAAAACATAACCACACAGCTTAAAACCAAAATCCATGTTGTCACATGGATTCTATCAGAGATCTGAGATATGAGCCTTCAGTACATCATCAGATGATGTAACCATAACTGCTGCCATGTATATAGGGCCTGCAATGTTTGGGTTCTGATGTTAGTGACATACTAACCTACAATCTAGTGAGACCAATTTTACTCAAAACCAGAAGCTGCAAGAGGAAGGAGCAGTTCAAACGGGGAGCTATACAAAACCATTTCAGCAGGTGTTCAAAGAGCAGTGAAAAGGAAGACTTCTCAATGTGCTTTCATATTTATCTCTTTATTAACATCATGAATAATTAATATGGAAGATGTGGTGTGAAGCAATATGCATCACACCACCATCCTGACTGAAAGTTAAATATAATACAGCACTCAACTGTCATTGTAATTGTTAAAGTAGTACACTGGTTACAACTGGTTGTGTAAAATGATTGCTTGCTATGTAAACTTAGCAACATGATAGGCAACACTATTATGACAGCGTGGACAGAATTATAGGAATCAAAACTAGAATGTGGAAAAAATGATTATATATATATATATATATATTTGTATTCTTTCAGTTCCTCAAGTGACATGTGTCTCCTTGGTTTCACATGGTAACAAATTCAGGGGCACTCTCACAACCTAACATGCCTTGTGAAAAAGGCTTCACATTCTTAAAGCTTTTATAAACGAAAGTGGGAACATTTAAAAGAAAAAAAAAAGAAGTGTTGTAATGTGGTGGAGAAATGTTGGTCTGCAGTGGTGTAGTCCACGTGATATGCAGGTATACGCAGTATACCCACTAAGAAAGCTCCAGGATTTTCATATACCCTCTTAAAAATGCCCAATGACACGCAACAACATACTTCCTATTATATTTTTGATATATTTTGAATTGTCATCTGTGTTTTTCTTCTTCGCATAGGCTAAATAAAAGTATTTCCACCGTAAATTGGTGCATAAAAGTGTGTCCGAATGCAGGAAATGAAGTCTTTGACGCTCAAAATTTCCCTTGGGGAGGGCACCCAGACACCCCACTATGATATCTCCCTTTTAAGATTCTAAAAAATCTTGGAAGCAGCTACATACAACTGCAATACATTCTCCTACAGATATTCAACCAAAATGTACAGAGATTATGTTTGTGGATATGAAAATGAAACAGACTACTGGAAGTTATGTTTTAACTCTGCAAGTCCAACACGCTGCATTTCACTGCTAAACCATACAGTAAAACTCCAGGCGTGCATGCTTTTCCTCTTAAGTAAAATGGTCAGTGAAAATCACAATTCAATTATTTTCCTGCAATGTTTGTCCCTGGTTGTGGGCTGAAAAAGTCACTGGTCACTGGTTTGACTACTTTCATTACCAGCTGCTTGCACTTCCATCAGGCTTCTCTCACCACAAGAAATTTAATGTGCAAAAACCGAAGTGGTGTGAAAAGGTGTGAAAACAACAGGAACATGCTCTCTTTCAACCTTTTGCGCTGGAGATGGGTGAGGGGAAACAGACAAGACAACCCAAAAACTGCCACAGGTGTCATGTTTGCACTGTGGTGAGCTGGTTTGCATACATATGAGCAATTCTGAGCAATTCTGAGAGTAAAAAAAAAAAGGTGCAATAAATGTTTTGCATCTATGAAATGGTTAGTGAAAATGAATTATGGTGAGATTTTACACTGATATTTAACATATAAATAGTATCTGGTTTTGTTTTGATAAGGCAATAAAAGGTGCAATGTGGACTTATTTTTATATTCTGTCTATTTAGTGTATCCTTGAGGTCTAACAAATGTGTTAGACCTCAGTGCATTTCTTCTGTCTTAAAACATTTGCAAATTATTTAAAATTAGAGTTGTTTAATCTAATCCAAATGTGCAGTTCAGAAAGTTGTTTAATTCAACTTCCACATCTCTATTGAATGCTACGTTAAAAATACCGTTAAATACTACACATGCTCATAGTACTATATAGCATAGCCTGAGGAGACACATGAATGAATAACTTAGAGACACATTAGAGAAATTGAAACTAAAAAGGACAGTTCATTCATGCAATAAATCTTGTCAAATGGCATGAGGAGGGTCTCTAATGTGGTTTATAAAGGAAGTTGAAGAGCCTGTCTGTAAAACAAAGTCTAAAAGTCTAGTCCAAACTACACCTGTAAGTAAAACGTTTTGCATACTTTTGTTCAATGACTAGAATAAATGCAAATGTTTTCCTGAGGGTGCCAGCGTCACTCAAATGACAATGAACATACAATAATGTCACAACATATATGCACACAACATATTTTACAAAGTCAGCACTCAGCATGACGCACTTAAAATTATAATAACTGTATTTGTATAGCACCTTTAAAAACAATGGTTTACAAAGTGCTTTGACAGTGGAAACAAAAGCACATAATCAATACATAAAACATACATTTCTCTTCAACACCAACGTATTTTGACATGAAACTTATGCAGTCGGTGTATATTCAATAAATGTTATTCATCAGTTTCTATGGAAAGTATACAGCCCACTCAAACGCAGTGACATTTCATACATTGGTGTAAAGTCCCTTCATTAACACAAGACATAGGGCATCATAAAGAGTAGTGGTTTGTTTCCAGACCTCTGACATCTCAAAGTGTTTCAATTAATAAAGTAAAACAATATTTATTTGTCACGTGTGGTTTAAATCACAATTACTCTTTATCACTACAACAGTTTCCCTAATTTTCCCTAAAACATGAAACCCTCATGGTTGTGTTTTCTCATTGTAAAAATGCTGAATGTTTACTTTATGCATGACTAGAGGCGGGTTTCTTGTCTCTCTGTGCTTCCTCTGGGGTGGCTCTAGAGATGCTGTCATCGGTGACACTGGATCACTAGAGCTAATGTCTGCTAGCCTTTTGAACCTGCTCACTGAGGAGACTACAATATCAAAGGATTTTAATTTGGTAAGTTATTACCTTAACCCTTGTGTTGACTTTTTTTTTTTTTTTTTAGATGAAGCATATATCTAGGAAGATTTTAACATATCATTAGTTGTTATTTGATGACTTCAATTCACATCTATGAATCAATGCATGTACTTATTACATCTTTTTTTGTGTATGTGATCTTCACCTTATTAACTAATTACTGATAAACGTGAATGAAATATTGAATGTTGGGTTTCTTTTATCTTTGTTCATCCCTTTTGCTGTTTGGTCTCACAACTTTAGTTCACAGTATGAGACCATAGACTGTGATGTGGTTTTAGCGTGACAGTGAGCCGTTAATGTCATGGTGCCATTCAGTAAAAAATTGCATCATTTTGGATCGTGCAATAAGAAAATTATGGAGCTAGAGTCAAATTAGGCTTTTGAATCATTCACTGTGACCAAATGATAATTTATGAAAATAGTTAACAATGCTAATTAACATTGTGATTAATATTATGGTGCACTATGGCTATGGTGCACTATGGCACTATGGCTCTTAACTTGCTGCAAACTCTAAAACTGAAAATACACGTTCTTCCCTTTTTTGACATATGCATCAATTAGTCTTCCCCATCTGCGGGCATAAAGAAATTCTGTACGTACCCTAGTACAGTATGACTGAAATGGTACCTCTTAACCATACAAAGCCTTGCATTGTAACACCAGTCAAGAAAATGTATGGTGGTATTTCACCCTTACATTTAAAATACAACAAGAGTAGCTAAAAGTGCTCTTCGTTCACATTCAGATTATTTTAACGAGTTGCTCTAATGCACTTCTTTTCTACTCTCCCAGAAAGTCATTAGCACAGATACAACTTGTCCAGAATACTGCTGTGAGAGTTTTAACAAGGCTTAAATAAATAATAATAATAAGCTAATTGTCTTTTTTTATGTTCACTTATGTTCAAGATTATGTCTAATAGACAGACTGCAGACATACTCTTTAAGGCCATATTTTGCTTTTACTGAAATGATTATAATGGGGACTAATTAATGTGGTCTGATTCTGTCTTGTTTGTTCTTTTATTGTATTGCATAGATAATTTAAATGAACTGTGAGAAAAGTGCTTGAAAAAAAAAACAGATAGAGCAGATGGACAGATTTGTGTAAAGCTACACAGCACCACCATGTGGTTGAAACAGACTACGCTTGTCAAATACTCAAACCAAATTTATGTCAATATTTTATATTTCTTCTTCTTCTTTTTGTGCAGAGTTCACTGATGGATATCTTTAAATGGGACGGGGAAAGCGAACTTGACGGGCTTGATAACTTATTGGAGTATAACTACTCTGATAATAATTACAATTGTTGCGAGGGGGGTGATGTGTGTGACCTGGAAGACGGCATGCATTTTGAGGCGATGTTCATCCCAGTTCTATACTCTGTAGCATTTATTGTGGGTGTCCTGGGGAACGGAGTGCTGCTGGGAGTTCTGGTTCAGAGCAGGAGGACCTGGAGTGTGACAGACACCTTCATTCTCCATCTGGGTGTGGCAGATGTCCTGCTGCTGGTGACGCTACCCCTCTGGGCTGCACAGTCCGCTCAAGATAGAGGATGGACCTTTGGCACTCCTCTTTGTAAGATCACTGGAGCTGTTTTTACGGTAAGAGGTGTGCAGCAGGAAAGGTGCACCAAAACTGCATAAAAGTGCATGATATACAGTGGTTGCAAAACGACTTTTCACTTGTCTCTGATTTTTTTGTATCCTCAGATCAACTTCTACTGTGGGATCTTTCTGCTGGCCTGCATCAGTCTGGACCGGTACCTGTCTATCGTCCACGCCACCCAGATGTATTCCCGCAAAAAGCCCTGGGTCGTTCAGGTCAGCTGCTTGGCAGTGTGGCTCTTCTCCCTGCTCCTCTCGATCCCAGACTGGATCTTTTTGGACGCTGTGAAGGATGAAAGACGACTAAAAACAGAGTGCGTTCCCAACTACTTTCACTTTAACTCTGAGTCAGTAAATGACTGGAGACTGGCATCACGCCTGCTCTACCACTCGGTGGGCTTCCTGCTGCCTTCAGCCATCCTTATCTTCTGCTACTCCTGCATCCTGCGGCGGCTGCGGTGCGGCTCCCAGGGCCTCCAAAAGCAGAAAGCTTTTAAGGTCATTGTGGCCGTGGTGGTGGTTTTCTTTCTCTGCTGGACGCCATACAACATCACACTCATGGTGGACACAGTTCATTCCAACAACACCAGCGGGGGCTGCGGAGTCAGAACATTTCTGGAGAAAGCCAAGATAGTCACCTCCACCGTCGGTTACCTCCACTCCTGCCTCAATCCCATCCTGTATGCCTTTGTGGGTGTGAAGTTCCGGCGTCAGCTCCTCGACATCCTGGGGTCTCTGGGCTGCAAGCTTAAGACAACAGCTAAAGTGCAATCTGTTGGTACCAGCAGGAGAAGCTCCATTTGGTCTGAGTCTGCCGATACCTCCAACTCCATTGCTATCTGAGAGAGACACAAACATATCGACAACCACAAGTACAAACCTGACAAAGCTTACAAACTGACTTAAACTGACAGAAAGACAGAGACATGAGCAGCTAAGTGTACAATGTGTTTCTGTAAATACGTTTTGTTATTTAACATGTAACAGTTGTTCTTTCAATGCCCTGTAGTTTAGAGTGCATTAGTCACTTCACATGAAAATGACTATTGGACAAAAATAATTTTGTCTATCTGGGACTTGGGGTCATACACCTCTACTTGTAGGCAGCAGATCTATTTTTCTTAACATAACATTTCCCTTTTCTGACTGCAAAGCAGCATTGTATTTTAACATGTAATACTGCAGTGTTAATACTGGAGCTACTGTCTTAGATACATAACTGTATATATAACTTTTAAAAGACATTTTATACCACAGTTATACTCTATGTTGCATTATGTTTTTTTTTTTTTTTACATGGATTGTTCACAAACCAAATAACATGTTATTTTTTTAATCATACCCAGTGTGTTTTCAACACTGTTGCAACAGGACCCCTTAAAGGGCAATCCTGAGATTATTTAGAGAATGTATAAACATGTGAAAAAGATATACCTGGAAGAATAGAGAAGGCTTTGAAACTACTGTTAGACCATGTAGTAAATACAATTAAAAGTAATGTAGTAAAATAAAATTGAGAGGTAAAATGAACAAGTTGTCACTTTAATAAAATGCAGAAAAAAACTTGTGTTTACTTGCATCTGTCATTTCAATTACCATCGTTGATAAATACTGTATGTTGTTCAGGAACATGTTATGACTCAAGGTGACATGATGTGCTTAAAAGTAGTCTTATAAGTTTTAACTACAATTGTTGATCATCATTTTTATTGTTATATATTCCTTCAACACTATGGGGTGATACATTCAAAACTTATTTTTCCTGTGTATTCTTACAAAAACCAAGCATACATACATATACTTCAGATAAAGTAAATTATGTCTTTAGGGCTGATCGATTATGGAAAAAATCCTAATCACGATTATTTTGGTCAATATTGAAATCATGATTATTTAACATGATTACTCATTGTCTTTTGGAAAGATTGAAAATTGTGATTAGTTGCACAGCCCTATTGGCTTGTATAGCCCTTCACTTGATGTTCATTTGTCCTGGTTGTCTCTACCAGGACACTGTCACACACCTGCTAGTGCTAGTGTGATTCATGAGGGGCAGACGTTTAGGCCCTGGTAATGTCACCTGGTATCCTCTTTTTTGATATTTCTAGGTATGACTAACTTGAGGAGAATATGGGTTAAAGCTAAGATATAGTGAAAACAATAAGTTATATTAAATGGATGGATGGGTTCAAATTTTACTACTTATCCACCTCAGCCCAACCATCACAGAATCATACTTATATTGGGAATGGAAGACATAACCTAAACCCAGCACCTGGTATGTACTGTACCTCAGATGTAATAAGCTGGGCTTTGTGAGCTATGGTACGTACATATATAATGATGAACATGAAGAACGTCAAATTCTTATCCAATTTCATTGGATAAGAAGTTTGCAGCATGAAACTTCACAATTTAAATTTTAGGAGAAGTGAGATTGTGCAACATCCCTTTCTATTCTCTCTTCTTTTTGTATGTATTGAGCATATGAGACATTTAAATGTATTAACCTTTCTAGAATGTTCCATATCCTTATGACGTAGTCAAGATCAGGTGAGTACATATGATATATGCAAGAACAACGAAAACTGCAAACCCACATGTTGCGGTTCCAGTGGAAATAGCTTACGTTCTTTTTCCAGGAAATTTAAACAAAGTGAAAAAAAGCAGCCGCACATCCTGAAACATGTGGCTTGAGCAGAAACGACAAGAAATGTCATGACTTGTGGCAGTCTTCTCCAAATCAACCAATGTGCAAACAATACTAATATATAACCAGAGATCTGTATTTTGTAATTGTATGCATAATTTACATGAGAGACAAACATTTGACTACAACAGGGTGGTGGCGGTGTTAAAAGAGATTGATTCTAGCAACAACCAGTGTGTATATATACATATAGTATAAACAGTTAACTCCAGAAGCAGCAGCTCTACTGGTTCAGTCACTGAGTCACTATCAGTGGCTGAGAGCAAAGTGAGCCAAGGGTTTATAAACTCTTCCAGTCTTGGCTGCATGCCCATTCAAGCAATTGTGGTATGTGGTCAACATGCATCGGTCTTGTTTTTAATCATCTAGTCCCGATACTTAATGTTTTTTTTTTTTGTAACTTTAGTACTTTAACGAAGCAGTGTGCCTTGATCTAATGAGAGGGGTCAACTCCCTTCCCCCCTCCCAAAAGTCCTGATTAGCCGCTCGTCTCTGTCTTACAGTAGGTAGCAGGTAAGCTCTAGCTGATGCAGGAAGTAACACTTCAATCTGATGCAATACTCAAGACTAATAACCAGAAATGCTATAAACTTGACATGTTGCTGCTGTCACAGTCAACCAGCATTTCTCAGATAAGAACACATTCTTAATGAAACTTTGGCTTGAGATAAACTTAAACACCATTTTACTTAAAGTAGAAACAGTAAGAAAATGTGCTGCCCGAGAGGAAGGAAACTGTTTATTTATTGTGTGAAATTATAGTACATTAAAATAAGATATTATCTTCTTTTCTTCATTTGCCACCTACACTCTTTTTTTCCCAGTCAACTTCCCTTACGCATAAGGCATGCCACTGTTCTCTCTCCACCAAACAAACAGACAAGTCTTTAGATGAGAGTAAACAGAGAGCTATGAAAAGGCTGCAGCACTAGCAGAGAGCTTTGTCTCCTCCTCCTCTGTCTCGCTCTCTGTCACCTGACTGAAGGCATCACAAGCTGTTTGTGACATCCTGTGTCCAACCCATGCACACCCATGTTGCAACAATGAAGTCAAAAAGAAATAAGGCTGTGGGATTCTCCAAAGGGAAATTCCCTCACTGCACTGTGGTTACACACGCTCACTGCGCAATCGTGGAATCCACACAGTCTCTACTGCCTGAACAAGAGAAGACGTAAAATGAAAAGTGAAACAGTTTGTGTTATCTGCAATGAAGTTATAAACGTTGTCGGACTGTTATATGGCAGATCACAACAAACACTGACAAGGTTTATAATATATTCTTTTGACAAGAGCTTATTTTTCCACCAATTATTAGCTTTATGATGATTGTATAACAGCTGAAAACTGTTCATTGACACAATGTTTTTTTTCATTATATACAAAATAGTTTGCTTTCAATAATGATAATAGTAACAATAATAATACACGATAAAAATATAAAAAATAAAAATAACAGATATCTACAATTTAATTAAATACTCATGATTTAGGGTGACAAGCTAAAGTTGTGCAACGGTGATTACAAAATAAAAGTACAACAGTATATGTCACCATGATGTGGTTCGGAAACCTTCACATTAAAGTGTAATGTGAATGAGTCACTCTTTATAAATATCTATTTCTAATCCTGATCTCATCATAAACTCCTGCATTCCTTGAACCCATGACACAACCTCACACTTAACACCCCTACGGGGGGAGCACTATTCAGTTCACTTCTAGGTAGCAGGATGGCAGTTTTGTTATTATATTATTCAACATTGACTTGACGTGACCTGATGATCTACACTTTCAGTTCTTCCTCCATCGTGATTCTGGTCAGGCGGGGCCACACCCAACTCCCACAGCGAGCTCTCAGATTCAACTGTAGTACGTTTCAACATGGCCAGCGTCCGTTTCCTGAAGTTTCCACACAGGCAGAGATAGAGCAGAGGCCTGAGGCAGGCGTGCATGCAGCCCAGACCAGATGTGACCATCAGAGCATTTATTTTCAGGGAACGTTGACGATTTCCAGATAAACCATCATCACGTTCCTTAGAGCTGTTCCTGAAGGTGTCCACAATGAGGGTGATGTTGTATGGCATCCAGCAGAGAAAGAAGACCACTACCAGGGGCAGGATGACCATGATGGCCCTCTGCTTCTGGAGGCCTTCAGAGCTTCGCTTCAGCAGGATACAGGAGCAGCAGATGATCAGGACGATTGCAGGCAGCAGGAAGCCCAGTGTGTGGTGGAGCAGGCGTAACCCAAGCTTCCAGTCAGTTACTGACTGAGTGTAGCTGTGAACACACTCTTGTACTAGATCTTTCCTCGCCACCAGGAAAATCCTGTGAAGGATGGTGAGGATCAGGGAGACGAGCCAGACCAACAGGCAGCTGATATGAGCTAACCTGGGCTTTTTATGGGAGTACAGCTGGGTGGCGTGGACGATGGACAGGTAGCGATCCAGACTGATGCAAACTAGCAGAAAGATCCCACAGTAAAAATTTATCTAGGAAAAAGGAAAAGTTTTTTCACAGCTTTACTGAAAAGATCTACCTTTTTACATTCCAGTCCCTGCCTGTTCTAAACACCATTTGGTACTTACATTAAAAACAGCTTCACAGATCTTGCAGAGAAAACCCCAAAAGCACCATTCACATTGTTGAGTGGCCTGTGCAGCCCAGAAGGGCAGCGTCGCTAGCAGCAGAATGTCAGCAACACTCAGGTGGAGGATGAAGGTGTCTGATATACTCCAGGATCGCCTCTTCTGAGCCAGAACGGCCAGTAGTAGTCCATTTCCCAGCAAACCTATGACCAGCACCACGCAGTACAGAACCGGGATAAACACCTCTTCACTGGGTCTTGATTCAGTGTCCTCTACATAATCATAGTCATCATTGTAGTTATAGGTGCTGTTCTGGAGAAATAATCCATCGAGTTCCACAGCCATGTTAATCTATTGAGGAGGCAAAAAGGTTTAACTCAAAAGAGAGAAATCCAAAATGAAGTCCAGATATGAGATTTACCATTTTATACTCCCTCTCTCTCTCTCTCTCTCTCTCTGTGTTTGACAGTCAGTTGTGTGAGAGTTGAGTCTTGAAAATCTCCTTGGAAAGTCCAGTTGTTAAACATGCTCAAACTCACACATACCTCACATGGTGCAATGTCACCGGATTAGGCAACAGAATGGGGTTAAACGGAAAGTACAGTTTCCTTTGGTCACATGGTCACACTCACACACTCTATGAAGCTATTTTATGCAAAGTGCCTGTGAACTGTAATTGCGTTTTACTGTTGATAGAGATAGATATGCAAACACGACACGAAACCATAAGTGCTGGTAGGCCATGTGCTAAGAAAAGCACAAGAATGTGCGCAGATAAATATGAAATATTGCTACAGAAAGGATCCGTTTCGACACTCACTGACACGAAAAAGAAAGAGAGGGGAAGGCTTGAATGCCCTATTAGTATAGTATGTATAGTATAGTGTAGTGTAGTATAGTATATATAGTCTACTGCAATATTGGCTACAGCAAAAATGATGCATCAATGTACTAGTTAACATATAGTATAAATTCATCATTTATTATAAGACAAAAAAACTCTAACCTTGAGATGTTTGCACCCAGGCTTATATATATATTTTACTTACCATACAGGGCTTCAGCTGCAGACAGAGAGGACAATCACCTCTCTGTGTGCAGTGGACAGATGATCCTAAAAGAGGACAAACAACAACCTAGACGTATCTCTTCACACCGGAGTCAACAGCTGTGGACGAATAGCCTGCCTACCGTTACTGTTGCTGTTTTCAGGGGAGGACGGAAGAGCTTGCAGCTGTCGAGCGTCCGTAAAGTTCAGCAGAAAAAACAATATTTCTCCGAGTTTGAGTGCAAACTTTAACTATAGCTAAACTCACAGCTAAAGGGAAATATGAGGGGTTAAGGGCGAATCCGCGAAAACAAAACGAGCAGGGGAAACTAAAGCGGACGATGAGAAAAGCATGGCTGCACTTCGCGAAAAGACTGTAAACTTATATTATTATTATGCACAGACTAAATTCACATTTGCACCAGCATCAGCACTTACTTTCATTACTTCCCAACTGGATTGTTTTGGTTCATCAAATGTCACCTCGTCGTCTCAAGAGTGTATGGCTGTGGCCTGGAGCGTCCCGCGTCATGCCGTCCCGCCTGGAGCCGTCCCCGAGCTTCTGCTTTTCAAAATACAAGCTCGCGTCTGGAATAAAATACTTTAAAACAGCCTGGAGCGTCCTGTGTCATGCCATCCCGCCTGGTGCCGTCCAAAGTAAAAGCTTGTGTCGACTATCATGCTAATGAATAAAATACTTGATATATTTGGTGTTTTTTTTAACTAAACAGTAACGGCAATCATACAAATGAATAAAAAATACTTTGAAAATATATGTCTACAAGACAAATGCAGACTATCATACTGATGAATAAAATACTTAAAAATATATGCCCATAAAATAAATGCAGATTATAGGGAAACTAAAACATTCCTTCTATGGCTGCAACCTGGAGCCTCCCATCTCATGCTATTTTATGTTCTAGTACTTAAAGACAATAAACAACGACTATTAGACAAGAGCAGCGGGGACACACAATTTGTGCTAAAGAATAATGATTTAATTATCTAATTAGGTCAGGAGAATGGGGTCTGGATAGGGGCTTGTTGATGGAAGGGGGGAGGGGCGCAGACAGGAAGATGTGAGGGGGTAAGGCCATCTCTACTTTGGGCAGCTCCCTTGTGTGACAATGGGCTGACATGATGTTTTCCTTAGTCTGGAGTAAATTAAAACAGCTTCGTTAACAGCATTTATTAATAACCCCCCCTTCAAAAATAGCCACAAGAAATTGTGGCGATGACCGACCCCGACAAATTACATTTTGAGTCTTTAAAGTCCTGCAAGGTACTTCAGGGAGAGGGCATTGTAAAAGGAGAAAAAACCCTAGGAGAAATTGGTATTCAAAACAGGACAGTCATTGTGCTGTTGTTCCTGTGAATGCATTGTGAGGTCATTAAAACCTTCAAACATTCAATACCAATATAGTATACCAACTCCTTTTTTTCATCCATCACCATTTGAAAAATGCACAAACATGCCAGTAAGTTACAGCAATTATTTCAACAAAATAGATTTTTTCAAAAGCTACAGTAGGTCATCACTTGCTGCCGATTTCTCAAAAGCGTAATTTCTTTTACTGTAATTATTAAGTATTTAACTGTTGAATACCTTTGTTATTACACTTATATATCTTGAGGTATGTTTTTCTCATTGTATCATTTTTGTGATCAAAAGGAAAGTTACAATAAAAACATGAGCAGATTCAATACAAACTATATATCATGTTTTAAGCAGTAATAATTACATTTAAGTGTAACTGCACAGGGCCACAAGTCTGCAAATTATGGGAAATGTGCACATTCTTGCTGAGTGTGCATCCTCTCTTCTGATGTTATCACCTAACAGCAGAGTATACAGATGGACCACATACTGGATTTAGTGCAATGTTAACATATGCTACCTGTCTCTCCCATGTTGTCTTTGTCTGTATGGGGTGTGTTGTTCAAGCTGGACCTTGGGGAGTCTAACATATTAAACAACTTAAAGTGACTACAGGTTAACAGATGGAAAACATTTGCCTTTACTGTAGGAACTGTTTCAATGTGCCTGCCATTGTTAATTAAAATAGTACTTGAATAGGTTTTGTGATGAATTAGATAAAAAAGAACTAGCCCTTTAACACTCCAGTGGAGGAACTGTAGTGCAAACTCTGGCAAAATGTCCAGATGGAAGATGGGAGGGATGAGTAAGGCGTTCACAGATCCCTTCTGTTTGTCCCCATTGAGACAGAGGGAGAGGAGATTGGATGAGTTTGAGGAAGTCAGGTTACTTATCGGCCCATTCTACTCCAAAGGAGCGGTGCTGTAAAAGATGCAATACCCCCTATGGGAAACCTAAACCAGACACCCTGCTGCCAGCTGTCATTCTTTTGCTCCAGGTTAAAATCCTGCTGTTTGTTGGCAGAAATGGCTGCAGAATCCAGGGTGGGGATCTTCACAATATATCCCCCACAGCTCACCCCGCCTTCCTCTTCCAACGTAACCTGTCGGTATAGAACAAAAGCATACTTGCATTTTGCTATCATACAGTATTTAAATTTATTTCAGGCAGTCTTTTTGTCAAAAAGTGACAACTCAAACAGCCATCCAGTTTCAAAGCACATTATATAGTATACATACCTGGCATGCAGCGCTTGTATGAACAATAGCACTGGGAGCAGTTCAGCACTGAGTACATTGTCCGGAATTCTTTTTGGTATTTGGAGGAGAACCTGCTCCAATTAGTCACACCTATATTACAAAATTTTAGGATTATCAAATTTAACACTATGTTTGATGTGATAAATATGCTGAAACCTTTAAAGTTGTCAACTATCAAAGCATCATTTTTTATTTACTGTCAAGCCACAGAAAGTGAGCTCTTTCCCGGAAGTTTTAATCTGTGACTATGTCTCTGAACGAAGAACAGACAAGGGCCAAGGTCATCAGTGCCTTATCACCATCCTGGAGGACCACCTCAAGCAATACGTCTTTGAGACAAGATCTTGTAATCTGAAAAGTATATCGTAGACGAATGTGAAAATAATTTCCATAGTATTTTGTTTGTAAGCGTTGTAAGTTCAGAAACATTGATGTTATTTTATGTCTCATGCAATGGTAGTTTCTTTCAGACCTCCAGAATCCCCATTTCCTTGGTCAGGTCAACAGGTTCCTGAATGAACACATTTAACACTTATTTTAAGAAATCATTATGTAGACAGTTTGTAGTATTTTGACAGTAGGTATGTATACAAGGCATCAAGTTTACTTCATTCACACTAACCGACTGTTCAGGAGAGATTGTCCTGGGCCTCTTTGCCTCCTCCTTATCCATATCTGCTTTTATCTGTACACAGACAACAATTATTTAACCAAATATTTATTTAACCAAATAAATATTTAAAAGTCAGTACAAAAGTATGCATATGAAGTGGGAGGTTTGGATCCAAAATTAATCAAATCATATAATAACCCTTAGCATGCAGGTCACAACTAAACAACTAATGACTATCAAAATGTGATTCTTACGATGGGATCTTTATTTTTCCTTTTCTGTGCCAACCTTTAAAACAGAAACAGATTTTCTTAAATTACATGTTAGAGATTAAGAAGAATAGTAATTTGATCTATATGTATAATTTTGGCTTTGTTACACATTTGTATGTTACAGTTGTACATGTGATGATGAAATCAGACACACCTGACAACTGAATGACCAGACAGGAGCAACAGGCACCACCATGTCCTGATTGTGTCCATGTCAGCCTAGAAATACAATATTTCAAACAATGAAGTCACGTTTTACAAAAACAGTGCACTGTAAAATGTCTGTAGACTTTCTGGGCACTTACAGTTGTGAAGTCAAAATCTGCCCCCAGCACAATGTAAAGAGCATACTGTAATAAAACAGAAAACTTATTGGTCAGTACTAGTCTTGGAAAAAACATAATAAACTATATTCCCCTGGTATTTAAATAAAATAAGAGATCTACAGCAAATATGTTGTCAGGTAAATTATATTTCACACCATTAAGTGACCACATTACTGATTCTGTTAGCAAAAACATTTGAGGACAACACACAATACCATTAACATGAAGATCCCACAGGCATTGCCATCTTTCTGTCTTGGGAGACCCTGAAAATCAGAAATACAGTAAGACAGTGTACAACATTCAGCACAGCTCATTCATGGAAAATAAACAATAAAATACATAGAAACCCATTTACTTTGATGTCCTTGCTGTAGATCACAGTCCATTCTCCTGGGATAATCCTCTGCGCAAGATCACTGTAATTAAAGTACTAATCAGCATTTTAAGTTCCAAAATTCCTAAAACAGACCAAACTAAATAGGTTGGGGCTATTGCAGTAGTCAGGTGCATACTTTATTTCTAGCCCAACAAATTCCATATTTGACATTAAAGAGTCAGTTTTGAAATTGTATACGTAAACCCTTATACTGCAATATTCCCAAGTACTTGAGGGTCATTAAAAACCCAAGGTAGCCTGACCATTGGCACCCCAGAAAGCAGTCATTCAAGGATTGGTAATGACCAGGCTGAGGGTTTAGTAAATGGAACTGTAAATGTGGTAAGGAACATACCACAGCAGCATGCTTATTGAACAACTTCATGTGGTCAGGAACAGACCAAAAGCACCTAGAATAACTTTAACAACTTTAAATCCAAAATGGATGGATTGAACATCTGAACTTTATGCCATTAAAACCTGCAAATCTGAATGTATCGTTGATCGCCAAAGCCAACTGAGGCTTCCAGATGTTTATGGAATAAGGAGTCTAGGAAAAGAATGTGTCTCTCTCTCAGCTTCAAAACCTGTACACATATATTTTTTAGGAATTTTAACGTAAACAAATGTAATACAATTTCTCAAATTAAAGATAAAATAGGTTTTTACAAAAAATAAATTAGTTTATAATAGTAAATCAGTGCAAAGGTAATGGTAATAATAAAACTGCAGACACACACAGAGCATGTAGTGTCCTGGTTTCCAAATAGGTATGAGGACAAAATCCTTGTTATAATCCTTGTAAATAATAATAATAATAAATATATATATACATACATATACATACACACACACACACACACACACCTTGAGTGAGTTCTGTAGGAACATGCACAGATTGAAGGTCAAAATGACACCATCATCAAAGTTATTCAAACCATCCTTATACTCCTGGTATCTGTAACGCATCCCACATTGGCCACTCTTTGCAGTAAGTGCTAAGACCTGAAAGGAGAGGAGTGGGGTGTGAGTCTATTTATTGTGGGGGAATAAGTGATGCTGAAAAACAAGTTAACAAAAGATTTTAGCTTACCTTTCAGAACACCAGTCAAAGACACAATCTGTGCTTGACTTGTGATGAGAACTGGTGGGCCAAGAACTATGTTTCCTGGACATGCAGAGCACACAGTTTCCAGAGGAATAAGCTGCATTGGACAGTCTTCATTTCGGACAGATAGGACATCGTCAGGTAAAATAGATGGGTATATGTATGACACCATTTTTTTTAGTCTGTCATCTTCAGGAGGATATGTGATGCCCGTATTTTCAGGTAATGGTTCTTGTTCAGTCGTCTCTGATGTCCTCTCTGTGCTCCGTACCTTCCTGAAGAGGTGCCTCTGTGTCTCAAATAAATGCCATTTGGCCACATATTTATGAATGCATGACATTCTTGGTTTTGAACATGGGCAATGCCAGGTATTCATTCTTTTATCATATGTCACCACGACTCGTCCCAGTCGGCTGTAATAGCTTACATTTGGTTCATAGACTGATATGTACCGTTTCAGCTCTGATTTCAAGGTGACATTAACAGAGACTGGCACACTGGCAGTAGCTGCCTGGGACTGGAGTTGGAGACACTGCTGTTTCCTGTTTCCTCCAAACCACTTGTTTTCCACCATTAGTCAGAGTTTCTTCACTCAGTACAGTATCGGTAGCTGAACAGTAGTCAAGAGAGCGGACATGATGGCATAGAAATGTCTTCAAGCCACTCCTGACAGCAAAGTCACTGGCCTGTTGGCACTCACTGGACTCACACTTGATTTGGTGCTCTTTCCCCCAGGTTTTCTTTTGGACATGAAGAGGCATAAAAGGTCCAAGAAACGACTTTTTCACAGCATATATACCATTCTTCTCATCAATGCATACAGCATCTAGATGGGAATTTGCAGTGATATCTCTGACAGCTTTATCTGTGTGTTGTCTGTAAATGTGCTTCTTGATATTTTTTCTTCGGAACTGCACATTACAGTGAGGACAAAGTACATTTGGCAACTTTGCACGGCTCACTCTGCAGGGAGGGTTGTCCAGGTTAGGACTGAATGGCAAGAAGGATTCTGGCGGTGGGTCTTGGGGTCTCTCTGCTGGGTCTCTTTGTCCTTGTATTTCACTATCATGTACCTGAGACACAGACACACGTGTGAAAAAAAACACAAAACTTTCACACACAGATAGGTTTCTTTACAAACAGACACATATGCTCACCGGTACAGGCAGTTTGTCAGTGCTGAGATGAGGTAGGTTCACAGATCCTGCTGCAGAGAATTGACAATCAAACTGACAATCAACTAACAGCATTAAGTGAACACAGCCAATGCAGCGCCACAGAAAATGAAGAGTGATTTAAGACATTTGCACTCCTCTGTCTGGGAATTGATGCCCATCTCTCTGCAGTCTGCATCAGCGTCCAACTGGGCGTCATGGAGAGGTGGACTACAGATCTGCCAATGCCTCAGTATAGCCTGCCTTTTTATTGTGGTCTTGAGGCAGAAAGGGCAGTGGAAGTGACCACTGTTCCACTCCTGCAGGCCCAGTGGCATTTTGTTATGAAGAAATCTATGAAGGGAGAAAAGCATTACGCGCTTACCCTATAAAATAAAGCAACTAGTATGTAATGTTACTATTAGTAAGCTTACTAAGTAGCAGTAGTTACAAACAAACAAATGATAATGACATAGTACAAAGCTGATGGATGGAACTAACCTTCATGTTGAATGGCATTCTTTACATGCACCTCCATGTGCTGCAAAACCTTTGCCTATACACCGGGGCTTATATATTGAAGTGGGGCAAAGGGGACAATGATGGTCGGTACAGCACACCGTGCATCGTGTCACCTGCGGTGTGTTATTTTTTTTAAAGACACTGATGTGTACCTTAAGGAAAATCACAGAAAGAAACTATCAAAGTCTGCAACCATAAATTGCTCTAGGTAACGTTAGCTAATATTCGCAAACAAATGTCAACCAACGCTGATGCATCAGCGATCATCAAATGTACGTGAACATCCAGATATCAGCAAACTATATGTATTGCTAAAATTGTTACTTTAACAGTTTAAACGTTTTTCAATTGATTGCAACAAACGTGATCACGAACTTACTCGTGACTCCATCTTGAAAATAATTCGCGATTTCGTATTTTTGACCCTCTGAACTTACCGTTGGACACGCCTCGGCTCCAGGCGGGACGGCATGACGCGGGACGCTCCAGGCCGCAGCCATACCCGACTCCGTCGTCTCGAACGTTGCCAACTCACACGGAAATCTGAGTTGCTCGATTCATTGTTTTTCGTATTAAAATTTGTAATAACATTCACTGCAATGTCTACAAATTAAAATCTAAGAAAACGGGGTTGAGAAATAGACAGTGCTGTTATATTTGTAGTGTGAAGCACATGATACGATAGAAGTGGTACATAGTTCTTATTGATTGTGCCATTTTTGTTTGATACGGGCGCTTTATTTTGAAGGCTCAATTACACTTCTTCCGCGTTTCCGCTTTCTGTGCATGACTTGACGCAACCTTAAATATATCCATGGACGCAACACGGAGAGCTGAACACAAAGCTGACAAAAAATGCCCGCACAAAGTGCCGCGTTCCACTAGGTGGAGCTGTTGTGTTTGTGTTTCCAAACCGAATAATAGATACATAATATGATGGAATCTATCTATAGGTATTTTTTATATGAACTAGTACAGAGCCCGTTGAAATGTGCCTGTTTGGAACGGGTGATTGCTTGGCCTGTGGTATTGCTGCTTGTAGAATTCTTCAAAACCAAATTGTACTCCAAAATTACTTACAGAAGGACCCCAAACCACTTACTCCACTGTAGCCTAAAGCCTACTACTGACTTACAGTGTAGGCTACGTCTACATCAGAGGAAGACATTGTAGGCCTACCTACTGTAGCCTATTTACCTGACAGAGAACGGGACAGATTCAGTATGTAATCACAAAATATCACAATGAAAATGTGGAGTACTCAGACATTAGCGTCATGGACTCATGGCAGTGCGCTACCCACCCGGCCCCAGCTAATCAGCACATATCTGCGTTCATCAACCACCAGAACCGGACCGTTTGTGTGTGTGTGTGTGCGGGGAGAGAGAGAGAGAGAGAGAGAGAGAGAGAGAGAGAGAGAGAGAGAGAGGGAGAGGGAGAGGGAGAGAGACACGGTGTTGTCTGTGTCTATGATCGTTAACAAATTTAACACTTCAGCAGAGGACGTGTTCATTTCCATACAGGTTTAGTGGCTTGACGGTTAACGGTGAAGTAGGGGATTTGATTTGCGGGGGTATTTTGGCGATTAGTGTTGTAAAATAGCAGTAGACTTAATTAACCTGACCCAGGGTGCTGTGTCTGCCCGGTTCAACTCTGAGATGTTCTCTCATTGCACAGCGCTGTGAAGGAATAATCTCCGATCTGCCAGCTCACAGCAATTTAATAGATACAAATGCATAATAAATGCAGGAAAAGAGTCAAAGGCTGTAACACCTGACGATATCTTTTGCATTTCTAATCCAAACAATATGCTATGCTTAACAACCACGTAATACATTTAATTGAGTAGTACAATTTCGAGGTACTTTTACTTTACTTGAGTAGGTTATTTCCATTTTATCCTACTTTATACTTCTACTTTAGTACTAGGAAATATTGCACTTTTTTACTGCACTACATTTATGTGACAGCTACAGATAAATTACTTTTGGGATTAAGATTTAATCTTTAAATTTAATTTAATTTACATTAAAAATATGTATTTATAAATAATAAGCTTATGAAATACAATGCATTGATAAAGATTAAACTAGTGGTTCCTAACATTTTCGACTAGTGAATGATGTGAACAATTGTAATTTGAAAAGTAACTAGTAACTATAGCTGTCAGGCAAATGCAGTGGAGTAACAAGTACATTTGCCTCTGAGATGTAGTGGAGAAGTGTAAAGTTGCATAAAATTGAAATACTCAAGTAAAGAATAAGTACCTTGGAAATGTACTTGAATAGGCCTACTTGAGTAAATGTAGTAAACTTGTAGAGAGAAAAGATGAGCTGTTGATGCATATATAACATTATACTATATTCTTATTCAAAAATATTTATTATAAAAAACTTTGTATGTATTTTGATGTAAAAATCAAAATGTGAAATGAGTATGTTAATACTCTTAAGTTCCTCTTTCGTAGAGTTTTGAAGCACAGCTGAGAGAACAGCTGTATATGGATCATGAAAAAAAAGAGAAATGACAATTTCAACACAAACTACTTTTAGATATATTTACAACATTTTCACTGTTTTATAAGCTAAAACTTGTTTTCCTGCAAACTGTATGAGTGTGGAATCTGATAAGAAAAACATCTGTATGGATGTGAGATATGAGTCTGAAGCCACAAGCTACATCTTAACTGCTGAACAAGCTTTTCAAGAGTATAAAGAAATCTAAATATTTTACAAGATTTGACCTATGGACACAAAAATCAACAGTTCTCACCAGAAAGTTACATGACTGCATCAGCATGTGGGATGTGGCACTTAATGATTTCATTACAGTTTTCTTGAAAAACAGAAAAAAAAAAAGACAAAACGTAAGCTGCACCATACCAAACAACCAGATATCAAAGCACCAGTGGAAGAAGTAGCCTATGTTACTTTTGCTCTGAGAACATGTGTTGAAGCCTTAATTAAGCTGAAAATATATATTTTCATTTCAAAAACTTCACACACACACACACACACACACACACACACACACACACACACACACACACACACACACACACACACAGTCCCTTCCTGTCTCTCGAATCAGTTTCACACCATGACAGAGTATGAGGTGTTTTCACTTTCTGCAGAGCTGAAAGATCCGGTGGTTCTTCTGATCCTCCTCTCCCTCCATTCCTCCATCCCCAGCAAACCTCTCCGTCCCATCAGCCCCTTACACATTTTGACCAGCTCCCTCCGGAACTTCACCCCCACAAAGCCATACAGCAGAGGGTTGAGGGCGCAGTGCGACAGCCCCACACTTTCAGTGATGAGAGTCCCAATGTCCATCACACGGCCAAACTGGCAACCTCCAGTCACCACGCCCAGCTTGTACAGACTATCTGCCAGCTGGAAGCAGTTGTATGGTGCCCAGCAGATGACAAACATAGACACTAAGGAGACGATGAGGCTGAGAGACTTGCGCTTTTGGCGGCGAGTGGCGTTGCAGAGAGACCTGAAGATGCGGATGTAGCAGTAGAGCATAATCAACAAGGGGAGCCCAAAACCCAGAACCACACTGACCAGCTGCAGCCCCACTTGCCACTGGGTGGGGTTCTCAGTGAACCACACCTGGCACAGGAAGGCCTTCTGATGGCCCACCGTGTTCACCTCCACTACCTGTTTGAAGGTAATGTCTACTCCACTCAGGCCCAGGCAGCCCACCCAGATGAAGGCACACGCAATCTGGGCATGGCAGGTGTTGCGCTTCCAGCCAGAGCTGACAGCGTGAACTATGGCCAGGTAACGGTCAAAGCTGATGCAGGCCAGAAAAAGGATGCCACTGTAGCGGTTCAGGGAAAAGAGGGCACCGGAGATCTTGCAAACAGCCAAGCCGAACACCCAGTGGTGAGCCCACTGCACTGCAAACAGGGGCAGGGTGAAGGCCAACAGGAGGTCAGAAATGGCCAGGTGAAGGAGGAAGGTGTCCGTCAGAGAGAAAGCACAGGCTCCGCCCCTCTGAGAGTTTCGATAGCGTCGGATCACACACAGCACCAGCACGTTGCCCAAAAGAGCCAGGACGAACACCAGACTGTATACAACAGGCGAGTACCTCTGTGCAAATCCATATGTGTCATCCTGTGAGCATGGGGCTGCTTGACTCTTGCTCATGCCAGGGGACAAGCTGTAATTTTCATATTCATAGTCCTGTTCACAACAGAGAGGAAACAAATTCTGTCAAATACTTGAAACAGATGGGTTATTCCAGAAAAGTGTACTTCTCAGCATTTCACAAACTTCATGATGCAAAACCAATCATTGTTTTAAATTTACTTGAACCTCAGTAAGGGCATGTTTGAGACATACGATTCCCAAAACGTCAAATGTTAGCAGTTAGTCTCAGTTAGCACTTTGTGTTTCCTGATGACTAAAGATGTACATGAAAGATGAGAAAAATATCCACTCACCCAGTAATCTTCTGTGGTTGATGGAACTTGATCCATATTTGTAGCAAACAAGGAGGCAGCAGAACACCTGAAACCCTTTAACAGTCAAGAGAGCACACACTCATAAACACAATGGGAAACATCCCTTTTTTCTTCTACACCTATCCAGATGACGGAGGATCAGAAAGAAGAAGTCTTAATTTTAGGAACCGAAACCGTGCACATTTTAGACAGATGCAAACATAGCTATAGTGGGAATTGATGACTGTGTCAGGGAAATTGTGACATATATCTTTAAAACATGGCTGCAGCCAGCTATAAAACCCCTTCAGACAGACAGTGCTGTCTGGTGCACTCAATATGGAAAATATTCTATTTTCTGTCTTCTACTTTATCTACTAAAGATCCAGTTTATGTAACTTTGATGTATAAAATATGTGCTTATAATTTCAAAACAGAACAGAATTTATGGGAATTTAACCCCTTGAGATGTAGAAACTGGTTTTACATAATAATTCTCCACAAATGTAGGAGAAGTGAAAGTGCTTGGCTGGCAGAAATTTCAGTCTCCACTATCTTGTTGTTTACGTCAGAATGTATTATAATAGCTTGGGAAAGACTTAGAAGTATTCTTTAATTGCCGCAGATTTTACAAGCCTAAGCAAAATTTGAAAATATAAAATTGTTTCAAAAAATACTTCAAGCTAGTTTCTGATTTTGTTTGCAGTGATTCTTAATTCCGGCACCTTTGCAAAGCTTTGGCCGAGTGAAAAGTAGAGCTCTATTCATATGTAGATGTTTAATGAAACAAGTAACAAGAAACACTTACTCACCTTATGAGATCTTGTTAAGACAGGATGCGAACAAAGTGGCCGACAAGAGACATCCTGGATACTATATGATGATAAGATACACTTAAAAAAACAGGAAATGAAGTAATTTGTCTATCTATACAGTTAAAGTAACCCACTCTGATGGGCAGCCATAAACATGCTCTTTAGAGATGCTTTTTCTGCAAGAATGTATGCAGTGAAAAGAAATACATTTAAATCTCTCTCATGCTCTGTAAAGTAACTTGAACAAGATAAAACAACCTTGTGATAGTGACTTGACACCTTCCTGCAGATGTTTGATATGAGCAAACACTGAAACTAATATTCTGTTCACATTCCAACTCGTTGGAAGGGGGTAGGAGAAGTTTTTAAGAAAAGTTAATATAAAAAATCAGTTCATGACAAATTGTTAAAACACTGTTGTTTTTTTTACCACAAACAAACTCACGCAGACTCAGGCTCAGGAGCACTCAAATGCTGGTTGAGAGATAAAATGCATCGATGCCCCTTTTTGCTTTACTTCCACAAACTAGACCAGAGACAGACAGGGTGGACAGAATGAGCTAAATCCCCTTTTTTAGTGTTACAGTATGATTTCTTTTTAAAAATAAAAAACAGCTCAAATGTGTGAGGAACTGAACACTTGTGGTTGCTTACTGTCTCGACTGAGGGTCTTCTGGTAAATTATGTTATTGTGCAACATCACAGATGTTTTGCTTTCTTCTGTCGACTTGAGTGATGAACAGTGCAATACACACCACAGAAGCAAATTGTTAAAGTTAGCTATATAAACGGTATGTTTGTATGTAATCGTGTGCACACATGGAGGAGCAGAAGGGGCACCATACGTGCTCTTCTGAATTCTTCAAAGTGTCTATTTAAGAAAAACAGGTGCCTGGTGCCATAATAACACACCTCCATGTTTCATTTTTTAAACACGGGACACTGAAATGGCCCTGTGAATTGTTTAAGTGACCTGGGGCTGATACTGATATTTGTATTTGGGAGAGTAAAAAATCCAATGACAATATATCAGTTGCTAGACATTTCTTGAATCACCATAAGTACCAAGTTGACCAACATACATGCTAAGCAGGACTTTTTACAGTGTAAAAATCAACTAGTCAGTGCTCTCTGGTGGACAAACTATGTATTGTTTCTAAATTACCTCAAACCCAAGGGCGTCACTTTGTGGTGGGAACATAAGGGCTCGGATGAAAAAAACGTTTTTGTAAGAAATAATTTTTGTATGTAAAAGGAAAGTTGGTATGAGGTTAGATAATTATGGCGAGTCAGGTAAAAAAATCACAAAATGCAATACAAAATGCAATACAAAATATGAAAATAGGCCTACTCGGCATAAAACGCAAAACAACGTTGACTGCACAATCACTATTTTCATATTTTGACTGCACATTCCTCCATACAAGAGCACAGATTTAATTTCAACATTGGGCTGGACACATTATTTGTGGGGTCTGAGGAGTCATCCAATAAATGGTTCAGAGTAAACACTTATTTCCTGCATTCTGGTAAAATGTGGAAATGTCTTTATTTATGTAAAGGAAAGCTCTAAATTCCTGCAGCAGGTGACAGTTAAAATATAATGCAATATAATGCAGTAAGGCTCTTAGGCATTCTGTAATGCTATCAAATATTTATTCTCTTGTAGATCAACTTTTCTCATTACATGTTATCCCTGGTGAGTCAACACACAATACTATTCCCTCCTTCTTTGTGTATTTTGTTTGTGGAAGTTACATTTTTTTTTAAGATTATTTTTTGGGCATTATAGGCCTTTAATAGACAGGACAGCTGAAGACATGAAAGGGGAGAGACATGCAGCAAAGCAAAAAAAACACGTCAGAGTTGAACCCACGGCTGCTGCGTCGAGGAGTAAACCTCCTCTATATATGGGCACCCGCTCTACCAACTGAGCTATCTGGGTGCCCAGAAGTTAATTTTTTTTAAATGAATGGATTTTAATTCATTTATAACCCCCGACTTTAATAGCTAAGATGTGTTTCAGCAGATTTCTGCTCAAGTTCAAACTTTCGAAAAACACGTGTGTTTTCGGTGTTCTATTTTTCAAAATTTTTAACAAATTTGCTTTTAAAAAGAGATGAGACAAATATAACCATGTAAAAAAAGTGTGTGTGTGTGTGTGGGGGGGGGGACATGTCCCCAGAGGAAATTACACCTTTCTCTAGGCTACCGCAATTTCTTACTTATTGGCCTTATTCAGCTCCTCAGATTTAAAAAAAAAAAGTATTGGCTTTAAAAGTCAAAAATATTCAAAAAATGCACTTGAAATGTGAAATGTTACATGCAAGGAATGAGTCACAGCAGAGCATAACAATGCATTCATCGGTTCTGTCATGTGAGGTGTTTTTATAGTCAGAGTTTAGCTTATAATAGTATCTGCTGCTCAGCTCTGTTGTGCAATGTGAGTTAAGGCCGCACCTCTACAACGACTTAGTGGGGCTACTTAAACTGAATGTATATCTGGTAATTCAATGGTTTAAAAGGATAACATTTTATAGTTCAAACAAGTTCATAAATTTGAGATGCAAGAAAATGAAAAGCACACTGAATTTTTTATTTATTTTTTTTTTTATTTACTTGATTGCAATGTGTACATTGGTCCCACATGATCAGAAGGTGGCTAATTGACGTACTTTTTTCCCTCTTATTACTTATTTCTTGTCAAACCAGCCTATTTTATTCACATTAGACTATTAAAATTGTGTTAATTTAACATTTTTCTGTTACAGTAATACAAATTCATTGTGTGATGTTAAGTAATTTCATCATGTTCAGGAGACCTGATTTTAGACTAACTGCAACTTGATTTCTTAAAGCTAGTATTATGTAAAGGTATTATTTAACTAAGGCAATTTCATCATGTCCCTGGTACCTGAGTGGGGTCTCTAAATCTAACATTTGTTAAAAAGTTAACTATTCAAATGTATTGTAGCCATCGGTTCCTTTGTGCATGTAGGTAAATACAGTTGTATGTTGAAATGATTTGCATCGACAGTCAAAATTGTCTATAATTAGTATTAAAAGTACTATATAAAAGGAGTATTAAAACTTACGTACCAATTTTACCCAAAACGAATGACTTCGTGCAGTTGCAATAAACACATTTCACAGAGGGACCAAAAATCTTAACCTCTACATCAACAGCAGTGGATTCAACCACAACTATGCAAACCTACTGGATTTTCAAATCATTGTAAATTCTACATACAGTGCAATGGTTTTAAATATAAAGTAACCTTGCACTAACCATCTTCACAGTAACAATAGGAGCATATACTGCATTTCGAAACATCTTCATAGTGGACTTCGAACAGCAAAGACATTTATAATACTTCAAACTATCTTCAGTGGACATGGCAAATACAATTATAATACACTTTTCACATTAGATTTAAAAGTGCAAATACAAAATACTGTGAACTGTTATTGTAAGAAGGGCCGGGGTGTGAATTTAAAATTGTGTAGGGGGGCCGACAACGCCACCTAGGTTTTTGGCTTGAGGAACTAGGACCTCTTAAAACTACAAGATTCCAATTTGAGATAAAAGATTAAAACAGGTCCTTATTACTGGGGGAGAGCAGTTAAACTAGTGTATTTAAAACGGTGAGTAAAAACCAGTTTGAGGAATAACAATTTATTTAAAAAAAAACAATTAAAATTCCTCTTTAAAAGAATTTAAAAAACAAAACCAACTAAAATCAAGTTTAAAAAACACACACACACACAGGAGTTGGAGATTAAAATGTCCACAGGTTTCCACTGGCAACCAGCTTCTTTGTTGCTTGGCTCTTCCCCTCGGGCATAGCCTGTGAAGGAGAACTCTAAGCCAGTTAAACGTCCTTTTAAAAGTGCCACAGTTTTATATACTACTCACAACAAACACCGGTCTTACAAAGAGACTTACGCGGAAGGGAGAAGTTTTACCTTCTCCCACTGTTGCCGCTAGCGATCGGTGTTTGAGTTTTCCGATGTATTCCCCGGTCTCCTTCCGACCAGGGCCGGTACTCTTCTCACTGGGCTCCGGGTCTCTCCGTCTGTTCCTCTGCCTGTTCTGTTCTCGTCTGTTGTGCTCGCAGCTGCGTCTCCCTCCTCGCTGCCCATACTCTCAGTGTCCTCCTTTTTCCATGTGCTTCCCCCCCTCTTTGCTCCTTATTTGCTCCTTCTTCCCAGGTGCAAGTCCTTAAGTCCTAATTACTAAAATGTTCACTGGCGGAAGTAAAACATTTAAAAACACACACCACACGTTTCGAAATAAAAGCATGCAATATAAAAGAACACAGCAAATAGTAAAAACACAGCACTCCAAGTAAAAGCATGCTTAAATAATCTACTTCCGCCCCGTGACATTATCACAAACAGTGCTCTCCTGTTAAATATTAATATTTTTTTAGCAAATAAAAAAAGAATGACACCATTTCCCTGAAATAGTCTAAATCAAACATGGCACAAAGTGAATAAGGCAAAATAAGAGCTAGTGCTTTGTTAAGTTTACTCCTAAACTTAAAGGGTAACTTCAGTTTTTTTTCAACCTGGACCCTATTTTCCTATGTTTTTGTGTGAATCTTTGAAAATTGGTCCAGCATTGAGCAAGATCACTGTGAACCGGGCTGCAATGTTATATAGGGCAACTGTGCATGGTCAGTGTCCACTAAAAGTTTGTTTTTTGCTGCTGACAGACTCAGATTATTATTCTAAAGGCAGCTACACACCGGGCTGATAATCGGCCGTTGGACTGTCTGGCGAGGTCAGCGACTCAAGTCTGTTCGGTGTGTTCCGTACCGTCGTTCGTTGGAGGAGCTGTCGGCCTTCATTTTGGCCGACCCGACATGTTCAGTCGGAGACAGGGCAGTCGGGACTCACCTGGAAATGGCAAGCGGGATGAGCGTGACTAAGCCTCTCAAAATCGGACTAAAATCTTTTAAACTGACTTTTGTCGATCTGAAATGAAGACAGATTCAGCAACTGCATGGCCTATTTCTCGCTTAAAATGTTTTCAGAAACACGTTTCGGTGAACTATTTTAGTACAATATGAGATCGTATTCCGAATGAGTCGCCATTAATGGCTGGTTGAAAAATCCAAAATCTGGAAGCAGCAGCCAGACCCACGTGATGCGTTCGTCCAATCAGCTGCCGGTTTTGATTTTTTGGGCGACAATACAGATTAGCGCTGCCTGCTGTTATGGAGACGTATTACTTCTCGTCGCTTTGGTGTGTTCCGAGGCACTTTTTTGACCAACTCGGGGAGACTGATCAGTCCAACTGCCTTTTCTGCCAACGGCCTTAAGTGTCTGACAACATTATGGAAAGGATCCCTACAGAGACAGACCTTTTTGTTAAAGAGTAAGATCCTTTTAGTTTAACATGAAACAGCCCCGAAATCACCATCACCAAACCCACCAGACTCCATGTAAATAATCACTACTTTTAGTCTGGTGGGTTTGGTGATGGTGATTTTGGGGCTGTTTCATGTTAAACAAAAAGGATCTTACTCTTTAACAAAAAGGTCTGTCTCTGTAATGTACGACAATTAGAATATTAATCTGAGACTGTCAGCGGCAAAAACAGCACTTGGAAATAAATTGAAGGTGTGCAATTGTCCTATAATTTACATTGAAGCTTGTTTGGCAGCTGCCTACTGCAGTGATTTCGCTTTATACTGGACCAGTGTCGAAGATTGTTGTTCCCATCAGTAACAAGAACATAAAAAAATAGGGTCCAGGTTGAAAAACCCGAAGTTACCCTTTAAATTGTGCACTCTGTTTTCAAAGTAGTTTTACAAATGACAAAAAATATTAACCCTGTGTAAAAAAGAGAATTTTTTTTTTTTTTTTTAAACTCTTAAAATTGTTTTCATAATGGCTTCACAAGGGAAAAAGCGATCCATCCGGTATAGCAGTACCAAAGATGCCTGTTGGTTTATTTCTCTAGCTCAGTCTTTACTAAAAGAGTCTGTTTTCTAGAGAGCAAACTTTTGCTTTGTTTGCAAAAGGTTATTTCCATGCAGTTCCATGCAAATCCTGTCCAGTTAATTCAAACAAACAAAACTAGTCCAAATGGTACAGCCATACCAACGATGCCTTTAGGGACAACTACGCCGTTTGGCTGACGACACAGTCTCTCTGACCTTTTCACTGGAAGAGCCTGTTTTTTTTTTTTTAGAGTTTTTAGAGTGCTTTGTTGGAAAGTTTCCCTCAAGTTCCATGAAAATCTTTTGGATTACCTCAAAGGTATAACGAAGGCCAGCAGGGTAGCTGAAGTTCAGGGCATACATTAGTCCAAACAGCATAGCAACAGCTAATGCTACATTATCAAGATCTTGCAACATCTTGATGCCTTTTAAGGACAATTGCGATGTCCTCTGGTTCATCACTTGAAGCATGTTCTTTAAGAACATAAATCTCAACAGTGGTGTCTTCAATGGCGTCGTTGATGGCGTCTTCATCCATGCCCTGTTAAAAAAATAAATAATAAGTCCAGTAAATAAGACCTATCGAGAAACAAATTAATATAAAATCACAGACACATTTTTTTTTTGACAGAACAGTAGTTGAGTGTGGGAAGATATATAGTGCTGTAACTACCATCCATCCTGCTTCGTCCGCTTATCCGGTATTGGGTCGCAGGGGGAGCAGCTCCAGCAGGGGACCCCAAACTTCTCTTTCCCGAGCCACATTAACCAGCTCCGACTGGGGGATCCCGAGGCGTTCCCAGGCCAGGTTGGAGATGTAATCCCTCCACCTAGTCCTGGGTCTTCCCCGAGGCCGTCTCCCAGCTGGACGTGCACTGGGAGGCGCCCAGGCCACATCCCCAGAGCCAGCCTCTGCTGCCCGGGTCTGGTCCGTCGAGGCCCCTGACCTTCACTGCCACCCATGTGGCAGCGCACCCAACCCCAGCGGTTCCTCCCACAGGTGGTGGGCCCATGGGATGGAGAGAGAGGTGCCACGTAGCTTTTTTGGGCTGTGCCCGGCCGGGCTCCGTGGCAAACCTGGCCACCAGGCGCTCGCTGACGGGCCTTCCATCTGGGCCTGGCTCCAGACGTGGGCCCCGTGCTTCCTCTGGGCAGGTTCACTCTATCTCTTCCTCGATTTCTCATAGGGTTTTTGCTGTAACTACAATTAATTTAAATAATTAAACTTGTGATGTTTTCTTGTTTAAATATTCGGATAAATTTTAAATAATGACTTATAAATAAAGAAAATACATTGAAAATAATGACATACCCACCACAACTAGCCAGTCTAAAGTCATGTCTCAGATTTGTTAAGTATTGATTGTATAATGCTTTGAAACAGAACATGTTAATAGATTATCAAAATTATAAATCAATACATTTTCTATTAATCAATGAATCATTTCAGTCCAAGTGATCAATCAGGAGAACAAAAAGGGAGTAGTAAGCACACAACATATACCACATATTGCTGCACAAGGTTTTCTGGATCTTCACCCATGTAGATACAGACTCCCTTGATGATACACTCCCGTCCAGCATCTATATCATCACACTGAAAGAATTTTTTGTTATTAGCGTCTTAGTTTAGCACTTTTGCTACATTTTGAAGTCAACTACTGATGTACACTGTCATTGGGTACATATTTCTCTAAGAATATTAGAACATGGTTCCTACAATTGTTCTAGCCTTGCTGTCAGCTCCATATCACGTAGGAAAGAGATTGACAGTAAAGACAAAGAAAGACACAAATATGAAGATAAGTCAGAAAATAAATGAATAGAGGAAAGGTTAAAACTGAGAGAAAAAGATGAATATAGTAGGAGAAAAATGAAAAATAAAGAGACGTAGGGCCTTACAATTTGTATGCTGTTCTTGCCAATAAATTGTGGTACGTAAAATATTTTACCATTTTACATAACATAACTTTCCACAATTCTAAAAATCTTAATGTTTTTCAAAAACACGGTCATAAGAAATAACAACTTGGTGTTTTAATGTTCATGATACTGTTAAATACGGTGGCCGACAGGGGCAAACGGCCTGCAACTTACAGTTTTTCTCCATTGGTTTGGCTCATTTCTTGAAACAGAAATTACATTCTCAAAACTCTAAGATCATTTGGCAAAACAGTCTTACAGTTCAGCACAACACTATAGCTCACTTGCAAAAGCTCATATCTCTCATGTCCACCTTTCAGTCTTAGCCCAGTCTTTCATTGACAATGGTTACTGTACTGTTTTTTGTCTAGCTAACAGAATACAATTGTGTATAAAAGTGAAGAAAAAAAATAGGATTTTAGGGTAAGAGTAGCCTCCAAGGTTTGACATCACACATTGTACTCATACTGCCAAGGAAATTGTAACCATTTTTATTCACACACATAACGTAACTTCCATACATCAGAGTAAAAAGAAAATGTATACAGCATAATATACTGTAATATAAACACACACTGGATTCAGAAATCAGGTAAAGTGGGTACTGAAGCCAAAAAAGTTTGGGAACCACTGCTTAATTGTAAAAAGGTTATAATGATGGACAACCAGTAACTGATTTACATGTACATACTGGTACCGCAGCTCTTTCACTCTATCAGAGTTCCTCTCAAATGGTACCCTGTAAATTTGCTTCATTGTCATCTGATGCTTCTTCAATATCCGGTCTATTGTGGAGATGCTTATAGAGTTGACATTTTGGAATATGGCATTGTCTTGTAGGATTGCAGCGCGGATCTGTCTCAATGTGATGGCATTATTTGCAATCACCATGTTACAGATCTCTTGTTGTTGTTGTTCATTGAGAAGTTTTCCTCTGCCACCTGTGCAAGGTTGTCGTCCAATCCTAGACATAGAATTCAAAGGACAACACTCCATTCGTAATGTATTCCTTATGTATTCCTTACAGAAGGAGTTACCAATGTAATTGTATTGTTGTTTTACTTACAGTAACTTTACCACAATGCATCACTGCACAGTGACTGGAATACTACTGTAAAATGTATCATCAATACTGTAGAAAATAAACTATTCCATAGTTTATTTTCTCCAATATTTTTCTTGTCATTTTTAGTATCATAACATCCCATTGAGGTAAGATATTACTGTAGGCCTATCACACTCCTCTTCCTCTTCCTCGAGCAGGCAGTTGCCCTTGTTCATTTACTTGGCCAGGTGCCTCCATGTTCAGAAATTGTACTGGTCCTGCATGGTCAAGCTCTATATATACATGTTTGGCAGCATTCACAATCATGGACAGCACCTGTCAGGTAACTAAACATACTGTTTGATCGGTCATCTGAGATGTGTGAAACTCCTCCTTCGTTAGTCAAGTTCTAGTTTCACCTGACTGTCAATTGCTGTAATCACTTTATCAAATGTTCCAAGAGATTCATATATGGTATTCATGGTATTATGTTCTTGACTAATTTTGACAATTGAACAGACTATTGTGCAAGTGATGACTTATACAATGAAATGACGCTGACACGTTTTGGAGAGAACAACCATTAGACTGAGAATCAACAATCAGTTTAGATCAACAAGATCTATTCACTTGGAAATTGTGCTAAATGTAGGCTACCTGTACTTAATCATTTGCAAAGATGTACAGAGACATTGAGACGTGTACTAAGACATTTGCAATTTGATGAAATGAATGAGAAATTCAATTCTGTTGTGAACAATTGCCAAGTGGTTTGGAGGTTTGTCAATGTTGTTTTGAGAATGTCATTTCTGTTTCAAGAAATGAGCCAAACCAATGGAGAAAAACTGTAAGAAAACACATGCAAATAAACAAACAGCATTTAGCAAACGCGCTGCAAATACACACAAACACAACCAAATACATAAATGCGCTGCAAATAAAAAACGATGCAAAACGAAAAGCACACAAACCCCGAAAACAAATGCAACAAAATAAACGCTGCATCCAGATTACACAACGGAAGTTGTCCAGGCTTCTAAAGGGAGCGCTAAATGGAACAGCTTGATTTTCGACCCACGGGGAGGGAGGGAGGGAGGGAGGGAGAGAGAGAGAGAGAGAGAGAGAGAGAGAGAGAGAGAGAGAGAGACTGCTTTGAGATCTTAGATTGTAAATATTAAGTCTATGTTTGAGATATGTTTGGTGGGTGTGTCTCGGCTCAGGTCACAGGTGATACTCAATCAGCAGAGACGTCTGTAAACTCGTGGTAATAAAACATTTAAAACTGCATCAGCGTTTAACGTTGACGTTTGTTTAAGCCATATTACATGAGAGGGTTTAATTTCGAGGTCCGAAAGGCGCATTACTGAAGTATAGGCCTCCTCAAGTGTAATATTGTGATTATACAACAACGGTTACCAAATAAAAAAAGGGATCAATCTGTATTCATATTGTGGAGCAATTTGCTCTTGAAATGCAAAAAAAACAAAAAACAGACAGGATTTACAGTCACTCCCTGTTTAGTAAACCAGCCAATTTACCGTGGGATTTATCAATCTGAATAAATCCCTCCCGCACATATAAACACAAAACTACTTTGCTAACTCCATCGTGTTGTAAGTAAGACATCTGCTGAAAAAGTTATTGTATTCATTAGCGTGATTGCCGCACTGTTTAGTTCAAAAACATCCAAAACACCAAAATACAAAGACATAGGACGGGAGCTTTTATTTTGAAAAGACAACTTCCGTTGTGTAATCTGGATGCAGCGTTTATTTTGTTGCATTTGTTTTCTGGGTTTGCGTGCTTTTCTTTTTGCATCGTTTTTTATTTGCAGCGCGTTCGTGTATTTGGTTGTGTTGTGTGCGTTTGCTGAATGCTGCGCATGTGTTGTCAAATTAATGAAGTAGTTTTTCTTTTTGCATCACTTCTTTTTTCGGGATTTGTGTGATTTTCTTTTTGAAGCGTTTTGTATATGCAGCGCCTTTATGTATTTGGTTGTGCTGTGTGCAATTGCAGCACGTTTGCTGAATGCTGCGCATGTGTTGTCAAATTAATGAAGATGTTTTCTTAATTTGCTTGTGTTTTGTCTATTTGCATGTGTTTTTTTTAAATTGCAGGGCGTTTGCCCCTGTCGGCCACCGTAGTTAAAGGCTTGTTTAAAATGGCAATGTCTGTGGTAGTAGGTCCATTTTCATTTATAAACAATTGAGAAACAAACAGATGTTTCCATCTGTAACTTTCAATTATTTTTGGAAATATACATTTAAAAAAAAGCAACACCAAAGAAAAGAAATATGACAGCACTTACCACTATAAAGCCTTTGTGTATGCTGTTCAAATAGGATCCTATGAAATAAAATATTTAGAATCAGTGAGGTGAACCAAGCACATTGGCTCAATAATTAAAAGACCACACAAAATAAAGCATAAAGCAGAGACACAAAGGCAAGCTAAAAATCCAGTTTGAGTCCGACCTTACAAACTCTGCTTCTTAATATGAAAACTTAGCGATTTATGGAGGGCTTCTTTCGTGTGCACGAGTGGAGAGAGTGCATTTAGGAAAATGACATGATAAACAAAGAGTTCCCATTAATGTTATAAACTGTGCTAACGTTAGTATGTTAGTTGCCCCGATACATTTTCATGTCAGCAGCACCCTCCCGCATATAACCGACACACCAGCGAACGTGCATTTGTAACACACACACACACACACACACACACACACACACACACACACACACACACACACACGGAAGTGCATCACTCTCACATACACACACGGACGTGCATCACTCTCACATATACACACGGACGTGCATCACTCTCTCTCACACACACACACACACACACGCACGCACACACACACACACACACACGCACACACACGCACACACACACACACACACACACACACACACACACACACACACACACACACACACACACACACACACACACACACACACACACACACACACACACACACACACACACACACACACACACATTATTACTTATTCAGTTGCGTCTGCAACTGAATAACCGACAGCTTTACAAAACTCATTCGTTCTTACCCGACGTTACACTGAAGCCCCGTTGTCAGGAGTGGGATACATGCAGTACAAAAACATACATTTAATGAAAATGTCGCCTTTATGAACATGAACAAAATCATTTTGATTGACGTTAACTTACCGTACTTTTTCGTGTAGGAGACGAGACATCCAGCAAACGCATACCCTTTAGGGAACGTTCCCTAAAGGTTCTCTGAAGGTAATACCTTTAGGGAACCTTCCCAGAACGTTCCCTAAAGGTTAAAATATTTTGGAACCTTTAGCTAACCTTCCTGGAACGTTCTCTTAAAGTTGTTTTTGTTGAACTTTTAAAGGTTGTTGTTTTTTTCTTTTTTTCCTTCAGCTAACCTTCTATGAACGTTCCCTAAAGGTTCTGTAAAGATTAGTTTTGTAGAACCTTGAAATAACCTCTAGGGAACCAAAAATTGTTATGTGGCCAGGCTGCTGTAGAATGAATCCTGCACACTGTCAACACATGCTCAACATTCTTCTTCACATTCTTCTTGTTTTGGCGATGTCCTCCTTGAAACAGTTTGACTGTGTTGGCAGTGCCACGCCAACTACACTTCCTGGCGCCATTTCATTCAAATATACCATTTGCAGTAGTGACCAAACTTAATTTGATCATTTAAAATGTTCAATTCAATTAATTTCAATCAATGCAAAAGGAATCCATACAGTTAAATATTCTTCAAAAACAACTAAAGTCTACATGATTGAACCATGTTCTTGAAAGGAATATGAATTGCGTAGCATATTCTAAATTCATTTGTGTAAATTCAAAGACCTGCTATTTCCCATTTTTTCAGTGCATGACCATGATACAATCGAGTAATGATTATGCATGTAATTTCTATTACCTCTCTACGCATCATCAAGCCCACTTATAAATTGTATATAATGAGCTTACATATATTATTACAAATAAAAAATCGATTTAACAAGTGGTGAAATATTGTTCACAGAGTTAATCTCCTTTGGGGTTTTTTCACCTTGGTTTTACTTCCTCATTGTTGGGCAGACAGACTCCACTCCTGCATGTTTTAAAAAAACAACAACCACAAACTGGGCTTGCAATTGAGGTAACAAAATACGGAAATTACCATAAAACGCTGTAACTAGTCCAAATAAGGAGATATAACACATAAAAAATAAATAATTTAATTATGTTATATGGGCTATGCATGAACAAATATATATTCAATATATATCCCAAAAAACAAATCTGGTATTGGAATATTTACAGGTGTTTGAGTGCAGACCAGGTATAATACTAGGCACAGTCAAAATGTATAGATATGGTTCTTTTCACTCAAGTCTGTAATGTATCACTGTTGTATAATGATCCTGGGCAGGCCAGGGGCCACTTTGGAAATGAATTATGTTAACTTTTAATGTTTTCATCATACAATATGCTACAATTTGCATTGCATCTTGTGTTTCATGCTATTTGTTGTTTGTTAAATTGTATTTGATTTTGTGTATCTGTTTATTTTATTGTCATTTGTGTTGAATGTCTTTAGTTTTGTGTATATTTGCAACTATATTATTTATATACTGTTTTGAAAACGTATCCTTAACTTAATGTTGTATTGTTGTTTTTGGTATTTTTGAATTTTGTTTTAAGTCAACGTAAGTTACATTCTATTATTTTAATTTAATCACTTTCATACTTCTTTAATGTTTTTTTGTCTTATGTGTTGTATATGAACTCCATAAAGACTCCATTAAAAATTGTACTGGGTCTATGGCTAAAGCGGAGCCAAAGTGGATCCTTAGAAAAAGCTTTTTGTGTTGTTCACCAGTGTTTTCTATAAACCCATTGTGTACATCTGGACACACTACACAAATGTACATAAGTACCAACGTCAAATGTTGTATTGCACCACAAGAGTAAAACCCCTTTTTCAATTTCGGTCTGAGGGTCAAAGCTCAATTTTTGCTATTATTTTCCCATTCATAGAGTTGGGCCCACAGTGTGTACACACACTATACCTGCCAAAAAGTAAGTTGCTGAAATACAAATATGTACTATAGGCCTTTGTTCTTAAATAACTGCATGCTGATAAAGACCACGTAATGTTAGGTGAACCATTTGGAAAGGTAATACGCCCCAAACCTAAACACTTGGGTTTTGTCTTTACAATATGTCATATCAGCACAGAAACTGGACTAATGTATAAGAGGGACGTCAAACTGGGTATAAGAGCTGTGGCCATGCCTTTGCCCTGCTGTTTGTGGATTTAGCCTGTGACCATCTACACCGTAAGACCACCTTTTCAGGAGCCATACACAAACCTCAGAAGGTAAGCCCAGGTTATATGGAATAGTCTTCAGTTTTTTTTTTTTTTATTCCAATTAATTGCAATAACTGATTCTGCAAAATATCGATTGAATAAGTTTAAATTGGTTTTGGATGGAATGAAAACCTGCAGAAGCTTTGATGGCACAGGACTGGACACGGATCAGGATATTTGTTTTGGGGGAAACATAGCTGCAAACAGGGTTAGAAAATGCTACCAGATATGAAGTTTTGAATAATATTGTGACTTAGTACGATAAGATCTGTTTTTACATTGTAATATTAATTTGCTTCTTCTCACAGCAATGGAGTTCCAGTCAAACGTGATCAGCTCGCAGCCTCAGGTCACTGTCACACAGTACACTGTGTCGTCCGGATTATCAGATTGGAGTTCAAATGTGTGCGACTGCTGTGAAGATTGTGGCATCTGTAAGGGTTTACGTGTTTGTGGAATCAAGCAAAAATTAACTATCTAAAAATTAACTAACTACAAAAATACTATGTCTCTCTCCTCCAGGTCTTTGTGCAACGTTCATCCCTTGTATCCTGGGCTGTAAGGTGGCTCAGGACAACGGGGACAGTTGTTGCCTGCCCTTCCTTCCAGGTGCCATGATTGCTCTAAGGACAAGCATGCGCAGCAAATACCACATTGATGTAAGTGTGATAAAGTTGTCTACACACACATTGGACCACCAAAACAATGGCACAGCTGATTTTGTATTGAAAAGAGCATGCTATTTTGAAGTAACTATGAAATCTGGACAGAACATGAGAATATTGATGTCCCTGTGCTTCTTCCCAGGGCTCGGTGTGTGATGACTGGGTGATCATGGCCTGCCTGCCTCTGTGTGGACTGTGTCAGATGGCTCGGGAGCAGAAGAGGAGAGGATGAACGAAATAGTTGTTGAATGTAATTTTAAAGGGGCGCTATGCAGTTTTGGCCATTTTCTTTCACTTTTTGCTCGCAGGTTTCTCTATAGAGCTCCCCACCCGCGGCGCTACTATTGGGCCCGGGTGGGCCTGGGCCCACCCATTTTAGGTCCGGGCTCAATCGTTCGGCAAGTAGGCTAACAGTTAGGCTGTTGTTTCATGTCAATACAGTTCTTCTGTCATTCTGAATTTATAAGAAACAGTTAAATAATTTTGGACAGTTCCCTGTCCGCCATGCTGGGTAAATAAATGGAGAGAGAAACAGACCCTCCAAAGATATAATTCCTTTTCAGTCTTTTTGTGTATTGAACGTTCAAAAGAGATAAATGAAGTTAGGCTTACTGCCAAGGTGTATGTCTTTGTCCGCTTCAGTAGTGAGCTGAGGACAGCGACACAAGAGCCACACAGATAGGCTACTGAGTCGCTGTCCTGAGTGCCGCATTTTATTTTGGGCTTATTTTAACTGGCCCATCCAGTTTTCTGGAGGCCCACCTACAATCAAAATCCTGGCGCCGCTAGTGGAGCTCTTTCTCTGTTCCTCCGACAATGCTTTCCTAGCTTTCTCCTTCTTTTTTACCGGCTCAGCCATGACAATAGTGTGAAAAACTCCATTACTACCTTGTTAGCCGGTTCCTGAATGGGTGTATGTGTGCAGCGCCGTGAAGCAATTTGTTATATCGCCAGACCTGATATCACACGATACTTCCTGACACTGAGGCCGGTGGCTTGCCAGCCAAAAGTTGCAAGGGTGGTTTTTCCGCTCACAGGCGCTAGGGGGGAGCGAGACGACCACCATTCAACCCAAAAAAAGTCATATAACCATTCTAATGACTCCGAAGCTGTTCAGTTAAGGTAAATTAAGCTAAAAAAACTGCATAGTTCCCCTTTAAACTGAAATTGTATTTATGCAACAAACCAGTGAAGAAGGAAATTTACATTAATTTACATTAATGTACACACTTTATTTATTTTGGAATGAAATTATACCTGAATACTGAATAATAAATAATAAAAACCTCTTGGAAGTTTCATGTTGTGACTAAATTTCTAAGGAAGAGAATAGGTTTCACCCATGTTCCTCTTCCTGATTTCGTGTGTAGCCAATGTAAGATATACACGGTACAAGAAGCTCTCTTGAGAGGCAAGGCGAGCTGAACAACATTCATTTGAACAGGTGAGGCTGTCATGGCAAAATAATGTTTTAAATTCAAATATAGTAACATACTTGGCAACTATACTAGCCAGTATTTCTCTGATCAGAGAAGGGTGTGTGAAAGATTGTTTGAAAGATTATAAGAGGGTGACAACAGACAGTTTTTTAGACTAAGACAATCTTCTTTAAATAGGTTGAATGTTGAATGAGGATTGTCACAAAATGTTGCTATAATGTATTTGTCTATGGCAGTAAAGTCCAATTCAAATGATTTGCTGTGGAGCATGTGCATAGTGATCAGTGATTTATGATTTTATAAAGTTAGAGAATACAATTGCAAAGAGTCATAAAAACAGGTTTAGCTCAAACGGTGTCTTCTGTGTCCACTGACACACAAGCATATAGTCCTATAGGCTTGAACAATGTCGTCAAACGGGTTCAACCCAAGAAGGATGCCAGACAAACATCGAAAAGAGGAGGATGTGCTGAGGTGTTGTGACCGTCGGCACAGTCTGTTACAATGTCTTTTACCACCCTGTCATGGCATGTTTTAATATGAATAGTATCATGTGTGGAATATAACAATGGGAATTAAATGTCAGGAGGAGAAGGAACGCCAGCGCAGAGTAAAAAGGGATATGAAGACATTACAGAAGAGGAACCAGTTTTACTTGAACAAGGTTCACATTTCCTGGAAAACAATACCACCGTTGGGATTATTGAATGTAGATGATTTTAGGAAGCTGGTGAAACTGAGTTTTGGTTCTGGTATGACGCACTAACAAAACGTTGTGTTAGTGTAGGAATACGCAGTGCTGAATATACTGCAGAAAAACATGGCCATTTATATTTTGGGGGCTTCATAGCAGTTTTTTTTTTTTTTTAATGCTTCATACATCAGACTTTTATTCTGAAAAATGTAAAATAACATATTTCTGTCCAGTAATGCTTATGCATCTGCTATATATATATATATATATATATATATATATATATATATATATATATATATATATATATATATATATATATATATAAAAGACACAAAGTTTAGTAGAACTTAGGCCAATTTGTTGTTGGAGAACTTTAAAATTAAAATGATCCAGCTATGAATGCCAAAGACACAAACATTTTAAAGAACGATACCTCAAATTATTTTGTTAATTTTCCCTATACCCTGTATGAAAACAGGACGGACATGTACAGTACGAATGGTGATACCTAAGGATTGTGGTATAGTTATGTATTAGGATTGTTCTGCTTAGAAAGTAAAAAGTGTGATTTGAATATGCAACTTTCAATTCACCTGTACAACATGCCAAGTGATATCAATCCTTCTCTCCGTCCTCAGACTCCTGTACAACCTTCAGCCGATGAACAAAAGGCCTAGTTGACAGACATTTGCAACATAACATTACAACAAACCCAACCAACACAGAAAGCAACAGAAAGTAATTTAAAGGACAGTTTCTTTGGACTGCAACAAGACAAAATGGCAAGTCTAACTTATAAGCTGTTGTCAGTTACAGTTTTTCTTGGTGTTGTTCAACTCATCAGTGGTTACAGCTTTAACAACTGCATTGAAGACCCATACTCAGACGGACAAAGTTTCAACTGCGTCCGTCGGAAGGAAAAGAACATGCCTGCTATTATAAATGATCTGCCGCCATCTGCTGTTAGCCTCAACATCTCCACTACTCCTCTGTGGCACATTCCCAACAAGAGCTTTGTTCGTCTACCAAACCTTCAACACCTCAAAATAGATAACAATCATGTGAGGATCATTGATCAGTTTGCTTTCCAAAACTTAAGTCAACTCAAGTTTCTGAATTTGTCCTTTAACAACATATCAGAGCTCATCCCTTCGGTGTTTAAGGACCTGCACAACCTCACGTATCTTTCGCTGACAAACAATGCATTAAAGCAGCTCCCCGAGGGCATTTTCTCCACTCTTCTCAACCTGGACACTTTAATAATGAGACAAAACTTTCTGACAAACTTCTCAGGGATTGCTGAGTCAGTTTCACATCTAACAAACCTGAAAAAACTAGATATTTGCTTTAACAATTTAACCTCTCTCAACCACTCAAATGTGTCACTACCCGAATCCCTCACTACATTATATATATGTAGAAATAATCTGTTGACATTAGGATGTAAGCATTCGTTTCTCGGTTTCATCCAGCTGCTAGATTTGTCGTACAATCCTAGGCTCCCCACGACGGCTTTTCAAGGAGTGAATTTGAGTCATATAAACTATCTACGTTTGCGTTCAACAAGTGTCAATGTAGTGGAGTTTTTAAATATCAGCAACGTCAACGCAGGTCACATTGATTTCTCTGGCACGGGTCTAAAAAATGACAACCTGCTCAAGGAGCTATGCAAATCATTAAAGAGAAAGGTGAAAAGGATTACAAAATTAGGCCTGGGTAATAATGGGATCGAGAATCTAACAAAGAACTCACTGTCCTGTTGTCCTAATATCACAGTGGCTTTGGATCTGTCCCGCAACAACCTGAAAAGCACAAGTTGTCTTAACTTTCTCAATACACAGACACTAATAAAAAGCTTCAATGCAGAGCATAACCATCTCACCTCCCTCCCATCCTGTAAAACACAAAATATGGTTTATTTAAAACATCTGGAAGAGCTGAGCTATCGTTACAACCGCATCCTCTCAGTCAGCTATTATGCTTTCTATCATACACCAAATATCAAGACGCTAAAGCTTAACATAAACACAATTGCTTTCCTCCATCATAAAGCTCTTAAAGGGCTAAAATGGCTCACAACTCTCCGATTGGATAATAACCTTTTAACTGATTTGTTCATTGACACCTTTGAAGACAATGTCAACCTGCAAATCCTTAACCTACGCAACAATCGTATTTCTGTCATTTTTAACGGGACCTTCCTCAGTCTCAGCAAATTAACTACACTAGACTTAGGAGGTAACAAGATCACTTATTTCCAGCCATCTGGCCTTGATGGACTAAAAAGTCTGTCCAAATTATATCTAGATGGAAACAACCTCAAACAAATTGACACTTCCTTCTATCATGTGTTTCAAGACACACTAACAGTGCTGGATTTACAAAGTAATCAGATTCGCTTCCTCAATGCAGAAATACGTTCACCATTTATGAATCTCAGCAAACTCACTGATCTCAAATTGGATGGACAGCGGCCGCATGGCCTCACTGTTTTACCCCGCAATTTTTTCCATGGCCTACACTCACTGAAATCTCTGTATCTCACCAACAATAACATCAATTATCTTGCTCCTGATGCCTTTGATGATCTGACAGGCTTACATTTCCTCACATTGGATAACTGCTGTGTTGGAGCGATACAACTGCATCCAGGAGTCTTTAAAAATCTAAAAAGTTTGACGAAATTGATTGTAGAAAATATGGGCATTCAGAACATCTCAAAGGAGGTTTTTGGGAATCTTACACAGTTACACACACTGCAGCTCAACCGCAATGTAATGCAGAGCATTGATGTCGATGCACTAGAAACTTTACCTAAACTCCACTACCTTGACATACGTAATATTCCTTTAAGCTGCACCTGCAAGAATAGCTTGCTTCAAAACTGGACAGTACATAACCCACATGTCCAGGTGGTCTATCTATACAATCTGCGTTGCCCTCACGATGAAAAATTCAATTTCTACAACTTTGACACCAAAGTTTGTTACAAAGATCTAGGAGAGTACCTGTTCATTAGCACAGCAGTTGTGATCTTCCTGTTCACAGTAACTCCCTTACTTCATGTCAAACTCTACTGGAAAATTAAGTATGGCTACTATGTGTTCCGTTCCTGGTTTAGTGAACAGTGGCATAGACTCAGAGAAGAGGAGGAAAATTGCAAATATGATGCATTTATTTCATATAACTCCTCTGATGAAAAGTGGGTCATGGAAGAGTTAGTGCCCAACCTGGAGGGAAATGAATCGTCTTTTAAACTTTGCCTACATCACAGGGACTTTGAGCTGGGCCGCGATATCGTGGATAACATCGTCTCTGCTGTGTATAGCAGCCGTAAAACTATTTGTGTGGTAAGCAGGAATTTCCTAAGAAGTGAGTGGTGTTCTCTGGAAATCCAACTGGCCAGCTACCGACTCTTCGATGAGCACCGGGATATTCTCCTGCTCGTGTTTTTGGAGCCAATCTCTGAGAGGCAGGTGTCGTCCTATCACCGCATGAGGAAAGTCATGTTAAAAAAGACTTATCTGCAGTGGCCTGGCTCAGACTGCACTAACCCGACGCAGGCCCAAGAGCTGTTTTGGTATCATCTACGTAGGGCGATGAGAACCGGGAGCAGACTCAATACTGAAGAAAATTATAAAAGTAAATGTTGTGAAGAAGGAACTGAAAATGTTGAGACTCAATCATCAAATGAAAACTATTACTTGCAACCTTGAAAATATATCCTTTGATTTGTGACTGCCAAGTCAAACCTCAGTACAATAAATTAATAATTATATTTTCTGCTGCTGGGAGAGTGTCAAGAAAATATGGTGTAAATGTGTAGTGTGATGCATTGATGATTAATAACATAATTAATACAAGCATGAATCACAAATGTCATTTAACATCATGTGCTTACTTTAATTTTACATTTATCAATGCTTGACATTGCCTGTCTTTTTTGTATTACAATGTTTATTACAAATGTGTTTCATTGCATTTAAATGGAGCCCACATACAACAAAATATCAAATACCCTAGCTTTCACTATAGCACATTCGTGGCTAAAATTCTTGTTCTGTAAAGAATTTCCCATTATAACACCTTTATTTAAGAAAATGTGTGCAGTTCTGCATATTAAAAAAATGTTCCAAGGATGCAAACAATACATAATTGTGTGTTTAAACATAACATACAATTTCTTCTTATCTCAGCATACATGGGACAAAAGAATAAAAGATGTCAGCTATTGATATTATATTTGATAATGTTTTTATCAAATTATGAGCACACAACATATATTTTCGCTGGCTGTGAACAAAAAGTCTTGATGGTATGAATTAAGGAAGCATTGTTTCTTTTTTAGTTAGCCATATAAATGTTGACAAGCATGTATCTATGTAGAGCTTTACCACACATTAGTACAGTCTCATAGGAGGGAAGGACCAGTGCCCAGGGCTTGGGAAAGAAGAAAGGGGAGGTACTGTATCTCTTTCAAGCATGTGAGATGGTGGGTAATGCATCATGTCAGTGTGGTGGGACCTGAGGGGAGGGCAGGGTGAACGGTGACTGAATTGGCTGAAAGGCTGGAAGCTCTGCTGAGGATGGTGAATTTGGGCAAAGGACGGAGCAAAAGAGGATCTATCAACTTCAAATGGCTCTTTCTCCTGGGGAAAGTGTGTTTGTGCTGGTGAATGTCTATCTGGCAGCTGTGTTTGATAAGGAAAGAAACGCTGGATGTTGATTCCACTGAATTGAGACCCACTGCTCCTCTCTGGAACTGCTCTGGTGTGGTTCATAGAGGCATTTTCAAAGGAATCAAACATAACAGCCTCTTTGCTCTTTGGCCTGTTGAAACTGTCTTCCCAGTGATGAGATGCAGAAGCCTTTTCTCCCCAGCATGATGTGGGAGAGAACAAATGATCACTGGCTGTAACTCTGGAGGGCTCATAGTCCATGTAGAACTGAGGAGCGCAAGTAGGTCTAAGGATATCATCCAAAATGCTGACGGAAGTCTCCACAGGGCTTGTCAACCATTCAGCAGTCTTTACATGAAAACCAGAAAGCATTTTATTCCAAAGTAATAAAAATATCTTACTTGAGGATTACTAAACAAAGGATATGAACAAAAATAAGAGCGTGACAGGAGTAAACCTTACCTGTTCCAGGTTTTGATGTGGTCTGGACTTCCAGTTAAAATGCCCAGTTCCCATCATTCTAAAAGATGTGGTTTTCTCGGTGTCAGAACATGGCTGAGTGGCAGTGGCGGCTTGAAACGCTGTTGTAAATGCATCTAAAAAGGAGGAGAAACAACTGTAAAGCTGCCCACAAACTATAACGTGTACCGTGCTTACTGCTGCCTTTAAAAACAAGAAATATACTACTTTAAAAGGATAGGTTCATAATAATAAATATCTTAAAACAATAGTCAGGTGCCCATATGAACATTATTAACAGGTTTTCCTTGCTGTATTTATCCTAATACTGGCCTTTAAGAGATCTCAGCACACAGTGCTTTTAATCTAAGTGATGGGGGACAAAATCCACAGTTCTCATTCTGTGCAAAAATGTCTGAAGTTAATATAAGTTAGATAAAGCAATTGGGTATCTTCCAAAGTTACAATATGTTTAGTACAGTATTCCTTCTTTTTGTTACTATCCCTCCACTGAAGCTAAACAGGAAAAACTGTCCATGGACACATAAAGAGGGAATTTGGTACTAAAAAGACATTAACTTTGGAATATGCAGAGCACGATACATGATGCTACAGCAATATAGTCTGTATACACATACAGGCTAAGGGGGTTGTCGTCCCTCTGCTTTGTGTCGGGCAGAACAACGCCCCTTAGCTGTGATATAATCACAACATACCACGGCCTGTTGTGAGGCTTGCTTAAGTATTAACATTATTGAGTTAAAAAGATGTTATCGATACCAATACTAAATAAGTGAAAAGCACACCATGTGAACATCAATAATGTTAAATTTAATGTATGATGAATTTCTAGATGAGAACTGAAGCACCATATCTTAATATAAAAATTGTGATTTTATAGAGGTATGATAAAACATACAGTAACATTGAGTTATCACTTTAAACAACCATAATCTTTAACAAATCACCAGATTTCATTTTTATGAGAATCCCAGAGCCTTTTAGTGCCTACCTGAAGGCGAGAGCTCATCTATCATGGTTGGCTCCTGATCCTGGACTTTTTTTGTGGGATCAGCACCGAAGCTGATGCATCGCTGCACCTCGATGAGGTTCTCCTGAAGCCGGGGTCCATGTCTCTCCCGTAAAGCTTTCAACAACACCTCTCTGCTCTCTGCCACCAGGTTTCTTCTCAGAAGTGGAAACTGCAGACAGTCACACAAACCCGCTGCCAACTTACTGACAGACTTAGATACACAGTCGGGATCTCGTCTTCTATTCTGTATGTCAGAGCTGTCAGCAGTGGGTGAGCTAGAGGGCTGAGGGGGGCTCGGACTGAGACCATGAGCTCGTGTTTGGTGAGCGGGAGACTCCTGGTTCTTTGGGGTGTGCTCGAGAGTAGAAATCACGTTTCCCTTTACCTTCCTGTTTAATGTCTTCACATTTTCTCTGACAACAGGAGTCAGCTGTGACTCTCTGCCCTTTTCAGACATGACAGGGTTGGTCTTCTTGCTCTTGATTATCACTGCATCGAGGGAGCTGTGTTTAGCTGAGGAGATGCTTTTAACACTATCAGGTGAAAGATCAGGTTGTTGCTGCGGTCTCTGCACCGGGGTAACATCCGTTCCCTGACTGATTTTCTTCTCTTTCTTCCGGCAATCATCATGGGCTTTTGCTTTTTCAATTGGCAGAAGCTCATCAGTATCCTCACCCAACAATGCATTAATAGATAATGGAGATGGAATGTGAGATGTTGAAGATGGATGTGAAGTAGCATTGTTCTTTTTGTGTACTTGAGTTCCACGTTTTCTCTGCTCACTTAACAAGCGTTCAATGTCGATAGACTTCACCTCATGGTTGAACAGGCCATGGTGTCCTATCAGGCGACTGTCTGTGATGATACTGGGCTCTTGTGGAGCAGGAATGATGTTTGGAAATGGTGCATCTCTCCTTGAAGGACAATGGCAGCTACTATGACAGCCGTTCTGGAAATGTGCCATGTCTTTACTGCTTTGGCGACGGCAGTGATGGTGATGCGATTTGGACCTTGAGGCTTCTTTCTTACCACCTCTCATCTGACTCCTCTCCTTGCGGCTCTTCAGTCGTTTCATTTTGTGCTGCCCATCTGTCATACTATCATGGTTTAAACATGTGCAGTCTGCAGTAAATCCGTTCACTGAGCAATGGTTTTTTTCTGTTGTTTTTAATTGCTTGTTGAAAACATTCAAGATCTTTCCTCTGTCCGATAAAGCCCTGCCACACACGTGGCGCATGCTGCCCTGGATTCTGTAGAAAGATAGCTGCAGTTAGTCTTTTGTAATCTGTAGGAAATAGAGATAAGAGAGCTGGGTAATCTCGACAGGATGCTTTTGCATCTCAGTGATGTCACCTCTACTATTAAATTATCGAGCAAATGAATAATGTTTCAATGACAGTGGCTGAATCCAAGTGTTAACCCTCTGGACTGAGACCTTGCAGACTTTGATCAAATATACCAAAAGTGCATGCCAAATGTATTTTGCTTAACAGTTCATGGCAATATGGACTTTAGGAATTAATGCCGTCTCTGGTGTGGATAGTTTAGCAGAGAAAGATGATTGTCGACATGAACAGTTACGCTTTACATGGTCATTAACTCTGCTTATGTTGTATTCACATAAAACACTCAACTAAGGATCCTCATATTGTACATGGTCTGGTATTTTTATTAGTTGATTGAAAACCAAACTGTCTAAAAGGCCCTTTTACATAGATTGCAATTTTTAAGCAAATTAATTTGCATGTAAAACATACACACACACGGCAACATTTTGCTCTGCTGACATGTGGCATTTACAGTATTTTATTTGCTCCAAGTAGAGCTGGGCAATATATTGATTGTTGATTGATCGTGATATGAGACTAGATATCGTCTTAGATTTTGTATATCGTAATATCGTAAATGTCTTAAGTGTTGTCTTTTCCTGGTTTTAAAGGCTGCATTACAGTAAAGTGATGTCATTTTCTGTTACCAGACTGTTCTAGCTCTTCTATTATTTTTACCTTTACCCACTTAGTCATTATATCTACATTATTAAAGATTATTTATCTAAAATCTCATTGTGAAGATATTTTGTTAAAGCACCAATTGTCAACCCTATAATATCGCCACAATATCGACATCGAGGTAAGAATATCGCAATATCTGATTTTCTCCATATCACCCAGCCCTAGCTCCAAGGTTGTTTTTTTCCTGAATTCACCTGCATTATAAACAGATTCAGCATTCCCAATAAAGGGATGTCACACATGGCAACAGTTACATGGCAACAGCTACAGTGGGGAGAACAAGTATTTGATCCTGACCCCTTTGCAGAAAAGCATCCCCAAAGAATGATGTTTCCACCTCCATGCTTCATGGTTGGGATGGTGTTCTTGGGGTTGTATTCATCCTTCTTCCTCCAAACATGGCGAGTGGAGTTTAGACCAAAAAGCTCTATTTTTGTCTCATCAGACCACATGACCTTCTCCCATTCCTCCTCTGGATCATCCAGATGGTCATTGGCAAACTTCAGCCGGGCCTGGACATGCGCTGGCTTGTGCAGGGGGACCTTGCGTGCGCTGCAGGATTTTAATCCATGATGGCGTAGTGTGTTACTAATGGTTTTCTTTGAGACTGTGGTCCCAGCTCTCTTCAGGTCATTGACCAGGTCCTGCCGTGTAGTTCTGGGCTGATCCCTCACCTTCCTCATGATCACTGATGCCACACAAGGTGAGATCTTGCATGGAGCCCCAGACCGAGGGAGACTGACCATAATCTTGAACTTCTTCCATTTTCCTTCCCACCCCGGACACAAACTCTTTGAGACACTCCACTCTGGCAGGAGGCTGAGGTCCATCAGGACCAAAACCTCACGTCACATGAACAGCTTTTTCCCCTCCGCCACTAGCCTTATTAACAAGGCCCGGAAACTACCCTGACTCTCCACCTTCATGCCACTGTTCTCTCTCTGCTGTAATGCTCTAAGCTCTTTATTTTTTATTTATATCTTTATTTATTCTTTATTTTTAACTTAATACATAATGTGTAAAAATATACTTATATTGTTTGTACCTATACTTATATTGTTTAATATTCCATCTAAAGAATGTGTGACGTGCACCAACAACACCAAAACAAATTCCTTGTATGTGTTAAAAAACGTACTTGGCAATAAAACCCTTTCTGATTCTGATTTTCTAATAATTGCGCCAACAGTTGTTGCCTTCTCACCAAGCTGCTTGCCTATTGTCCTGTAGCCCATCCCAGCCTTGTGCAGGTCTACAATTTTATCCCTGATGTCCTTACACAGCTCTCTGGTCTTGGCCATTGTGGAGAGGTTGGCGTCTGTTTGACTGAGTGTGTGGACAGGTGTCTTTTATACAGGTAACAAGTTCAAACAGGTGCAGTTAATCCAGGTAATGAGTGGAGAACAGGAGAGCTTCTTAAAGAAAAACTAACAGGTCTGTGAGAGCCGGAATTCTTACTGGTTGGTAGGTGATCAAATACTTATGTCGTGCAATAAAATGCAAATTAATTATTTAAAAATCATACAATGTGATTTTCTGGATTTTTGTTTTAGATTCCATCTCTCACAGTTGAAGTGTACCTATGATAAAAAATTACAGACCTCTACATGCTTTGTAAGTAGGAAAACCTGTAAAATCGGCAGTGTATCACATACTTGTTCTCCCCACTGTACATGGCAATGCTTATTGACCCTTTTATTGTTTATGCCTCGCAGCAGCTGGTGCTCTGCGATAAGGCCCATAAAAACCACACTCAGATGTTTGCAGTTCAGACACAAATAAAAAATGCTTAGTTCACAAAAGGTGCACAGGTGTTGCCAACATTGCACATGTAGCCTCTGACTGGTGATGACGTTTAGATAAACCTTTACATGATAAAAACTGGAACATGTGTTGGTTTACTACAACCCCTTAGGAATGTGATCATATCAATGCAATTGCGCCCCCTGCGGTTCCAGACACCTTTGCCAATTAATGTAGCTAGCTAGCTAACTGTTAGCCATGCTAGCTAGTTAGGTGGTTAGCAAACAGGTGGGAATAACGTCTACCACCAGGTGCACTTTAACTTGAAGCACACGTGAATGAAGTATTTAGCTGCAGCTTGCTAAGAAACACAGTAACTAACTTTAAGCACGTCATGCGAAACCAACACTAAATAAGTCATGAAACATCTATATACAAACTTAAAATCGTTAATTAACAGCGCTGCTTACCGACAGTCGTTTCTTGGCACTGGTAAATCTGTCGTTGCTCGGCAACATGTCATAGATGTGTTTCTTTGCGCAGCACCAACTCCCACCAACACAAACGAGCAGGGCGAGTCCACTCACGCAGACGAGGAGGTAAAACTGTCTCATCTTTTATATTCTTCTCCACTTGACCGAGGCATCATTTGTCATTTCTTCATAAGATATGTTCTGAAATTTAGTCTTACGCACATAGCACTAATAAAGTGCCGGAGAATTCTAAAATCCACGAAAACATATATATTGTTGCCCATGGACAACAATGGTACTGCCAACTATGGTGACAATTTACTTCCTGAAACTGAATTGGGAGATGACGATTTTTTGATTTCATGGTAGCCTATGTTCATTAATATCTCTAGCTAAATGTAGCATCTATAAAAAGCTCTACATTATCCCTTTTGCACAGTGCAGGCTAGCATATTTTAACGTTAGTAACAATCTGTGTTACTAGTGTGTGACCGGTATCTCTCTGTTTAACTACATCTATCTGTTGTTTCAGCAAGTAGGCTAGCTACTGTGGCTAACTCTACCAACCTCCCTAGATTTAGCTAGCAATTATAGCTATATACTGTTGATTTATCGGGTTGTTTCCGTTGTAAAAAGTACCAAAAACCCTACGTGACTGCTTTCCCAACACAGATAGAGTCAAGTCATGAGTGCAGAGGACCCAAACCCAGCCGCCACACCCACTCCCTGTGAAGACATCCAGGGAGATGGACGATGGATGTCTCTGGTGTGTGAAATAATATTATTTTCTATTACTTGTTCCCTGGGATTTACATAGTTACAGCAGAACCACAGCAATGCATTGCCTGATTTCCCCAGTCTGCATTACAGCTAATGTTAAGTTTTATTAATTTAAAGTAAAGAAAACAAAACTGATAAGTAATTAATTAGTTGGCATTTATGCCAATGTTTTGTAGATAATTTATCTAAAAGAAGAAGGAAAAAAACACTATTCTGTGAGATTTATTTGTGAATTACCAGATTCTCATCAGATGGACATGGGATAATGCACTGATATTTGATCCATTGATAACATCTTTGATCTAGTGTTCAAGCTAACAATTTATATATCTAAATAACAATATATAGATGCATGTTTTGTATTTGTGTCTGCATTTCCCAAGTAAAGTTTCAAAAATGATTTCTAAGTCTATTTGTCTTTTCCTTTTACTCTTTGTAGCACAACCGCTTTGTGTCTGACAGCAAAGACAAAGAACCTGATGTCCTGTTTGTCGGAGACTCTCTTGTTCAGCTCATGCACCAGTTTGGGGTAAAACATAAATCACGCACTTTCCTGTTTCTGGTTCTATATACAGAGTTTTCATAACTTGTCTTGTTCTCATTGTCATCCATGCATGTTTTCAAATAGTGTGAACTTTAACATGTGGACGCTAACTTGTTGTGGTTTGTCTGCAGATATGGCGGCAGCTGTTCTCTCCTCTCCATGCCCTCAATTTTGGGGTGGGTGGTGATAAAACACAACATGTGCTGTGGAGACTGAGCAATGGCGAGCTGGATAACATCAGCCCAAAGGTCTATAACACTGCCAAAAATAGAGAACATGATCATGCTTGTTTATTCAGACAGTAGACTCATTGTGCTTATTTGTGTGCTAAATTCCAGGTACATTGACCCTAAACTATCAATGACACATGTTGAGTCATGCGTTCCTTTCTTCTTATTTGGATATAGGTTGTAGTGCTGTGGGTGGGCACTAACAATCATGGTGAAACTGCCGAACAGATCTGTGGAGGCATCATGGCTATTGTCCAAGTCATCAAGAACAAGCTCCCCCATTCTCGGACTCTTGTACTTGTAGGTTTCTTTTTATACATTCCTTAAAGCAAGCCAAGTGTTGTGAATTAGCTTCGGTTAAAAACACTATGATACATACATCAGATGACTGTTGAAGCTTATCTATGTTTTTTTTGTATCTGTCCCTATCTAAATAAACCTGTAATAATAATAATAATCTACTCACTTGCATGTCTGTTGAAAATGTCAAATGATGTTCAGTCGACCATCAGACTGCACAATGATATCACCCCTTTTAGTTTCATCTCAGCTTTGTGAGATTAGGTAAACAGGAGACTATTGGACTGTGTGTGAACTGTTTGGAGATATGCTACTTTTCACACTACATTTAAAATGCTGTACATGTTTGGGAGAGGGCTGAGATCGAACTACATGGGAACTTGCTATGTGTTTGGTGAAGCTATAAACTTCACTGGCGTTTCAACTGACTAGGTGAGAAAGTAATGTCTGATTAAGCCTAATTTTAATTTTGGGAAACGTTAGATTAGATAGCAAACAGTTTTTACATTGATGCATGTATTTCTAAGAATATTACTCAAAATGCTAATAAGTGTTTGTTTATATATTTATATATATTTGTTTTCCAGGGTATACTGCCCAGAGGTAAATCGCCAAACCCTCTGCGGGAGCGAAATGCCAAGGTGAACATGCTAGTCCAGGAGGCTGTATCGTCCCTCCCCCACGCCTCTTTCCTCAACGTGGACCCAGGCTTCGTCCACGTCAATGGTAGCATCTCCCATCAGGACATGTACGATTACCTTCACCTGACCCCTCAGGGCTACCAGGCTGTGTGCGAACCCCTGCACGCCCATCTCAAGTCCATGCTAGATAAGCCTGCTGAGAACTGAGCAACCAGGGCACAAACTTACACTACCACAGTGGTCCTCATCCCTGTTTCCAGAGAGCATTACACCCATCTTATTAACACCTTGAATGATGGCTAGGAAATAATTATTTGGGGCTAAGAGCTGCACAAATTATTTGCGTGAGTCATCTCCATGGCCAGGGTTGGTGACCACTGTGACGGGACCATAACATTTTTTTGTGTTCGTGATACAGTGAGAAATGTAATGCACTGTGCTATAGAGAGACAAAGTCTTGCTGGTAATCATCTGTTCCACTAGCTCTTGGTTTTCAGTGATTTTCCATAGAAAGAAAATATTGTATTTCTCTGCAACATGCAAATGATGAATATGATATGGGGAACTCCTGGGCTGTCATCCATGGGGATCAGAGCCAGACAGTGAAATTACATCTGGCAGTATAACACTGAAAGGCAGTTATACATAAATAAATCCAGTGGTTATAATTAAAGCTTTTGAAAAGACGCAGTAACTTTTTAATCTAATGAAGATATGCTGTAGGTCAAAATATTAGTTGCTGCACCATATAAAAAAACTTTATAACTGTGCCCCAGATCTCATCCTTTCACCTACAGTACAGCACTTGTGAGACTATCACAGCCTAATTTACCTTTGCATCTGCCTGAGGCTACTGGAACAGGAACTAGTTGAAAAAGGTTGAGACTTTGACTCTTTAGGTGTCAGGATATGTCTGGTAAAAAACAAATGAAATACAAGAGCTGCCCTTACCAGGAAATTCCTGTAATTCATCATTTTGGTTTCTCAGTTTCACTAAGTTCCATAAGTTACATTTATTTGGCAATGGCGTTATTTACTCCATTGTGATGTCTTGTGTCTTTTGTTTATGTTCATTTGAATGACCAAATGTTTTTGATTGACCGTAACCGTTTACTTGCCTTTTATCATGTCACATGTCTCATTATTGTCCATGTACCTTTTTGCTTCACATATTGTAACAGCAACACATATTGACATATGAGAGTCTGTGTTTTGTTGCAAACATAGTTGTATTTGAGTAGGTTGTGAAGTTGGATAGATATATCTGAAGTTGCTTGTGCTTAAAGTTTAATCTCATCTGCAACATATTGGCCAATCGCACCATTTGAAAAGGCTTTACTTCACACTATGCTTCTGAACCTCTTGGATAAGGATTGTGTTACGGAACTTGAATTATGCTTCAGGATGGCTGATTGTGTAAGTGGTGAAAGAATGCATTAAAAATGAAACATGGTTTCAGTGTCCCTTGATTGATTGATCAGATCTGCTTGCTGATACTGAGTAAGAGACATTGATGCATTGTCTCTAATGCCGTGCTACGTTTTTATGCCTCAAGAAGAAGATTTATTGCTTTTGGTTGACTGGTTTTGTTCAAGTCTCAGACATGGTTGTGAGCAGAGAGCTGCATTTCTGAAACTTGAGATAGGTGAACAAGTCTCACTTTGCCCATATTAACCTGCATTCAACAGCCATCACACATAATACATTACCTAACAATTCTGGCCATTGCCTAGATAATAATAAGCATGATCTCAAATGTAAAAGTTTGTGGCTTATCTATTGCAGTGGTGTTGACAGGGCTGATAGCAAGCTGCGAGTTGTGATTAATTGTAGGCTAATCTGTTTTATAGCATGAAATGCTTTGGCCTGATATTTATAATAACATAACATAATAATGTGCTGTACACCAACCAAGTTAGAAGAGCCTAAATATCCTTTAGACTTCTCAGTTTCCTTTCATGTTGAGTGTAACAGATGCTGAAGACAACATTTGATCTCAGTTTGGATCAGTGAGAGAAAGCATAGAACACTTAACCATTTAAGATCATATAATAAGACCCTGTAAGAAAAGTTTTACTTGAGACTGAAAACATTTTGCATCTAGATGTTTTATGTTTTTTTTAGAATCTTGTGGGCCCTTGACTTTCTCACGACCATGATTCGTTACTCAAAACCAGTTTTTACAGGTTTCCTGTTATCAAATCACCCATTGTGAAAGGTACTGGTTTTGGGCAAGCTTCATGCTTCATATAATTGGCAGTTGATGAATGTGCCCCAGTTATAATTTCAGACATCAACACCATCCTTTATAAAGAACCACAAAAACAACGTCTCATTCCATTACTGGGGCTGAAGTTGGTGCACATGCAGGATTTCTTTCCCTGACTTACTGTCTTGGACTGGCCTAACTACAAAATGGGATCAAAGACGTTTCTGCTGTTAGTTTTTGTACTGCTTATATTTACTGATCACAGCCAAGGTATTGTATACTTGATCAGAATGAGACAATGTAATGAGTTTTCAAAAGTAAGTTTATATCCTGTGCATTTCATTCTGTGATTTCTTTTTCTTCAAAGGTGTTTTAAAGACAAAGGGAAAATCCTTGATTGTCAGCACTGATAGTATGTGAGATTTATGTTTAAAACATACAATTTTTTATTGGTTCATTAATAACTATTGAGTATTTTTATTTGCATAACTTAATTGAATCTAATAAATATTATGAATCTAATTTTTTTTTAAAGTTTGATATCAATTGTGTTGTAGCCTCTGCTGTTGGAGAACCACTGACAACTGCAAAGCCAACCAACATCCCAAAACAGCACAACAGACCGTGTACCTTTAAAGGTGAAAGCAGCCTTATCATACATTATCAGTTTATATGTAAGTGGGGCCTCAGTATTAGCGGAGTGCATTTTATCTTAACCCATTCTTCTCTTTTGTCCTTGTGTATTTGGGTCACCCAGGAAAGGGAAGAGAGATGGTAAATTCCCTCTACCGTTGTCAGCAGTCTGGCAGTCGCAATGGCAAACGTAAAAAATGTGAGTTACATATAGTTTTTGAGATTTATAAAATAACAAAGTTGAACAACTGGTTATAAGTGAGATCAGTCTTGTAATCAGTATTATTTCCCTGGCTTTAACTTAAAGGTGATAAGAAAATTAAGGACTCTTAAAAGTGTTAATTACATATTTTATAACATTATGTATATAGTGCCACCTCATCGTATTTATTTATCTTGATTTTTATATTTTACTATTTAAATTTCTATTTTGTTGTTATTTTATATTTCACTATTTAAATGTTCTATTTCTGTTTGTCTGTGATTTAACTGTCATATGGAGAGCTGCTAAACTGTGTTTCATTGTTGAAAACAATGACAATAAAGATATATTGTATTCTATTCTATTTGAAAAGATTTTTGATTGTTTTTCTTTTCTCTTGCTCTATTTCTTTATCCGTCTGAATGTATTCAAACCACAAGGGGAAAAATTGTGCCAGAGGAAAGGAAACAAGCGTCTGGAGAGGTGCAGATTCTTTTCCAAACAAAAGAAGGGCGATAAAACCAACAAGTTCGCTCCCAGTGTCCCTATGTGAACACGCTAAGAAGCACTAAATATCCTTATATTATATATCCTTATATGTAGTGATGTTTAAGCAATGATCCGTGTCATACATACAGGACCAGTCAAAAGTTTGGAGAAGCTTTCCCATTCAAGTGAATGATAAAGCGTGTTCAAACTTTTCGATGCTACTATATTTCTTTATGAACAACATTGTACTTTTTGTAAATAGCCAAGTGTTTATGAGAATGTTACACTAACACATTTTTGCATGACTTTAACTTTCTGAATCAGCACAAACACACTGTATCCTCCTCAATAAAGTCCTCACAAAATGAATTGGGTTGATTATTTATTGACTACGAAATAAAGTACAGTTTTAATATCATCACGCATGTAAAAAGCTTCCAGTTGTTCAGAGTGAAGAATTGCAGTTTGTACCAAAAGAGTATGAAGGTGTTTTAGGGGAACACATTTGTTAATTTATGCATTCATGAATTGTATTAAACTACCTGAATGGCAGTAACAACAACAACAACAACAACAACAACAACAACAACAACAACCACTTTTACTTGCTAATAACGAACAGGCAATAACAGGCAATGCAATAATAAGATGATTTACCATTTCATTGACAGTGTCAATGTTACTATTCTGTATTGTACGTTCATTAAAATATATCTGACAAAAGGAAATATCTAACAACAAACTGTAACTTCAATCAAAGTCTGTCACATTTCCAAATTCTTATTTTCCTTTCAAACAAAACCCACAAGAACTGATACCATGGCATCAGATTATTTACTATACTTTCCCATTAATTAATAAATGACTGTTAAGACTGTAGAGGGAGCAAGAGGCCTTTCAGTCTTACTGAATTTCTCAGTGCGGAGGACTTAGCTGAACAGCACAGGCACACACAAAGCAAACAGACCCATCAACATCAGACCGCCTTGGGATAGGAAATGGAGGGCCGAGGCATGAGCTAAGAGGGAGAGAGGGGCAGAAATAATGACAAATAAATTGCATGTTAAATTTTATACAACATGACATATCTTTAATTGTATAGCACCTGTTCTAATCCGACCACTAGCTAAATGATTTGGATGGATGTAATAATTTTAGTTTTTTTAAATATTCCACACTATAAAGTCAACAACTTTTTTTATTATTTATTTACATAATTTATTATTATTTTATTAACAACACAAACAAACAAATACAATTTTTTGAAATGATCCTATTAAAATATTGGATCATGTTTCATTGATATTTTGCTTGTAAGCTCCTCAAATATCCCAAAATTACTTTTAAAGTAAGGCTCACTCACCAGTGAGAGTAAAGGCTTTGGTCTGGTACATTGTGATGTTGGTCACAGGGTTCGTTGCCTTACACATGTAGCTTCCCTCAGTCCCTTTGTTTGCAAGGAAAGTGATAACAGAGCCAGTATTGAGAGCCATCGAGTTATTGTTAAAGAACCACTGGAAGTTACAATCTGGCCGAGAACCAGCAGAGCAATTCAAGGACACTTTTAGGTTAACTTTAGCTGAACCTGGACCAGAGATATTCACACTCAGAGGGCCATCTGCAAACACACAGAGAATGTTGATGAGAATTATGTACAGAAACATTAGGAATATTGTGTTGCTTTGGCACAATAATTGTTTTTTTTAAGTCTAAATCCCCATTTGTTCTGAGCAAAATTCATTCAGGTTTTTTTGGTCAAACTCAAACCATTGTATAGCAATTATAAATACATAGAAAATAATTTATTATTATCCTTTTTTGTATGTTCTGCAAAGTTTTCAATCAGCTTGGTAAATCTGCTTAACTTTAGTGCTTTTTTGTAATATTCACTTATGATCAACAGGCGCTCGTGTGTAAGTTATTATCATTGGCAAAGATAACAGTTATTGAGGCGATAATGTTAGTGTATCACAGCTAATCATACACCAACATATTTATATAAATGTCAAATGATGTATTCACTTCTTTCTTTGTAAGGGATTTTCAGTGTCCTACAATTTTCATGAAACATTTTAAAACAAAAGAAATATAGATTTTTCTTAAAACAAGTTAAAAAGAACTGAATGAGTTCAAACAAAAACTCTCTCCAGATTCATAAACTACTCACAGTTCACCAGGAGCATGTATTGGGGGCTTTTATGTGGACCAGCATGATTGGTAGCGACACACTGATATGCCCCATCACTGTACATCGTCAATGGAGTGAAGTGCAGCATGTTGTTTTTAATGTGGTAGGACATGTGAGGGGTTGAGGTGAAGTTTGTCATGTTGAGGTTCATGTTGTCCTTCATCCAGTAGATCATGCCATAGGGCCCAGTAACGTCACAAGTGAGAGTGAAGTTTTTAGAATTTATTGGAACGGTGTTGTTTCTGATCATCACTGACTTTATTGGCTCTGTGGAAAGAAAACACAGCAGAAACCAATCAGCATTCAATTAGTCATACAGTCACATGGAAGGAGTCAAAGCCATCGGGTTTTCTTACCAACGACTGTGAGCATCTTGGAGTATGTGCTGTTCTTTTTTGTCATATAATTGTAAGCCATGCAGGTGTATTCTCCACTCATATTTAAAGACAGAAGGTCAGTTTTAAACATTGAAGTATTGGACACCTCGGAGCCATTGAACCACCAGCTGAATTGACTGGGAGGCACTGACATGGCAGAACATTGAAAAACTGCGATATGTCCTGTCTCAGCAAAAGCTGGCCCTTCAATCATGGGTGTTTGTGGTCCAACTGCAACATCAAAGAAGAAAGTAGACTCTCATTGTACCATATTTCAGCAAATACAAATACTATGCATTTAAATTAAAAACTGTTAGTTATAGTAAAATAAGTCCTTCTTTAGTGTTACTCACAGTTCACGATGAGCATGTAAGGAGCGCTGGTCATGTTCCAACCAGCATTAATAACCATACACTGGTAGAGTCCAGTATCATTTTGTCCAAGTGGGTTGAAGGTGACTGTCTTCTTATCCATTGAGAAAACAGTTCTGTTGTCTTCATGCAGTGGCTCACCATTTTTCATCCAGTAAACATCCCCAGCAGGTCCACTCACATTGCACATTAGATTATAAGAATTACCTGCTATTGCAGGAGTCATAGGTGTTTCTATGTGTACATATTTTAAATGATCTGAAAACAAAGCAAAAATTCAAATTTCCTGTTTGTACATAGTAACAACATTTTTACAGAAACATAAAAATAGCCATCCAAGTCTCACCAAAAACAGTGAGCATCATGTAGGCAGTGCTGTTTTTGCCGGTGATGTTGTTGAAGGCCATGCAGGTGTACATTCCACTCATTTCTTTGGTAAGAAGAGGTGTGACATACTCAGACGTATTGGCCACTAGAGAATCATTGAAGAACCATTTGTAGGAGCTGGTAGGGTTTGATGATGCGTAGCAGCTGAATGTGGCATTGTCTCCTGTCTTTGCCATTTTTGGTCCCATTATAGTTGGCATCTGCGGTCCATCTAAACACACGGACATTACCGTAAATCACCTTCATTGAAAGCATGTTCACATGATTGTCAAGACACTGATACAATGCAGAACTGTGCATGAAAACTGCATTATTTAAGTTTTGAGGGTGGAATTCCTCTTTGGTTTTGGTTGAACCCATTTCTTTATATTTCTTTGATTGATTAAAAAAGTCCTCCCCCTGTCAAAACGTGATAGGGATTTAATACATGGTGAGTACTCACAAAAAACCTTCAGCATAAAGCTTTGGCTTGATGAGCTGCTGAGTGCGTTGGAAGCTATACACTGATAATTTCCATTGTCAGAGTTCATGACAGGATCAAAGGTGAGGGTGGCATGGTCCATTGAGAAGTTTCTTGTGTTGCCAGCATACAGTTGGGACCAATCATACATCCAGATAATTAAATCCACATCTCCAGATGCCTCACAGGTTAAAGTGAAAGTGTGGTTCTGGATTGGCTGATCACCAACAATTTTGATTGACGCCATAGTCACTGGAGCTTTGGAGATTAAAAAGGATGGCCACAATTACAGTACGCAGAGCAACTTCAAAATATGTATAATACATTGACTGTCTGGTTTTGGGATTTCCATTTTTGTGGTAGACTAAATTGACACGTCAGGAAATATTATTTACTTTCTTTGATGAGCACATCAATACCACTCTTACTGTATATCTGCCAATTGAGTATAACGCTACAGCCAGGAGTTGTTTAGCTTAGCATAAAGGCCGGAAACCCGGGGGAAGCAGCTAGCCTGGCTCTGTCCAAAAGGGAGAAAATCTGCTTAATTTCACTTTAAAGGCTCACTGACCCCTTATTTGTTTAATCTGTAGAAAAAGAACACACCTTGCTGGTAGGTGGATGTTGTTTCCTTTGGATAAAGCCAGGCTAGCTGTTTTACCCACATCCACTCTAAACTAAGCTAACTGTCTCCTGGTTGTAGCTTCATATTTACAGATAGAGCGGTATCAATCAAGTAACTCTCTGAAAAAAAAGCAAATGAGCATATCTACCAAAATGTCAAACTATTCTTATTTAGTAAGTTACCTAAAACAGTGAGCATCGTGTTGGCAGTGCTGTTTTTGCCGGTGATGTTGTTGAAGGCCATGCAGGTGTACATTCCACTCATTTCTTTGGTAAGAAGAGGTGTGACATACTCAGACGTATTGGCCACTAGAGAATCATTGAAGAACCATTTGTAGGAGCTGGTAGGGTTTGATGATGCGTAGCAGCTGAATGTGGCATTGTCTCCTGTCTTTGCCATTTTTGGTCCCATTATAGTTGGCATCTGCGGTCCATCTAAACACACGGACATTACCGTAAATCACCTTCATTGAAAGCATGTTCACATGATTGTCAAGACACTGATACAATGCAGAACTGTGCATGAAAACTGCATTATTTAAGTTTTGAGGGTGGAATTCCTCTTTGGTTTTGGTTGAACCCATTTCTTTATATTTCTTTGATTGATTAAAAAAGTCCTCCCCCTGTCAAAACGTGATAGGGATTTAATACATGGTGAGTACTCACAAAAAACCTTCAGCATAAAGCTTTGGCTTGATGAGCTGCTGAGTGCGTTGGAAGCTATACACTGATAATTTCCATTGTCAGAGTTCATGACAGGATCAAAGGTGAGGGTGGCATGGTCCATTGAGAAGTTTCTTGTGTTGCCAGCATACAGTTGGGACCAATCATACATCCAGATAATTAAATCCACATCTCCAGATGCCTCACAGGTTAAAGTGAAAGTGTGGTTCTGGATTGGCTGATCACCGACAATTTTGATTGACGCCATAGTCACTGGAGCTTTGGAGATTAAAAGGATGGCCACAATTACAGTACGCAGAGCAACTTCAAAATATGTATAATACATTGACTGTCTGGTTTTGGGATTTCCATTTTTGTGGTAGACTAAATTGACACGTCAGGAAATATTATTTACTTTCTTTGATGAGCACATCAATACCACTCTTACTGTATATCTGCCAATTGAGTATAACGCTACAGCCAGGAGTTGTTTAGCTTAGCATAAAGGCCGGAAACCGGGGGAAGCAGCTAGCCTGGCTCTGTCCAAAAGGGAGAAAATCTGCTTAATTTCACTTTAAAGGCTCACTGACCCCTTATTTGTTTAATCTGTAGAAAAAGAACACACCTTGCTGGTAGGTGGATGTTGTTTCCTTTGGATAAAGCCAGGCTAGCTGTTTTACCCACATCCACACTAAACTAAGCTAACTGTCTCCTGGTTGTAGCTTCACATTTACAGATAGAGCGGTATCAATCAAGTAACTCTCTGAAAAAAAAGCAAATGAGCATATCTACCAAAATGTCAAACTATTCTTATTTAGTAAGTTACCTAAAACAGTGAGCATCGTGTTGGCAGTGCTGTTTTTGCCGGTGATGTTGTTGAAGGCCATGCAGGTGTACATTCCACTCATTTCTTTGGTAAGAAGAGGTGTGACATACTCAGATGTATTGGCCACTAGAGAATCATTGAAGAACCATTTGTAGGAGCTGGTAGGGTTTGATGATGCGTAGCAGCTGAATGTGGCATTGTCTCCTGTCTTTGCCATTTTTGGTCCCATTATAGTTGGCATCTGCGGTCCATCTAAACACACAGACATTACCGTAAATCACCTTCACTGTGAACATGCATTCAACGCAGAACTTAATTTCAGTAGATATATTGTGATTAATCTATTAGATGCGGAAAGTGGCCACATTAACTAATGTCTCATCTAATTCCACCTTGGTTATTGAGTTTTTAAATTTTTTAGAATTTCTTTTTTTTACTGGTAGGTCTGGTCCATCTAAACACAAGGACATTACTTCAAATCACCTTCACTTTAAACATGCATACGCAGAACGGTGCAGAAATGGAGAAATTTCCTTCTTGACAATCTGACACCAACAATTTAGTTCATTTCAGTCAATATTTTGTGATTAATCTAATAGAGGTGGTGACATCGCTAATTTCTGAACCAATTCTTCCTTAGTTATTGATTTTGTACATTTTTCATAATAGATTTTGAGAGAACTGCATTTGTTCTCAATCAATCTGAGGTGATAGCTGATGTGGCTGAGAGGATGAGAGCCACTTCAGCAGTTGAGGGTTTCCAGTGTTCCTGTCAGAACCATGGACATCCCCCCGCCATCACTGATTTCATTGGGCCATATTTTAATATCATTCAATTAAGTAAAAAGGTTAAAAAAAGAAAGAATTCTGTGTTTTGTATCTACAAAAGAGAGAACGATAATTAAAGATGATAATACTTACAGTTTACTTGAACTGTGTAGGGGCTGCTGGTCATGTTGCTTACAGAATTAAAAGCCTGACACTGATAATTTCCATTATCTGATAGTTGGACTGAAAAGATAATCAGTGTCTTGTTGTTTATTTCTGTTGTATTGTCAGCAGTAATACGTTGACCATTTCTCCACCATTGAAAGCTGGCAACAACTCCAGTCACTTCACAATGCAGAATTAATCTCTCATGAAGTATTACTGGTCCACCTGTATGATTCACCACAACTGCTACTATTGGCGCTATAGAAAAAGAAGGAAAAAATAAGAAGAAGAAGAAGAAGAAGAGAATTGAGAAATTTAAATTCACACACATATGTGGGTAGAGTGAATTTGACTGAACATTTTAAGAAATTGTTTCAAATTTTCAGGAATATGCTTATCTTAGCTTAGCATAAAGACTGGAAATGGGAAGACACAGCTAGCCTGGCTCACCCTGTAGCTAACAAAATCAGAACACCAGCACCTGTAAAGCCCACTCATTACTACATTATATCTCATTTGTTTATTAAATACAAATACTGAAGGGAGAAATACATCTCAGTTGGATGCCTGGCAACATCATATTGACAACAAGATGTCAGAAAGTCACAGTCAGCTGTAAAGCCACAACAATTCATTTTTTACATGTTTGCATTTGCATGGATTAAGCAAACAAGATATATCGATCCTCTAATATAAATCTCGGCAAATAAGCAGATACCTACAAATGTCAAACAATTTTTTTTTAAATCATTTAAATGTATTTGCTGAGAGAAACAAAATCAAATAAGTAAGAAAATTGCCAACCGTACCTAAAATATTGATCATTGCACTTTTGCTGCTGAACAGGAGCGTGACTGTGTTGTAAAATAAGCATTGGTAATTTCCCGAGTTGCTCTCTTTAACCATCTGTAGTTGAAGCTGTGGGCCAGACTGATTTATATACATCCCATCAACCATCCACTGGATTATCGCTGGAGGAATGGAGTCAGCTGAACACGACAGTGTGATGTTAGATCCTGTTATGTAGGTGGATCTCATGGGCATGATTGTCATTGTTGTGTTACTTGGACCATCTGATGAAGCGACAAGAGGGAAATTGTTTAAGGGTTCGAGTTTTTTATACATCGGCCTATATATGTACTGTGTATATGGTGAAAACTCACAGCTGATGTTCAGAAGTACAGGGAGACTGACTTCTTGGCTCACACCATTGGACACATTGCACCTGAACACCCCCTGATCATAGCGGGTCACACTGACTATGGTGAGAGTGGCACCTCCATTGCTGAGCTGTACCATACCACCAGTTGTAACCACAGAGCTGCCGTTTAGCCAAACATAAGACAGGGACGTGCCGTAGAGCACAGAGCACATGAGAACTGCTGTGTCATTGAACTCCACCAGGTTGGTTGCATTTGCCCTCAGAGTCACATTTGAAATAGGCACTGCAGAAAGAAGGAAATGTCAATGTCAAATTTATTTATATAGCACATTTAAACAACTGTGGTTGACCAAAGTGCTGAACAAGACAGATATAAAATAAAAAATAACAATCATATCGTCAGGATTTGTGAAAATTTGGAATTGCAGTGGGCAAGCACTGTTTTGTCCTCTCTCAATAGGAGTCAGCGTTGCCGTGATTCAACTGAAGTCTGAATCACGGCAACATTTGTATTAGCCTTACTAGCGGCGGAGCTCAATGGATGGCAATATTGGTCTGAGAGTCAACAGGTCCTCCACTTCATTGATGTCCACCTAAGGATAGATTGTAATCACTTTGATCCCATAACATTTCAGAAGGCTGTATTGAGTTCACATTTTTTATTTGTCCAATATTTTGGTTTATGGCTAAATATCTTCAGATCTAATGCCATTCCCATCATCCCCAGCTGTACTTTATTTTAAGTGCTAAATATAAAATATAATTATTTAATAAGGAACACTGACATTAGCATTTTGTTCAAGTATAGCCTCGAAGAGCTGTTAGAATCTACTTGATCAGGTGACTAAAAGCCTAGATTTGGACTAATAACTTTGTGTGACATTTATTGCACCAGCTCCATTGTGTTTTAATATATGTTCATGTTTGGTGAAGAAAATGTGGACAAACTGAGTAGATTTTTATCATTGTTTTTAGCCAAAATGACCTATTTATTTAATTTAATGATTGACCCTAAAAACCTGAGACAAATTCAGGACTATAGAAAAGCGGAATCTAGTTGTTGCCAAAGGCAAGTTGATGGTAATAGCAACAGACTGTCCACACTGCTCTACTGTAATGTTTTGTCTTGCAAATCAAAACTTGGCAAACATAGAAGTTGGAATATGAAAATGCTCCCTGCTCATTGCAGGTTTGTCCAGTACAATATAGGAGAGGTTACTCATGTGTATGCGTACAGACTGATGTGAGTAAATGAGGGAGTGAGTAAACATTAAAAGTGATCCTTACCTTGGACTGACAGTGTTAACTGAGCAAGAAAATTATTCACTGACTGTAACGTGTACACTCCAGAGTCTTCCAGCTGTAGTGACATTATAGTCAATGATGAAGTGGTTGAATTGAATGTAACCCTGTTACTCCAAGTGTTAGTTATGATCTGACCTCCCGGGAATATCATCACAATGATTTGATTGTTGAACATCCATGCCCCTGTGGTAATAGGGAGCTGGCCGAAAAGTGTGACATTGTTTCCCACTGGTAATGGGTTCACAGAGGCATAAATCTGCGGAATACTTGCAGCTAGAAACAGACAGCAAAGAACATACAACATTCAGTCGCCCTTAAATGTAGTTATCTTCTACACACAAATATTGCTGAAATATTGGTCAAAGCTCTTACAAAAAAATAATAAAGTAGCATGTTTAAACCCATTTTATCATTAAGATCTATAAACTGGCTTCCATTGCCTGAACGGAATTAATATAATACAACAAAAAGTTAAATCAGTTAAAGTTTAAAATGATTCAGTCTCACCTGCTGCGAAGTTTGTCGCGGCCAGGATCAGGACAAACACCACTGGAGACTCCATATTGCTCCTCAGTTTCTTATTGATTGGAGTCTTCCTCGACAGCTAACATTGACTCTGGCTGTGATAAATTCCAATCTGGCAATATTGTCACAGCTGCTTTTGATAAGCAACTATTTGTTCTACTTCTCATGATGTAAATGCCTATCCCTCACAGTCCTGGCCACACCTTGTTTTGCCCTGGTTCACACCACTCCACACCAAGGAGCGTCCATTTACTGTAAACCTAGGCTGTTCTGCAACTTTTAACCAACCAGAAGAGCCACAAAAGCATGTCCTCATGGTTTAAGACTGCATTTAAATCAGCCATTGCAGCATCAAGAGAATTATCTCAGTTATCTTACTAAAATATTGACAGCAATTCAAGTGGAAATCATGAGCACTAAACAGTACATGGATCACCAACAAAGACCCAAACACTTAAAGAGTCTGTGCAGTGGTATTTTTATTAAGGATAAAATGAAATAGAGGTTTGGCTGGGTACAGTTAATCTTCCTGTACGTGATTGTTGTCTTTGAGGTAGGCATATTTTCTTCTCTCTTTAAGTACTCCTTATCAACCAGAATTCATTGTTCGATTAGTGAATATATTACAACATACAAGGTCAAAGAAAAATAAATATTTGACATGAGTAATGTTAACCAAATTGTTTAATAACAATAATTATCTTTTCGTAATTCAACCGCTGAATCAAGAAAAAAAACATTTCAAGGTACAGAAGTTTGAATGCTGTATTAAAGGTTCACCGTTTATTTCATCACATCAGTCATTCATAGACTGAATGAGCCAGCAACATATGTGAAAGAGAGGCAGTTATTCAAGTTATTAGTCATATTAGTTATATCACAATGTTTAGTTTTTTTCATTTAATACCACTGTAGTCGAACATATTTCTGCATTTTATTCTCTAATTAAATTAAAGTACCGTGAGTGTAATCTGAAACTACATACATTTGACCTCAAAATGTGTTTGGCAAAACAAATTAGTTAAGTATAAACGTAATTAGGAGACACTGTCTAGAACAGAGTTGCCCTTTATTGGAATTGGTTAATTGACCAAAACAAATGCACTAGTTACAGCTTTTCAAATCAGATTTTTTTTGCTGTATTATTAGTCCTCAACGATAGTGGATTAAATATCTATGCTCTTTGAATCTTTCAACTTGGGCTTTACAAGATAATGATGGGAACTTTTTCCAAGCATATTCTCGTCATAGACTAAACTATTAATTGATCAAATAAGTAATCAATAATGAAAATAATCACAAGTTGCAGCATGTTCTATCATTCATGCCAGTTATGTCTGAACAGGAAGCAGATATGACTTAATATCTGTGACCTGCTGCACAAGTCTAACTAACTTTTTAACACATTATATCATGTTCAAGACTTCAGGTGGTCTGAATAATGTAGAAATGTCTCAATTTTGAAGGGATAATATAGCTTTTTTATTCTTTTTAAAAAGAGAAATGTGATGGAAACTAGAATGTATTGTCAATCCATGAATAACAATATGCTTTTGAAGTGTATGAATGACAAAAAGTATAATTCATTTACAAGACATTCTACAACTTGCCTGACAGTGAGAAAAGAGATGCAACAACTAGTAGCAGCGGCAAGAGCCACACATTGACTGCCTGTTGTTCAGATCCTGACAGCGAAGGCTCTGTAAAGACAAACCAAAGTAAGGAACAGATGGAGAAATATGGGGGTTTACATCCCTATACCAACAAACTCACTTGCTATCATGATGTATGCGGTGATATTGCTGTTCATGTTGGTGTGATTGTTGAAGGCCAGACAGGAATATGCTCCGCTTTGGCTCTCGCTGACATTGAACAGCTCCAACAATGGACCCGTAGTGTTCACACGCTCTCCTCTGAAAGCCCACCTAAGCTGAGCTGGAGGATTGGACTGTACTGAACAGAGCATAGTTAGATTGGAACCAATGAGAAAGGAAGTGGTGTTCTGTTTGTTCACGGTTAGCGCCATGTTATCGGGACCATCTGAGAAAGAGACAGAAAGAACAACATAGACAAGGAGAGGCATACAGCCTTTAAAAGCGCTGTTAGTGTAGAATTATGGCAAATTATGATTGGAATGACACTGTCCTACTCACAGCTGATAGTAAAGTTTACTGGATTACTGGTTCCATTACTGACAGGATTAGACACACAACACCTGAACGGTCCCTGGTCGTAGCGGGTCACATTAACTATTGTGAGAGTGGAGTTTCTATCAGTGAGTTGAACTCTGTCACTGGCTGTAACCTCAGAGCTGCCGTTCATCCAGAGGAAAGAGAGAGAGGATCCAGAAGAGACAGAGCAGGTAGCGACGGCTGAACTGTTGAACTCCATCAGTACAGTTTGATTGGCTCTCAGGGTCACATTTGAGATGGGCTCTGTGGAAGACAAGTGGATCAAACAAGGATCAAGATGTTTCAACACACTGTACACTGTAAGGCTTTGTAGTAGGCAGGCAATGGCGGTACAGCATTGAAACAAAAAATGGATGTTAATGTTTCATAGGCCTACACTTTGTGGCCCATTTACACCTGTACAATCTAATACAGTCCAATACAACAGCCCTGCCACAATATCTATCTTTACAAAGCTTATAATGTTCAGTTTTTCGTGACATTGTTTGAAATGTGTACATTTTCTTATATATGTATTAGTAAGATCGCAGTTGTACTGGACTCAAATGTATTGAGAGATGTTGCTTATTTATTTTTGTCCTACGTGAGGGGGGCAGACTATTTTTTTACTAGCTAAAATGTATAACTTTTTTATTTATTATCTCTATGATAGTATCAATAAAACAGAATAATTATAGTAATAAAAAAGAAGACTTTATGGTAGAACAATTTTGCATATACACAGTACAGTATAAGAACATATGGTGCTAGGATAATAACCACTTTATGATCGGACTCATCTCTGATGGAGACGAGTCCGCCTACAGGTGGGAGGCTGACCACCTGGTGACCTGGTGCAACCAAAACAATCTAGAGCTCAACGCTCTAAAGACAGTGGAGATGGTTGTGGACTTCAGGAAGAACCCAACCCCACCTGCCCCCATCACCCTCTGTGGCTCCACAATTGACACTGTGGAGTCTTTCCGCTTCCTGGGAACTATCATCTCCCAGGACCTCAAGTGGGAGCTGAACATCAGCTCCCTCGTCAAGAAAGCACAACAGAGGATGTACTTCCTGCGGCAGCTGAAGAAATTCAACCTGCCAAAGACAATGATGGTGCACTTCTACACAGCGATCATTGAGTCCATCCTCACATCCTCCATCACCATCTGGTACGCTGCTGCCACAGCCAAGGACAAGGGCAGACTGCAGCATGTCATTCGGTCAGCTGAGAAGGTGATTGGCTGCAATCTGCCGCCGCTCCAGGACCTTTACGCCACCAGGACTCTGAAGCGTGCTGGAAAGATTGTGGCCGATCCCTCCCACCACGGACACAAACTCTTTGAGACAGTCCCCTCTGGCAGGAGGCTGAGGTCCATCAGGACCAAAACCTCACGTCACATGAACAGCTTTTTCCCCTCCGCCACTAGCCTTATCAACAAGGCCCGGAAACCACCCTGACTCTCCACCCCTGGCTCTTCATGCCACTGTTCTCTCTCTGCTGTAATGCTCTTTGCTCTTTATTTTATTTTTTTATTTCTATCTTTATTTTTAATTTAATTTATTACATACTGTGTACATATACTTATACTTATATTGTTTAATATTCCATCTAGATAATGTGTGACGTGCACCAACAACACCAAAACAAATTCCTTGTATGTGTTAAAAAACGTACTTAGCAATAAAAACCTTTCTGATTCTGAAAAAAATTTAAATAATAATAATAATAATAAATATAATAATAATAATAATCATAATAATACTGTATTTACAACAGCAGGCTTGACATGCATTTTAGAAAGTGAGATAGTTACAATCCTTTCTTAATGACTTACAGTATTGACCACAGACTTGATGGCTTATTCAAAGGTAAACAGTCTTCAAGAAGTGATTAATAAAAAATCCTTCCACTAAAAGCTAAACATAAAAGAGTCAAAGTGCTATGCTAAAGGATAAACCACAAGGTAGATGGATTTTTCACAATCTGGCAACTCTTATTAAGGATAATTACTGATCTATAAAGCAATAAAAAATAGAATAACCATTAATAAAGGTATCGGTTATAACTGGTACAAGCTAAAATAATGCTTTGTTAGAAATCAGTTTAATAACTTTTTACTCCTAGTTGTAATATATTTTACGTGATATAATAAGTGATATAATCATCGTATGTTCATATATATGAACATAACATGTTGATATGATTATTATAGATTTTGGGAGGCAGAGACTTGTTGGTAGCTATTGACCCAACAGAAATAGTCTGTGAAACTGGAGGAACAAGTAGATGAAATGACAAGAAATTAAAGGTGAGTGTTGGGTGTTGACAGATGCAGATACAGACAGAAACTATTCAGAGTAATCGGTCATGTGAAAAGGCAGCAATACCAAAAACACACACACACACGCTCTTACAGAAAGTAGCGTGTCCAACTATCATGAGACAGAATTCCTGTAAGTCCTTTCTAAATATTGTTTTGGGATAATCAATTTTCATTACAACATAACCCTGTTACAGTAAGAAGGGATTTTCTCTGCCTCTCCCCATTGCAATGAGTTGATGTTCACTTTCTTTTGTTTGTATGTTCTAATTACATTTAATATTATTCTTAATGTGGCTGTTGTTTGTCCACAACAACAACAACTTCTTTATTTTCTCATGAGAATAATGCTTGTCTACTATATTATGTCTACTTTATTACATTTTCTGTGTGCCCTCTAAAACAGATTTCCTTGTTGACTGTACACATTCTTAATTTACTTGCATGCGTCATTCAGGTTGAATACATAATGTTAAAAAATATAATTTTTCTTCGTGACAGGATCAGAAGTAACATTACTTTGACATTACAGTAGAACGACAATATTTAGGAAACAAAAATATTTCTTTAGGAAATAGGTCTATTTGGATTAAAAGAGAAACTATATATTTGCCTAACAATGCCCACAGTTTATTCGAGGACTTCTTTAAAGCACTAACCTAAATCTAAAACTAAAATTGAATGCAATAAGGATTAAAATAATGGAGAAATGCAGAATAAATAAGGGCTCAATCTCTGTGACACAAAACACTGACCCGCTGAAATGTCCTTGTCCTTGTAATATTCAATCTGCTCCAAATACTAATAATAATCATACAACAAAAATGTATATAGGCAGTTGTGGAATAAGTCCCAAAAGTATCCCACTTAAATAGAGGTATTACCTTTCTGAAATATTACCTAAACCAGTATGATTTTTTATTTTAACGTATCAAGTGAGTAGATTAAACATTGTTAGATTTGATCTCTGCAGTTCAATAGAGCAGAGAGGAGGGTGTTGATGCTGCTAACTAAACTCTCACTTTGAGAGTGGCTATGGAGTTTCTAATGGATGAACTATTACAATTAGTAACTGAACATTAGTAATGTGTTTACTCTCACCTAGAACAGTGATGGAAGCATTGGCCTTAAGCTGGGTGTCACTGCTCTGCACCACGTAGACTCCTGAGTCTGCCACCGTGATGGAGCTCAGGTAGAGTGCTCCAGTAAGGATGTTGACTGACGCCCTGCCGCTATAACTGGGGAAGACTGCCTGCTGGTCTCCCAGCCAGGTGAGGATGAGGGACTCTCCCACTGCCCAGCTTCCACTTTTCAGAGTGGTCGAAGGAGACAGAGACAGCGTCACAGAGGTCCCGACTACAGCAGGGTTGATGGAGGGCTGGACCTCCACAGCACCAGAGGCCAGAACACCTGAAGAAGAGAATTATGTTGGTTATTAACTGTTATATACAGTGCCACTCAAACGTTTGGACACACTTTCTCATTCAAGTGCGTTTAAACCTTTGACTGGTACTGTAAATGAAACACACTTCCATTTTTACTAGAATAATGAAGTTATCATATTCACAAATTCAGCTATAACAGAGCCTACCTTGTATTAAAACCAGCAATACAATGGCCATGGTTCCTTCAATATTCTTCTCCATTTTTGTATCGATGGTCTGAGGACATCCTCGCTATTACTCCTCTATTATACTTAGAAAACAAATGTCCAGCCCCCTCCCCATAAATACCTGAAGCAGCAACCCACAGTTCTTATCTGCAGGTATTTCTGGTTATTTGGTGTTCACTCTTATCAAACTTACAAAAGGTGTATTATATTTTCTGTTTACCATTTGGGGTGAAGTTCTGTAAATGGCCAAAGAGCAAAATGACAAATTATGACAGAAGGTATGTGAGGCAGGACTTGGGGGATGGGGGGGTTTAATCAGTTGTTTTCACAAGGTTTTGGGCTAAATCATATTCATTTTATGGGAGGTTAGGGCTACTGCTGAATTTCCCCCCATCAGTGTTCTGTCTATTCTTTCCCTCACCCTAATTAGGCAAGAGTTAGATTTGGAGGAAGTTCTTCTGTCTTTCCACCCCTACTCCCGAAGGCTTCAGTGTACCCATATGACGCTTTCGGCTTTGTTTACTGAGGATGTCTATCTGTTCTGCTCTGTGGACTGAGTGTACTGAATCTTGCAAGTAGCAACACAGCAACAACTGTCTAGTTTTCATTTATGAGACAAAACAAGATACAGTATGTTGTATGATGAAAGACCAGCAGATTAATTAGTATTTTCACAATTCAATCAGTGCACCTCTCATCTATTTCATACATCTTTTCTAGCATAACATGTTGAGTAGGCAGACCATTATACCTTACACAATAACACTCAGTAAACACCTGTGGTGCAAAGTTCAGTATCTGAGCACACCGGTGTTATACTTGACACACAGGAGGTGAGATTGATGACTGGGCTGTTTTATTTGCAGAGCATAAAGGTGAGTAGGAGTAGCAGCATTAAAGGACAGCTTCTAATGATTTAATTGAATAGTATATCATCATGCATACATATATACTGTATAGTTGTATTCATTCTAATATAAATAGGCTGTTGCATTTTCATTTTGATGTTCTCTGCTTAGCAGTGTTATACATGTACAGTGTTATACAGTGTTATAACAGTCATGCAAGAAGTATTCATATTTCTAGTTGATATTTTAACCTGTTGATATTTTTTTGTAAATAAAACTGATGTTTACAGTACATTCAGTTTCTCCAAAACACATTGAGTAACTATGACTCTCTTAAGGTAGCCAAATGCCTCGTCATCTAATTAGTGACGGGCATGAATGAGTGAACAAGATTCCTATTGTCCCTACCTACAATCCCCTAGATCCCAGAAACCAAAGGGACTTAATAGGTTTTGAAGCCTAGGGGCCGTCACAGTGCATTCCCGTCCTCATAAAACATTTACAAATCCTTATTGTTTACATCCATGTTAACTACTGCAGTCTGCCCTTGCCTTCAACATGTTTCCTAAGTAAAAGTACACAAAAGTATAAAATATACGTAAAGTACCAAAGTAAATGTACTCATTATGCAGAATTTCAGAATATAAATTATATTGCGTGATTAAAATTTGAAATACTTTATCTATGAAAATCACTTTAATGTTGATGATAACGGTGGGGCTAAATTCAACTGTATACTATAAGGTATCTTAATCTATAATAATGCATCATAATTCATTAGTTGATTATATTTTGTATGTATAATCTGAAAATCTGAAAAGTATAGTAACTACAGCTATCAAAAACTGGTGGAGTATAAGTATAAAGTAGCATAAAGTGACAACAGAGTAAGTACCTCAAAGGAGAACTGAATTTTTCTACCACTGGTTATAGAGTTATGAATGCTGACGTAGTCCAAAGAAAGAGGAACCTTTACACTCACATACAGTATAAGGAATATAGTTTGAATAATGGTTCCATGACATTCAAAAAGTGTTATCTCCTCTTACAATAACTTGACATACGTGTGAGAGGTAGTTTTTTTCCGTCCCTTGATAAAGAGAAACCGAGAAATTGGAATACCTGGAAGCCGATTCTGAGGCTGTACAGAAAAACAATTTGTAGGTAGAACAAGTCCCAGCACCAGCTGTTAACTTATATTAAATATTGTCTGGCATGGTGTCTGAGGTGGAAAACATGATGCAGAAAGTCATCTCACTACTGTATGTGGTCTAATAAAAACCTGTCATATAATGTATTAGGTTTTGACTAAATGTCATGTGCAAAATGATGCTGCAAAATTTGTATGCAGGTGTTTTGTATAAGGCTTCACAAAAATAAACAAGGTATACAAGAACAATGTAGTAATACTAATACTAATAATAATAATAATAATAATAATAATGATCTATATTCTAAAATAATAAAATATATAAGTTATCATCTTATCTCGCTCATTATTAGCTCTTGCCCTGAAATAAGACAGACTGCTGCTTGATGCCCTCATGTTCTGGCCTTGTAACCCAACACCCTGACCAGAAAAACCACATTTCCCAATAAGAGAGAATCATCCTGCCATGCTTGGCAGTGAGCCTGAGGTGGAAAATATGCACCTGTTTTATAGGGGCTTGGGTTTGTACTGACAATGCCTTGTTATTATTGAAAACTACTTTGACTAATGCAGGTAAATGAATGCTTGGGTAGCATGACTGATAACAATCCATCTTTGTTTATCAGTAATGCTTTCAGGTTAAATTACGGCTTACAGGAAACCTGGAAGTGTAAGCATATCATCCTAGTTATAATTTTTATGGAATTTTGTAAAATGTATGTATTTATTGACATGGTTTGCTGTGTGTTGGTTTGCTGGTGGACTGATTACATTAGGAACACAATGGAAATAGGTCTTTGGACTTTATTCTATTGTATTGTATGAATTAAACTTGTATCAAGTAAAACTTAACTAAAGGCACACTTCTTTAAGGGGAAAAACAGTAATACACATACAGTGCAGTTAAAGAAAAAGCTCATTATGGACTTCATTTGTTCATCTCTTGTAACTGCCTGTGTAACTGAGAGCACTAGGGACTCCCTTTGGTGAGCAAACAGCAGGCCATGCCAAAAACTGAATAGAGGAGCAAAGCAAAGAAAAGCATGAATAGGCAGAGAGAGATAAATAAATAAAATGAAAGAATAGTCTAGTACAAGATGTTAAAGCTAAATGGTTTGTTTTTCTTTAAAAAAAAAAATAATCTACGACCCAGAGATCAAAGTATACAGATACTACAGCCTTTAACAAAATGTGTTTTGCATTTGCATTTTTTGTATTTCATCAGCAGGGGCCACCAAATCAAACAATAGTCCATTGATTATCAAAAGTAATGCTGGGCAAGTACACAGTACATGTGGTAGAGTTGTAGATAATGGAAACACATTTTCAAAATACTGTATTTGCCTTATTAATAACGTCATATACCATAAAAAAAAAATTATCATTAAAATACCCTATGTAACTGCTGTTGTTTATACCACCACCATACATTTCAATTTTACAACACAAACAACATATAGTTTCCAGTGTTTCAACTGAAACTTGAATGAAGCCCAAATGTATACCTCTCTGGTGTCAAATGGCAAACCTTTTTGTTGTTTTACATAAACAGTATAGTTTTAAATAGTTTTCTAGTTTTGCTTCCCGATTCTAACTTAACCACAGGGCTAAAATGATATGTAACAGGTGGGACAACAACCAGACAAAAAAGACAAAAGAACAATGAGGTCACATAGGCCTCCCTCCGCTCTGTGTGATTCTCTTATCTGTCTTATTTGTTCAGTTTCAGGAGGGTAAGAGGGACTTTGTCACTAAGCATATCCACAAGTATAAACGAGTCAGTTACTTTCTAGATAAGTTGACTTCACAAAAAACTCTTTTCAGTGTGCAAGTAAATCAGTAACACATCCAGGTCAGGGGTCAACTTCAAGTCAAATTATGTCTCATTTAGCTAAAGCAGAGATCTTCAACAGGGGGTCCGGGACCCCTAGGGTGTCCTCAGAGTCACTGTAGGGGGGCCACCAAATTATTGTTTATTTTTTTCAAAAACAAAAATGTCTTATCATGAATCCAAAATATTATTGGCAAATATAAATCAGCCTATTTGTGAGAAGAAAAAAAAAACTTTGATGTTAGGCTTACTGGCGTAAGGTAGTCACTGAGGTAGCCATCCACAGATCCAGTTCATCCTAAGGATTCACTGTACCACGTGTATGTTTTAACATTAAAAGATGATTAAGAAAATCATGCTAACAATTATTAATTTAATAGCCTAGTATTCTATGCACTAAAAAGGTATGTACAAAGGCTTTAGGCTGCCCTACACGTTATTGTAGGCCCAGTTAAATATTCAACTTAATTTTATACATATGACGTAGGGGGTCCCTGCTCCATCTCTCTTTAAGTTAAGGGGTCCTTGGCTGAAAAAACGTTGAAGACCCCTGAGCTAAAGGAAAAACCAAGAACTGGCATCATTATCAACAAAAGGTTTAACATGTAACATGTAACCATAGGGTTAGGGTTAGGGTTATATACATACCTGTCATCACAGCAGGATGTGATGACAGCTGATTGCTGAAACACTGGAGTCTCAGTAACAGTCCAGAACAGGAAGCAACACTGTTTCTTTCATAAAACCCAAATTTTACTGTATGTGTAAAGATTTGTGAATGAAATAATTCCGCCACAGTAAATACTGCAACTCTGTATTACTGTAGATTGTTAGATTACTTTTTCTTATTTGTCTGATTAAACTACCCCATACATTTGCACTAAACTTATTTAACCTGAGAAAGCATGCATCAAATAGGCTTCATTGTAATAATCCAAAAACAATTTCTGTGACTGCAGTCCTGCTGTTCACACCCATTTCGGACACTGCTGTGAGAAAGATACATAAATAATACTCTTCTGTAAAGGGATACACTGTCAAGTTAAACACACAAGATATATTTTCTAAATGTTAATAGCATTTTAATTGGAATTCTGCAATTTTGGGGTTTACATGGACGACATTTTTAACAAATGTCCTGAAAGCCATTCTCTTTTGTACACTTTTATTTCATTTTGTTTTCATGGCTTCATAAAAATGTATTTTACTCATACAGGATTTTATGGTATACAATAATTAATAAATTAAATTGGTGTATTAAAATTGGTGAACCATTGTACAAACATGAAAATGTTTTTATGAACAAGATTAAAGGCAAAGAAGTACATTTCAAAAAGGGCAAATATACTCATTAAAGCATAAACGGTAAAAAAAATAGAAAAAGTAAACAGTCCTATGACTCAAATAGCACCAGCAGTCCCAGGCCGACGATCATTGCAAGAAGTCCACTGAGCTGCACCGCCTCTGATCCAGAGAGAGGAATACCTGTATAAGGATGAAGATGACTTATTAGACTGGATTTAACATGTAATTTGACGCTGATGTAATAATAGACAAAAGAGCAGATAGTAAAAAGTTGTCATTACCTCTAACTTCTACCATCTTGGTGGCCTCAGCAGAGCGTCCAACAGCTGCATTTTCGGCAACACAGGTGAGGTTTTGGAAAGTACCTGGTATAGAAGGGGTCCACTTGAGCTCATTCTCATGGACTGAAAAGTAGCTTCCAATGGGAAAACCCTGCCTGAACTGCCATCTGACAGTACAGTCCACATTTAAGGTACAGCTCGTCAAGCAGGTGAATTTACTCAATCTGCCAGGAAACACGGTGTCAGGTCCGTTGATGCTGACGTTCCATGGATCAACTACAAAAGATTAGAAAACTCACTACAGTGTGTGAATAATAACCGTTTATTCAAACTAGTCTTCACTTCATGAATACTTACAGCTGAGTAGATAGCCCAGGCTGAAAACTCTTGTCTCTTGAACTCTTGAAAGTACATAAGTCTTACACAAGTAGAATCCAGCATCAGAAGGCAGTGTCGAGTCAAAGTGAAGTGTGAGGTTGTTTTGCAGCAGCTGCATATTTTCACGAAGACACACTTTTTGTCCATTTTTGTACCAGACCACCTGGTTCACAAGGTGTGATGGTCCGGAGTGGTCACCTGATGGAGCACCATGGCAGACCACATCTAGGGGCTGGTTGAGAGATGGGACAGTGTTTGGTGGACTGAGTTGCACAGACACTCGATCTGTAACAGAAGACACCAGATGGAGAGGATTTCCAAACCATGAAGGAAGGAAGAAACACACACATCAGAGATAATACATCTAAATTATTTGTCAACTTATGCATATAACAGTGGATTCAGTTACAGTTGTGGAAGACATATTCAGATCCTTTTCTCACGTAAAAAAACAGTAGTTAGTAATAAGTATAATCTGCAAAATGTACTTAAAGTATCAAAGTAAAAGTACTAGTTCTGCAGAAGAATGGCCCCCTATGACTGACTAACTATTTTATATATTGTTGGTAATTAAGTCCCGTGGTTCCTAACCTAAGGGTCAGGCACCTTTAAATAATATTTTATAAGCTCATCTATATATTTTTTGATGTAAAATCCTAACCTGAAAAGAATCAACTATAGCTGTCAAAAAAATGTAGTGAAGGAGGGGTGCCCAGATAGCTCAGTTGGTAAAGCAGGCGCCCATATATAGAGGTTAACTTCTCAACACAGCGGGCCGGGGTTTGACTCCAACCTGCGGCCCTTTGCTGCATGTTATTCCCCCCCTCTCTCTCAACTTTCATGTCTTCAGCTGTCCTGTCAATTAAAGGCCTAAAATGGCCAAAAAATAATAAAGAAAAAAAAAATGTAGTAGAGAAGAGAGTACAATATTTCATTCTGAAATGTAGTGCAGTAGAAGTATAAAGTAGCATTTAATGGATACATAAAAGTAAAGTACAAATACTTTTAAATTGTTCATTACAAAAAGTACACTACTTGAGTAAATGTACATAATTATTTTCCACCACTGCACACCTGATACAGTGATAAACCTGCTATACTTACTCTTAATTTCTAGAATGGAGGTCATACTGCTGGAGACTCCTGTTTCTGGATTGAGCACATTGCACTTTAATTCCACTGTTTTGTCCAGTCCATCTGGTGTCCAGGTTAATGTGCTCCCGATGACCGTATGGCCCTCAAAAGACCAGGTGTAGATGCAGTTTGGGTGACAAGAAGAGGAACAGGTGAAAGTGGTACTGAAACCAGCTGTCACCTCACCGGTCCAGGAAATCTGCTCCCAGGCCTCCAAACCTGAAGCACCTGAGGGAGAAGAGTCAGTACGGCTGTATCAGACAATGTATGATGTAGTTCTTTTCATTACTTATAATCCTATTATTAGTAAAGGGTTATTTCACAGGCCTTGCTCAAAAAATACAAAAATAAAGGGTATAGTTAAATCCACTCCAGGAAAGATTAGGACATATTTTAAATCACAGCAGTGTATCAAGGCCAGTCTAAACTTTATATACAACATTGAATCCTGAGGATTCAAATCCTTGAATTCAGTAGCATACATGAGTAACACATTTAATTTGTTAACAGAATCAAAAATGTAACATTTAGCACAAGGGATAATGTTTTTCAGTCTCTTAAACATCATCATATAACCAGCTTTCTTAATATAACATTAAACCAAGTGCTCATATGAAATGTTTATAATCAGTCCCTGGAGTGACAGTCTATGTAAAAAATCAGCAGTCAGTAAATGAAGTGCTCTTACCGATCAGTGCCACCAGCAAAACACAGTAAAGACTCCTCCAGTAGGGTTTCATCGCAATGTCTCTCATGGCTGACTCTACTGTGGGTTTAAACAAGAACTACAATACCTCGTTTTTTATAGAAACGAGGTATTGTACCATCATCTTGTTTAACATCAGAATTTACTTAGTGATGAAATCAATGCAACCTATAAGCAAAGGGAACTTCCATTAACTATGAGAGGAAATCTGTAATTACAAAGGTTAGGTTAGCTTTTGTGACTTGTGCAAGTTGTGGGGTTATGTGAATTATTGTTAATTCTATAAATATGGATTATTATGAAGCAACAGCAACAAGTAGAAACAGCTGTGTTGAAATTGACAATTGTTCTGGACAGTTTTGTTAGAGCATTGCATCAAACACTAGATGGCACTGTCTCAAAGGAGTTTGTCATTACTTGTAGTTCCCTCCTTTTCTGAATATAGCTATAAAGTACAGTAAATTACTTGTTTTATTACTACAACAGCCTCTCAGCTGGCCTAGACATGGGTGTTGCTATAATAATAATAATAATAATAATAATAATAATAATAATAATAATAAAGCAGCTTTACAGTGTAGGATCTGTTCTTCTCTTTAAATATGAACAATATAATGTTGTCCTACTCTTTCTTAGCTCCTACTCTTATCACTTAATAAAGTCTGACATTATTTAGCCCCAGGGATGTGACATTTTAACTAGAATGTGAAGTACACCTAAGACAAATGTCCTATTACAAAAATAATTCTTTCAGTAATGATTAGTTTTTATTAGATTAAAAGTTTATTATCATATCATATACCATGTTGTTTCCAAACAGGCAGCGCTTTTCTGGTAAAAAGATTTCAAAGGAAAACAGTAAAAAAGTTGTGTGAGAACTATAATGTTTTTTAAGAGAAAATATTGAGGGATTAAGAGATTAAAGAGCACAAAAATGCCTTAACTTATTTACTTCACTCATTCATACCCTTCCTGTACTTTTAGTGCACCGTTATTTGAGTAGGTTGTATTGCTATGATGACGTCAGGTTGGCACAGCAACGTCTTTATTCACAATGAACTTTGAATTTATTGCGGCCATTCACAGGAATTTTGTTTGACAGTAATAAAAACGTGGAAAAGTTAAGTTTGTAAAACAATACTTGCTTACAATGCATTTGAAAATCAACCATGTGAATAACAAACAGGGAGTTTGACCTTTACTACCATAATGAGTAACTAATGGGGGCGGGGACATCTGGCCAAACACTCATTCATTAGCTCAGGTTGGGAGACTTCCTTGTCTTCATCTATAAAAATGTAGTACCTAAAATAGAACTTGTGTATACAATTTGATAACACTGACCTGGCTGAGTCAATGTGGAGCCTGGCTGAGGACAAATAACTTTCTGCCTTTAACTGAAGCCTCGCTCTTTAAATACACATTTATAATATAGATACATTTATATTTAATGCATTTGTTGTGATATCAGATACAATCTGTTCTATATCTGTCTACTTAAAGCTGTAATCAATATTTTTATACTTACAAAGAATTAAATGACACTGTATAAACAATGTGATAATGTGAAAGAGGTTGCTCGTAGTGATGAACCTCCAGAGAATTATCAAGTGATTCTGCAGCTCACCTCTGCTTTAAGGAGCTTTATAGTGAGTTTTGGCTCATTGTTTCAGCTGTCCGGCCACAATGTTTTGAATCACGCTCACTGCTCTCGTAGCGTAAAGATTTCAAAAGGTTTACATTTCTTATTTTAAAGCGCTCATATTATGCTATTTGGCTTTTCCCCTTTCCTTTGTGTTATATATCTTTTTTATGCACGTTATAGGTTTACAAAGTGAAAAAGCCCAAAGTCCACCCCAAAGGGACTTACCATATCCAACAGAAAACACTGTCCACAAACTGCTCCAAACAGCTCTATTGTAGTCCAGCCCTTTACTTCCGTGATGAACGTGCGTCACTTTGTAACACGTTATAATGCTCGCCTAGCTGCTAGCATGGCACGCCCTGCTTCTGACTGGGTAGTAGTACTTACCTAGCTACTGTGCATGTGCGACTCCCAACAAAGATGGAATAGAAGTGTGATGTCTCACTCTGTAGCTAAAATAGAGAGCTCAACACACTGGGTGATAAGAGGAGCTGCAGCAATGTGCAGTACAACAAAAATATGGTGTTTTTTGAAAATTAAACCATGTAAACCTATTCTGATATAACCTCTAAATACAATTATCAACCTGAAAATGAGCATAATATGAGCACTTTAAAAATCAAAATCGAAGGTCTCTTGCTTTAGTCCTTGCTCATGCCGTTACCATCTCCAATACTTAATATAGTATCATAGAGAAAGTGTCATGGCGGACACAGCGGGTAAAGACGCGGCTACTCCGAGTAAATCTCGAATAAAACTGGAGATTTATACCACAGTGGACGGTCAAATTGTGGTGGAAGATGAACTGTTGAACTTTCTTGTGGTTAAAATGAGAGCTCTAAGTCAGGATGATATTGTTATGTTGACTGTCAACCACATTGGGTCAGAATGGATTGAGAGCTCCAAGAAAGTTTTAGTTTGAGCTTTGCCCAAATACCACTCAACGCTGCATTTCGCATTGCAAGGACAACAACAAGACGCTAACAACGTTAAGAGCTGTCTGAAAGTGCTTAACGAGGCTGGTGAAAACATTCCTCGGTTTGTGTCTCATCATTTGGATGATCTTCCACCTGTGACATTCAACAGCATTGATGTTTCTTGTCTGCTAGGGAAAATCGAACGTCTTAGCATGAATGTATCAACCATGAAACAGGCCATGTCTGCATATCTGGGAGGATCTCCGCTCAGTTACAGCCGGTCTAGACCAACGCATGTGCGCAATCGAGAAGCCTGGAGGAAGTAAGCCTGCTCCTGTTCACCAAGGAGGCCCCGAGTCGGGGAATGGACAGTGACAGGCATGTACCTGGATGCACGGTTGTGGGTGCCAGCGCAACGGAGGAAGTCTCGAGTGAGGGGAGCGGAGAGACAGCTACCCCGGCATGGAGCAGGGTAGTGAAGCGGGGCCGTCGACAACAGTTAACTGGAGATACTGCACAGTCCAAGGCCAAACTGAAAAGTGGCATTGTTGGAACGAGTGCAGGAGGAAACATACAGGTTGTAAAGACTAAGTTGGTGAGTGTTTTTGCAACAAAATTCTCCCCAGATGTAAATTCGGAAACATTGGCTAGTTACTTGAAAGATAAACTACATCGTAATGTAACATGCCAAAAGACAGAAAGTGCACAAAGACGGTGTAACTCCTTCAAAGTAATTGCAGAATGCAATGAGCTGAGCGAAATGTATGAGCCACAGCTGTGGCCAGAGGGCATCTTTGTGCGGCGTTTCTATGAAGCACGCAAAACATTAGATCAAAGAAATGTAACTGCGAATATAAATGATGATGTGTCTGAGGCTGGAGCAACTGTTGCAGTGAAGACTGGACTATGATATGATCATGAGAGTTGTCATATAACTCGCGTGGTTTACGCCTTGGACAGGGGGCCGGGGACAAAGCGCAACGTTTTGTTATTGACAAGCTCTTAGAGAGTGCTGATATTTTATGTATACAAGAGACTCTGTTACCCAAACAAGATCTAGATAAACTTAACTCTGCGCATGAAAACTTTTATGGCGCAGGTGAGTCGACAACAGATCTTAGTATGGGAATAGTGCGTGGCAGAATACCTGGAGGGGTGGCATCCTATGGCATAGGAAACTTGACCCACTGATCGATGTGATTAGACTAGAGGTGGACTGGGCCATAGCAATTAAAGTTGTACATGATAAAAATGTTTTTATTATTTTAAATGTGTACATGCCATATGAATGCTACCAAAATGAAAATGAATATCTTAATAGGCTTGCCTTTATCAGCTCATTCATTAAAGAGAGTGAAAGTACTTTCATATTTTTGTGATGGGTGATATGAATGCTGATATGTCAGATGTTAACTCTCTATTTGCCAAACACCTTAATCAATTTTGTCTAGACAGTAAGTTAGTTCTCTCAAGTAAAATGCTGTTACCAGTAGACAGTTACACATATATTAGTGAAGCATGGCATACAACATCTTGGCTAGACCACTGTATATATACAGCTGATGCTCATGATTGCTTGGAAATTGAGATTATGTATAGTGTAGGCACAGCAGATCATATACCTGTCTCCATGATAATAAATCTTGACAGTCTACCTGAGCTGACTAACTATGATAATGATAATAATGAGCAAAATAGAAGAGTGGACTGGGCAAAGCTCACAGAATATGATCTATGGAAGTACAACGCACTGAGTGATAATAGTCTTAGTAATATTGATATACCACTTGAAGCTATTTTGTGTGGCAACTTAAATTGTAAGAGTCACAAACATCATAGTGGTATAGTTATCATGTATGACAAAATTGTGAACTGTTTAATTAATGTCAGTAAAATATTCAAGATAAGATTGGATAAGATTCCAAGATAAAATAAAGCATAACATTAGACCAGGATGGAAGGAATATGTGTCTGAACTTCATGTGGAGGCTAAGGAAGCTTTTTGGAGCTGGGTATCATCTGGAAAAGCTAGGTATGGCCCAGAGTTTGAACATAAGAAAAAGGCAAATGCCAGGTTTAAATATGCTGTACGGTTTATCAAAAGTAATGAGCAGATGATGAAGGCAAATTCTATGGCCAGAAAGTTTCAGCAGAATGATTTGTAGGATTTCTGGAAGGAAGTAAAGGTTATCAATAACAGCAAGATGCCTTTGCCTTCCAGCATTGATGGGGTCTCTGGGGATGAAAATGTTGCGGAGCTGTGGGGGAAACATTTTAGAGAGATTTTTAACTGTGTTGAGAGAATATCATGTTGGTGATGTCATTAATAATGATGGTGTGGTTATTAGACCTGATGAAGTGTGTCATGCTATTGAGAAATTGGCAGTGAACAAAGCGTGTGGTATTGACCAAATAACAGCTGAAGACCTGAAGTATGCAAGCCATAGAATCTCAGTGTTACTTGCTATATGTTTTTCTGGTTTATTAGCGCATTGCATATTACCTGACTCTATGTTACCTGTACTATTAGTGCCAGTTATAAAGGACAAAACCTGTAAAGTATCAAGCATAGAAAACTACAGGCCAATCGCTCTAGCGAGTATACTCTCTAAAGTGTTAGAACAAATTCTATTTGATAGACTACAAAAATATATAACAACCACTGACAATCAATTTGGTTTTAAAAAGAAACATGGCACAGATTTATATATATATATATACACTGAAAGAACTTGTTACCAAGTACAAAAGCCATGGCTCAACAATGTTTTTATGTTTCCTTGATGCATCCAAAGCTTTTGACCGTGTTAATCACGGTAAACTGTTTATAAAATTACAAGAGCGAGGGGTCCCCCCCATACCTAATACGTATCTTGCATTATTGGTACTCCCATCAAACAATGCGAGCTAGATGGGGCAAGATTACATCTGATCCTTTCCTAGTTACCAATGGGGTTAGACAAGGTGCAATATTGTCACCTGTTCTTTTTAATTTGTATATGGATGATCTTTCTAGGACATTAGAAGTGTGTAAGACTGGTTGTATGGTGGGAGATAGGCGTATTAATCATCTGATGTATGCAGATGATTTAATTGTTATGTCTCCTTATAGTGCTGGCCTACAACAACTGCTTAGAGTCTGTTCAAACTATGGACTACAGTATGACATCAAATTCAATGCAAAAAAGAGTGTTGTAATGATTGTCAGAACTAAGGAGGACAGGAAGCTATGCTTTCTGTCTTTTTATTTGACAGGGCAGAGTTTTAGTCATGTATTTAGTCATGGTAGAGTTTTGGATTATCTTGGCTGCAGACCTTCCCTTTGTGTGATAATAAAGTTTAACTTTGTTATCATGGAATTAAATAAAAAAAACTGATAACATAAATAAATAAATCTTTCCACCAATGCAAGGTCATTACGTCGCCATTGTACTGACAAGCTAAAGGTGTATTAAGGACAGTCCTGACAAATACCATGGAAAGGTAAATTAAATATTGTTAAATAAATCATATTTTTCATTTTGTAAAATGCTAAAATAAATATGAAAATGAATCCATAACTGACAAGCTGTAACCTCAACTGGAATCACACAGTATACACGTGGAGTCAAATCTGACACCTCACCAGGGTCAAACATTATGCTCAAGCAAAATAACTGAATCACATATAGAGAATATTTCCCCTCAGATATCTGCACTTTGCATAGACTGTTGCACTGTACAAACAGAAAGCTATAATATGTGGTAAATGCAAGCTAATAGGCCAGCATTGTGCCATCTGACCTCAGTAATGGCAATACCTGGTTGTTTGTTAACCCCTGCTAAAGTGCTTTGACGTCAATTAGTCCTCTATAAAGGAACTGAGAGGAACGTGCAAGTTTCTCTAACCACACGTCAGCTGCTTCTCCAGTATAACCTCACCAGATGATCCATCCTACGCAGTGTGGTCAGTTCTTGCGAACTTGAGAGTAAACTTGTGCAGGATTAGCATAAGGCGAAGGAGCTGGGCTCTTTGTTCGCTGCAGGTGGGCATCATAGGAAGGAGGGGAGGACGCTGCAGGAGGATTGTTGTTCACTTGGACCTGAGCATATTCTGAGGTGTTATTCTGTAACCCCAGCTGGACTCTCCCACCATCTTTGTTCTGGAAACTGATATCTGCATAGTTCAGCTCCTAGAGAAGAGGAAGGAAAGGAAGGAAAATTATTAATTACTTTTACAGTTAGATCACATCAGATAACATATTAGCAGAAATATTGTTAATCAAACGTAAACACAGACTGTCCACTAATATATATTAGAAAAAGTATATCAATAAGTATATCCTGACTTATGTATTCCTTCAGAAACTCACAGAATTGTTCACTGAGGTCTCATGACTTACATACAAAACATAACTCCAAAGATGATTAATCCATCATTATTTTATGCACATACATGTAAGCACACTTATGCTGCAATTTGTCCACTATAGGCATATATTTTCATTTAGGCATTGAGATTTGCATGTAAACGCCAGTTTGATTAGCATGCATAGCCCAGGTTTTTCAGTGTTACCTTGTTTCTTAAGTGCACTGATAACTTTTACCTGACTTGCTGAGTATGCAGAGTTGTTCTGGCCTTCACCTCCTTTAAAACAAGAGAAATAAACTATGCTTAGAATATTTTTTATGAAGGGAGTAAATAATTAAACTATGAAGCAAGGAATCTGCTAATGTGCTTGTCTGTCATACAAATATCTCGAGAACCGTTGACCAGATCTACTTTACACTCGGTGGGTGTATTGCTGGGGACTCAAAGACATGCAGTGTGCAATTTGTAAACGTGACACCTTCAATATTAATAAACTGTGAATAAAACTAAAGACTGCAGCAGCAAAGGCGGGGCTTGATGGCTATGCAGACAGGCATAGAGTCAAGCATGTCATCTGTAGCGGGCTACTGGCAACTGCCTATTTGGAAATGAATACCTGTAAGTGTATTTTACAACAGCAGTCTTCTTCATTTTCCTGGAGTCAATGAGCATGAGTGGTTATCCTACAGGAAAAGTGCCACTCTGCCAATGCAACTCAAATTGTGTAAGTTTGCCATACTAACTTATAACACTAATAATGGTACCGCCGACAAAATACCTCCATTAATTAAATCCCTGTTCTACTTTATTATTTATATATTATTTTTAACTGCAGTTGTTATGTTAAAGCAAACGACTGTCAGGTAAATGTACTACAATGTTTTCCTCTGAAGTAAAAGTACACAGTAGGTCAGAAGTATACAAGTTGTTTTAAGTGCTTTGGGGTCCCTTTGCAAGTTATTTCAGGGTACAATGAGTTAGAATAGTAACATACTCTATATCATCTCTACTGTCTACTCTAAACATCATAATAAATCTCTAGCTGTTTGGTGCCGCCAAGCAGTTGCCTACTTTCCCTAATGGTAATGGCTGCTCTTGGTGTTTGTTCTGTGAACCAGAGTGTATTTCACTAGTGTTTCTCATAGTGTGTAGCCGTGACTTGGGTGTGTGACCAAATATGTCAAATATTGCTCAGAACCCAAGAAAGTGCCGTGTCCAGTGTGCAGTTGTTTGTATGAGCGGTTCTCGAGAAAGCTGCAAGCAGCAATACCACAGGCCAATTGACCGGTTCTGAACAGACACATTTTTATTGGGCATTGCACTGGTAATGTATAAATACATAAACACATATTCAATACACACACACTTAGTATACACTTACCCGTTCTGGTAGCAGTGTTTTTATTAGAGAGATGTTTCCTCAATTTTCTGTTTAGAGAGGTAATAAATCATTACTACAGTATGTTAATCAGGTATAAGAAGGCATTATCTGACTTTTTGCAACATAATATTATTAAAAGCATTATGTTGTATGTATAGCAAATATATTCATTTATTGTAAATTCTTACATGACATAACATGTTAAAAAAGTTATTTCTCAAAAAGAGCTGCAACCTCCATTTTATCATCAGTCCAAAGTGTATTTTCTTTAAGAATGATTTACAAATAATTATTTTTACTTTTACCAGCATACATTTCAAGGACTTTTAAACAGGGTTTCATAACACTGATGACAGTTTTAACTCATGTGAAGCCACATAATTCATCACAGTTTAATATTAATACCTGACAAAATAAACTATAAAGTTGTACATTGTTGAGGTGCAGCTCCATTGTGAAATAACACAAACGATTTACAGTCAAATCTAAAGTCAGGCTCAGGACTTTATGGAAAATATATAACAAAAGCAGCACATAGGGAACGGACCCTTTGTTGAACATCAACCTTTTGAAGGTTGAGAACATTTTATTATTATTATTTTATTAACGTCTACCTGATTCTAGTTACCCATGTTCAACTTCTCTCTTCCTGTGCCATGAACAAACTCTCTTACATTTCAGATCCTACCCGGTCTCTGAATCCTGCTTTTGGGTCCAAACCTGGTAATACTGAGCAGTCACCTCTACCATAATTGTGATTGATTCTTATAAAAAAAAAAATAATAATAATAAATTGCTTCCTTTTTTTATATCTTAAAGCTCTTTTCCACTTACTTTTTTTTATACATGTAGTACCCTCCACCACCAGCAGCAGCTCCACAGACGAAAACTGCGATTACTATTCCAGCGATGCAACCAGCCGAACAGCCTGATAGCATGCCTGGGTTGGATTAAATGGGATAAGAACATGAACATAAGTTTTTTTACACCATTCTGTACACAGGGACTGTCTCATAATCTCATCATGCCAGTGGAACAAAATGCATACAATAATATCTCTGTTTATGTGATTTCACAGCTGGCCAGTTAAATATCGATTTTATGTTTTTAGAGTACTATAAGGCATCGATCTCTTCTTTGGCTGGAGAACATTCCTGTTTGGCAAAATGTACAATGCAGCATGTTGCTTTAGCAAACACACTATCATAGAATTATGCTTTGCTTAAAGTGAAACTCCATAGATTTTACACCTTAAAGTCTTGGGGAGTACTACTGCTTATGTGAGAAATGTATAAAGCTTTTTGTGCTTCCAGGGGGCGCTGCATTAAATCTGCTAGATTGCCTCAAGTGATGTCACTTGAGTCAGCATCGGTTGGGTCTGAAGACTAAAAGTTTGAAAATGAAAAGAAATCTGGGGGAGTAGAGTTAGAAGATGTGTGGTTACCAGACCTCTGTAGCCCGCTCCTCATCTGTGCTTGAGGCTAGCATCTTTTGGCTACATTAGCTGCTACTAACATAACAAATTTTGGCGGTTGAGTTGCATTGTGGGTAATTTAGACATTACTTTAACAAGGACGATATCTCTGATTCTGCGGCAGTAGTTTTGATACTTTTTTTTAAGATTTCATACTTTTGTTAATCTGTAGAAATGTGAAAAGGTTGTATAATGCTTTTGGCTCTAGAGGGAGCTGCGTGAAATCTGATAAATTGCCTCAAGTGATGTCACTTGATGGGTCTGAATGAAGTCATTTGTTGGGTCTGAAGACTACAAGTTAATAATAACAATAAATCTCATCTAGTTGGTAGACTGGATCTGTAAGAAACATTTAGGAAGCCTGCTACTATTCAAATTATCAGAGGGATAACACTGTGGATTAATCACAATATTCAAAACTATCAACAAAATCTGCAATCAACTAGGGGTGGAGGGAAAAATCAATACAGCATAGTATCGTGATATTTTGCGTGCCAATATGTGTATCTGTAATATGTATCTGTATCGATACATGGACACCAATTATCGATCTTTTATTATATAAATTGATGTATGTTTTAACAAACAGAGAAATGTATCATTATAAGATAAAATAGATGTAGAGCTTTCCTTTAAAGACATAATTTGAGGTTGGATAAAAGGTAATACATGTAAAATAAAGAAATTATTGCAGCGTAAGGTTTAAAATCGCAATACTATTGTATCATGGCATAAGTATTGTATCGTGGGGGCTCTGGTAATTCCCACACCTACGATCAACACCATCTCTGTACCTGTTACAGACAATCCATGGACTGCAGACAATGTTCTCTCAGTTATACTATTCATCGCTTGACAGGTGTAGCTGCCACTGTCAGAGAGATCAGCGTCGTCTTTAGTGAACTCAGCAGAATTGTGTATCTCTGTCCCATTCAGTATCCAGGTGTAAGTAGCAGATGGTGTGGAATCAGCAGAGCAGGTTAATGTGAAGGACTCTCCCAAATGTATCTCACTTGGACCTCTGATTTGAACATTTTCTGGGCCATCTGAAAAAACAATATTTGAAAGTTCTTACAGCAGCACAAATAAGGAATATAAAATGTTCAATAAATTACTTTGAAATGATTTTGCTACAGACAAAACATTTTTGTAATATAGTTATTTATAGTACAATACTTTTGAACAGTAAATGTACAGTTTGTTACCTACAGATCACAACCATGGTGTATTTAGCTTCCTCGTTGCTGAGGGGGTTGCTGATTTTACAGGAATATTTCCCACTGTCTGTTGATTTAAGGCTGTTAAAAGACAGCACTTTGTTCTTGTCATAAAGGTTCATGTTTCCAGCCAGAGTCAGATCTGAGCCATCCTTCATCCACTTTCTGGTAAAGACAGAGCCAGTAGCATCACAGGTTAAGTTGACAGAGATCCCCTCAATCGTCAGGTTTGTTGTTGGTGTGACAAAAGCACCTGATATTCTCTCTGTTGGGCAAAAGATCATGTGAAAAATATGAGAACAGGAGCATACTAATTGAAAATTGACTACTTAAAACAATACAAAAAGAACTTAAGAACAGTTAATCATTGTAAAGGGCAAACATAACTACTGTTTCCTGAATAATGTATACAAAAATTGTCTTGACTGTCCACATTGTTATTTTAACATTTGTGGTTTTGAATAACCTATACCTCAGAAATATCATCTACATGAGAGGAACATAACAGCTACATAATATTGAGTTCTTATTCAGTGTTTCAGTTCATACACTGGAAACGTATTGAAACCACAAATTCTCTAACAATTGACTCATGACCTTTGTTATGTAATGTAATTTCCAATTGATCAAATTTAATTGTTTCAAAGTTGTTATAGAAACAACATTGACACATAATCACTGTTTAAGGGACCATTTGGTATTTATGGAATGGACCACCGGAGGAAAATAGGGGAGGGTCATGTCTTTTTATTCTTTGTTGAGGGGAGGGTCATCCAAAAATTTTTCAGTCCAGGGGGGGGCACCCAAATTTTGTATTCATGAAACAGCAAAATTTCAAAGTGGCTTGTTTGGTGCATATTTTTCCATGTAGCTCTTAGTCTTGGCCCTCCTTCGCTACCAGATGGGTCTGACCCATGAGTTTGCTGGGGGGCAGGGGGAGCTGCCCCCCTGGTGGCTGAAACGGATAATTGCATTGTTTAAAAAATGAGTGGAATAATTACGTCTGGCATGATCAGATATTTTATAAATATCTTAAATAACACAAAACGATTAACTGGTGGTAGGTAATACATCTGATTTCATATACTCATTTAGTAAAAAAAAAAGTATTTCCTGGCTGACGATGGGAGCAGCAGGACGTAAAAAACAAAAATTACTGTTGCACTATGTCTGGACATCTTACCGTGCCAAGGTTGCAATAAAGGTTTCCCGAAATGCCACATTTGATGTCAGCTTACTAATTGATTGCAGGTTTTGTGTAGATTTGGACATTTATACGTTTATTCCACTTTGTTTAAACGGCGAAGTGGAGGAAGCCTAGTGATGAGTCCATAGCAACCAGTTTGTGTGTTGAATGTTACCCAGAGTGCCTTGCTGAATGGTCTCAATATTTTATTGTTTTATTTCATGTGAATACTAGTTTACTAGAGGAGTAACTTAGTATTTGAAGTAATGCTGTAATGCAGGAAGTGTGCATTTAGTTTCCATGCTTATTGTGTTTCCACAACAATGTTAGTGAGTAAATCTACTGAAATGGCCACCACACCATAACAGAGGAGTGTGATACGTAAGATGAGAATGCAGAGGTTTAGACACATATGTCATGGCTGTAAAAAAAAAACAATGGGAATCTGTATATATTTGCCAAGTGCAAACTGGTACAGAAGTTATCGATAAATTGCTGGGGGAGGGTCATGCCTTTTTTCCAAATTGTTTTGGGGGGTGATAGAATTGTTTTTACGTACAAGGCACCTAACCAGAACCCTAACCATAAAAACCATTGCCTAATCCTAGTGCCTTCCAGGCAGCGCTGCCTGGAAGGAGATGGGGGCTTAAAACACAGATAAACGCAAAATTTAGAGTTGTGTTTCAGTCCACCTGGTAAGTGTAAATCCAACAACCACTGTCCTAGCTTTTATGTCTCCACCAACTCCTAATGAAAAAATCTGTATCTTCAGCTGCTAAATGGTGCACTTTCCTGACCAGCTAGTCGCTTACTTTGTCTGTCTGTCATTTTGCACTGGGCAGGTACAATAGTGTACAGTGGGTTTTGCTGACAACAGCTGCCTGCTACCAAAAACAATGCTATAAGACTGAACCAAACTGTCTCTTTTTGTATGATCATTTAATATTTGTGTGTACTGATTTGAATACACACTTTGCCAATACAGATTACGCAGATGGTCAGTTAAGTGCCATCTGTCGGACCCATCTCATTAAACTATATCCACCAAACTTCTTAATTCAAACTTACCCAGTACAGAAACAACTGAAGGCTGAGATGTTTCATATCTCAGAGTTTTGTCATTAAAGGCCTGACAGCTGTAGTTCCCACTCTGACTCATCTGAATGTTCATCAGTCTGAGCTCTGGTCCAGTATCAGACAGCAGGTCTCCATTCAGAAACCAGTGAAACAGGGCAGCAGGTTTGGAGACAGCTAAGCACATCAAGGCGACATTTGAACCTTTGCCATAATATTCTTGTGATGGAGATATTGTCAAATTAATATTTTCTGGGCCATCTATGGTATGCATATGGGGAGTAAAACAAACAGAAAAAAATCACCAAAACGTAATATTAGCAGCTTGAAGAAAGTGACATGTAGCTTCCTTTAGTGTGAAGCATCATTATATCTTCAACTTTGAAGCATCTATTTAGTGCAGCATAAAGAGTATGCACATATACTGTAAGTGAATAACTCACAGTTGATGGAGAGGTTTACTGGATCACTGGTGCCATTACTAACAGGATTAAACACACGACACCTGAATGGTCCCTGGTCGTAGCGGGTCACGTTAACTATAGTGAGAGTGGAGCCTCCATCAGTGAGCTGAACTCTGTCACTGGCTGTAACCTCAGAGCTGCCGTTCAGCCAGAGGAAAGAGAGAGAGGATCCAGAGGAGGAGCAGGACAGACGGACAGAGCTGTTGAACTCCACCAAGTCTGTGGTGTTTAAAGTTACCAAAACATTGGCAACACGCACTGTGGGTGGAAAACACAGTGGTTTTATACTGGCCACCTTT